>NC_139923.1:25592270-25967270 GCF_963514095.1 Eutrigla gurnardus | reverse complement strand
AAGGCCGGAACGTTCTGGTCTTCCTCAGACAATTAGGATAATCAATAAGACTAAATGACGATGCCCACAGGCCGCCCGCTCTCTAACGTTGTCTCACAAATCGCTTGATTCCTGCGTGGAAGCTCGGATCCCTAGTACGGGACGCTTTGACGGAGAGGAGGAGCACCGGAAGTTATGAAAGGAAAGAAGGAAGAAGCATGTAGCGGGTGACAGACACCAGGTAGAGGGCAGCAGGACGGAGGAAATCAGGAAGCACAACGGAACAAAGGTGCCAGACGTGTCTGTTCGCCTCACTATATTACATTCAGCAAAACCCCGACCCTCATTCACTCTCAGCAACAGTACTTTATTGGAGCTGTCATATCAAGACAGACATGTTGTGTTGATTCTGTGCGCTGGTAAGGAAGGATAAACACAGGCTGGATAACTGACAGCTCCACTGCAGTTAAGAAGTGTTAGAGATTTCATGCTGGGACACCTGAGATTTCCATTTGGTATTTAAAGGAGCTGCATGTGTGTGTGTTTAGAGTACATTCAAGTTATTATTTTTGACTTAAACATGTTGATTCATTGACTGAACATTGAATACATGATTTAATTTGTAAGCATCCGGTAAGGACGTGAAATCATTACCTCGCTGTTATAACTGCAAACTCATCCGTCCATCGATCTGTGTTGTATAGGCGGGGTTGGAGTTCAAAACCACACTCACACACAAAAAATCTTTACTTTACTCCTTCTGTTACCTTTCACTATAAAAGCCCAATGCATATATGCTGTATCACTTCAGAGCTAACTCAATAAAATATGTATTAAATATGTATTTGTTACAAAAATGTATTGTCAGTATTTGTGATGGATGGTCCACTAGCTGACGTTGATCAGGCATGTTTTAATTGTGTGACAGCAAGGATGTAATTTAATGACTTAAATATTTCAACTTGAGTGAGAACTTTGTTTTATTTGTGCTTGGTGTGAAAACAGCAAAAGCATGCTCTGGCTGTTTGCTGGGTCGCAGATCAAAGGGCCAAAACACACTGACAGATAAATATTCATACCTATGGGTAATAAAGATCCAAATCCAAATGGTCTAACTTGCATTTCTTTAGTGCTTTGGCTGGAACTCACATCCACACGGACACAAGGAAAACAAAAACCAGGCAGAAAGGCCTACTGAGACACCACGCATAGAAACTGTAGGAACCCAAAGTGACACCTGATCCGGTGGGTTGCAGTTCACTTTCTGAGAAACTTTCATTTTACTAAATTACCAACTTCACTAATCACTATGGGGCACACTGTGTTTCTCTGTTAAATGTGTTATTACAGAATCCCAAAAGCATCTACTGTACTCTCCAGCTGTTCGTGATACAAAACACATCAACGTCACATTAAGAGGGGCTGACAGCTGTCCGTCAAACCCTCAGACTTCAGTCACCACCTGCGATCGGCCTGCCACAGGATTTAATAGAGCCCTAGTTAACTTTGGGACATTGGGAGAATTGCAATTTGAAACCTCCGTGAGACGAAGGGGGAAGAGTTGGAGCCAGCTGATGGCTTGTCATTAGCCAATCAAACCAGACGACACTGACACTATTTCTAAAGAAAGTTCAATCCTAAACTTTCCACAAAGATGACTGACACAGTTAAATCATTTGAATGTGTTTTTGCAAAATTAAATTCCAGTCTTGCCTCCTACGCCCATTACAGTTCACAGCTCAGGGATCATAAGGGCTGACTCACTGCCTCCATCCATGCTGGTAAAACAAGCTTATACGAGCACTGGTCGACAAGAAGGGGATGTGTTTGATGAGTGTAATGGACTTTAGGTACAAAAGGCAAAGCCTCCAGAACAGCTCGAGGCAGTGAGGTGATTTTGGCTTCGTTGTCACAGTCTGTAATGCAGGATTTGTTGGGCACACTGGTCCAAACAGACTGTATACAACCAAAACACAAAGGTACGGCTGGAAAATAAGGTCCAAGAGAAAGGGTTACTTTTCCACGAAGAGTAAGCTGGTCTATGTTTTCTAGTCTTTCTCGACCACTTGCCTTAACCTTGAAGAGCACCTGCTCTTTCACAAACATTTGAACTACTTTAAACTACTACTACTACTACTACTACTACTTTAACTTTGGAATGTATTGGGTTTCTCCTTGAGATATCTTTTCATTTTACCTGAGCTATGATAGAGGTATCCTCCTGAATACCTGAGCAGCATAAAAAGTGACTGGAAGTGGTATGTACTAAGGGAAACAATTAAGTCAATCAGTTCATCGCATGCTCCAGCTGCTGTGTGTGTGTTGTTGTGTTGTGTTTATGGACAGGGAGATCCCCTTGTAGCGAAACAATTCCACAGCTAGCAGGAGGTGTGACATAAAGAACAAGGTTCTCAACCTCCCCCTGTCCCGCAGCCAACCGACCCCCCCCCCCCCCCCCAACACACACACACACACACACATACACACACACACACGCACACACACACGCACACACACACACGCACTACTCAAATGTGTGTGTGCTCACACACAGTTATAGATGTCAAACCGTACCCCCTTTGCAATCTCACCTCTTCCCTGCTTATCTCACAGAGAGAAGGCGGGAGCATGAAAAATGAATGGCTGCCATATGGAAATGGTAGGTTGCGTGAGAAGAGGGAAAGCTATTGGTGTGGAAAATCAATTTTGCCAAGTTGCCGACATATAACCTCTATTGGGTAAAATAGCCCACATTAGCCTGTCTTCTCATGCAAAGCTGCTGTGGAGGTAGGCGGAGAAGGATGGAGGGACGAGAGGTCGATGGAGGGAATTTGTGACCGGGAAGTGGAGAGTAGAATAGGTTGGAAAAGGGGGAACTGTTAAGGGGCTACAGATAGGGAGGGAAAGTAATAATTCATGTCATGTGTGCACTATGAGTCCAATTCCTCACATGAATATATGGAGATAATTTGTGGCCCCTATGGACCCAACGAATCTGCTGACTCTTGTTCCTTCACCAGGGGAGACGTCTGCGCAACCCCCTGTGGACTACCGTTGTCCCCCCAAAATATATATATATATATATATATATATATATATATATATATATATACCCCCTAATTGTTTGACACACTCACACACTCACTGTCCTTCACTACGGAGCTGGTATCCCCCGGCCATCGAGTTGCTTCACAGGGGCCGTGCTGAGCTGTAGCCCTGCTCTCCGGGGTACAATTATCTATGATGTGCGAGGCTCAGTATGGAATACCGCTTTATGTTTTGCCTCTGCGTGCGTTGAGAGATGCGGTTGATCTCGTAGTGCCCAGTTTTATCTCGAACAAAGCTGCTCCGCACATAGAAATAGATCAGAGCGTTGTGATAACAGGCGAAGAGAAATGGAGAATGGAGGTCTGGAATATACATGGTTGTCGGTTGCCCTTCTAAGATGACTCAGGTGATGTGATTTACCTTCTTCTCACCATAGAAAAGTAAACAATGCAGTGTTTTCAAGAGGCATTTAACAGAAGAGCTGTCGGAGGACGTCTGTGCGTCAACAGGGGTCAAGCTGGACGGGTAAAATCCTTCAACACTGACAAAACAATCCCAGGGTCTGAACCTGAGAATCTGGCATGACGATATCTGAAAACAGGAAACAAAAACTGAGATTCGGCGTCCACTGGGAGTCCGAATGGCTGCAGGGCTGTTAAAACTATAATGGCAAAGAATGAATTTGGGTGTCAAACAGTGATGTTATAGACTAATACAACTATATGTTCTCTTGTCAGACTGTAATGAGGTAGCTAAACTGAGAATAAGGGGGCTGTCTCCGTTTGGGACCTTTTTTTTCGTCCACTAACACACTGTTTTCTACTCGTCTTAAAGTAAATGACAAATAGACCTGCATTTATATGGCGCTTTTCTAGCTAACTAGCTACTCAAGGCGCTTCACATACTACATTCAGTCACTTTTACCTGTTCACACACACATTCATACACTGATGGCACAGCATTGGGGGTTCAGTATCTTGCCCAAGGACACTTCGGCATGCAGACTGGAGGAGCCGGGATTACGGACCACAGCCGCCCCAAAGGCGCGTTAAAGGTGCTGAGATTTGAAATACAGAGCATTTCTATGGCCTCCACACAGCTTTCAACGTGGCGACGGCTGAGCCGGTGGCTCGCAGCTAACAGTGTCCTTACTTGTCACCTTTCCAAACAGCTGACCACCAGGGGTGAAGTGCTGTTTGTTTAAGTACTGAAGCTCACCTAGTCTCATTTGGGAGTTTATGTAACCACGGTTACGAGAGGCAGCACATTGACATACATTAATCAAACTGCCCACACGATCAAAGGGAAGATGGATTTATGAAAGGAGCATTTCAAGTTGTATCCTTTAAACACATTGCAGTGCAAATGTCATGTGTACATATTAGAATTATTGATAAAAGTGTGAAAATTAGCAAATCCTGTATTTTTCCATTGTAAACTACGTGATTGAAAACCACACTGTCTTGGTGTGAAGGTTTGTGGTGATGTGTGTTCATCTCATGACATGTTCATGACATTGATGCTATTAGATAGAGAAGAAAGACGTCACCCACAATGATTCATAGCTATTTACCGACTGTGTGGGTTAAAATGCACACAAACTCTAACTCCACTTACAGGCATTTATCCGTTTACTGTTGGGAGATCAGATAAAAACAGAAACCATGCTACACTCAACATAAACATTGTGATTCAAACCCACATTCATTATTCATCCTATTTTTTAACACATTACTTTATTAGAATATGATACAAACATAAACAACTTGTTTTTTTGTATGTGCTTTGTGTTTGCTTCAACTTTTGTTATGGCCTTTGAATGATATTAGAATATTGTACATATATATTTCACAAAGAGCGGGAAAAAGTAACTTGGCAAGAGACACACACACACTCACACTCACACACACACACACACACACACACACACACACACACACACACACAAACGAATGTGTGTAGAAAAGAACGAATAACAAAGAGTCACAGAGAACCATTTTTCAATTGAATGGTAATACAATATTCAACCATATCTAAAATGAATAAATATGATTTACTGTGTTCTTGAGAACACATCATGAAAGCCAATCACGTGATTCGATGCCAGTGGGGAGATATGCCTCTGATTTCACCCTCCTGCAGTGCCTTTCCTGAAGCAGCGCACCACTCGGATATTTAAGCCTAGAATAACGTATGGAAATCTATTCATGTGTGCATGATATTCAGAGCGCATGGATCTGACCAGCACCACGTTCCTCAATAATGATCGCTCCGAGGTGTAAAAAGTCATCCCTTTTATAACCTATTTACGTGCATCTTTGAAAGCAGCGCATTCAGATTTCTTTGGCTGGTGTGTGGCAAATTGCAATTGGTTTACCGTCAACATGGCATTAAGGAAATAATAGTATATACTGTATATACACACACACATCCTGCCACATTGTTTAACTCTTGTGTAGAGTCTAAAGACAACTGCTTGGCCTCTTCATTTCATGCACACATGCAGAGTTTGTGTTAATGGAAGCAAGATATCTCAACAAACCTCAACTCTAACAGTCAACCTCATCATCACTCACTTCATTTTAGGGACATTTTGTCAAGGATTGTATATCCCCCCCCAAAAAGGTTTATGCCGAACTGAAAAAACACCTTCACCAGCAAGTTTATGCTCTTGGCAAGAAACATGGTCTCCCCTTGTACTTGGCAAAACCCAATCATCATGTGGATTTTGACATTAAATTAAAGAAAGTCCACACTGTGTGCCTGCTGCTTCCAGTATATATATATATATATATATATATATATATATATATACAGTATATATATATATACACAGTATGCATGAGGTGACTCACAGATTGGACGTCTTCCATACCTTAAGCACCCTGAGAACTAAAAAGTTTATTTCCTTCAGTCAGGCGACAAAGTCCCAGTTGATGATATTTACAGGCAAAGCCACAACCATGTACTTCTACTTCAGTCATTAGAGGCTTTCTCTGACACGGCTCTTCAGATTTATAACAGGTGACAGGTGACAGCTTCAGATCTCATTATCGTGACATGGAAGAAAAACACGCTGCTTCACTGACTTTTAGAATTGGCTTGTTTTGCAGATTCCCAAATTCAGAAGTGAGCCGAGTAAAAGCTCCACTCAGGAGGGAAAAGAAAACCTGCAGCAGTATGTGAAATTGGATAACTTAATTTGACAGGCTGATTGTAAAGTATTAATCGACGCCTCCGTTTCTTACACTTACACTTTTATTTTCTTCCTTCCTTCCAGTTCATTGCCATAAAACATAATGAAGACTTAAACTAGAAGAGGGAAATTATTTGAAAGGGTATGACGCAAGTGAGCAGTGCAGGTGACACTGAAGTCTATGTTCCATGAATGGAAGAAGTAAGAAAAAAGCCCACTTGTCATTGTAAGTGGCCATTTATTTAAGCTTTTAAGATCTCATTATCATCACAGAAGAATGATGCTTCCAAAAAACATCATCAAATATGGAGCAACTTTATATATATATATATATATATATATATATATATATATATATATATATATATATATATATATATATATCAAGTGAGCACACTCCTTTTTAAAGTTAAGAAATGATCAACTCATTCAACAAAGCAAAAGCCTCTCTCTTCAGTGAGCAAAACCATTAGAACATTGCTGTTATTCACATCCACACTAATAACAACTATCTGCTTTGTTTGGTGCTCGACAGAATCTCTTAGATCTTTATTCTACAGGATTACTATTCAGGTATTATACTCTAAAGGGTAGGAGACTCCCATTAGAATACTAACTATGATCATCATCCGGGCCTCACTTGTCTCTCCTGCTAAAAGTCTCATTTATTAAATTCACATACTCCTTGTTGTCACTGTGTGTAATGCTGCTGCTACAGTTTAATTTCCCAGCTTGGGATCAATAAAGTCTGTCTGTCCGTCTATCTTCTTTCTTTATATATTGTCTATGCATCATAGGGGACTTGAATAATAGAAATGTGTCTTAAACATTAGATAAACACACGTTAAATGTGTGTTATACGGTACTATTTAAACAAGGATATTTGATTATTATACTTTAATTATAGGTGTTTTGTGTTGGCGATAAAAAGGTTACTGTAATTACAAGAGAACAGAATATGGCTATGGTCATTACACTGTTTAAATCGGATAAGGTGACTTTTTGTGGAACAGCAGAGGGACATAATTCAAATCCTAGGTGAGGTATCGCTGTGCTTCCATGAGTGACACTCCCCGAGATCTGGGACAGCAAGTCACTCACTGTCATACTGAGATAAAGAGTCAAATATCGTCTGCAAAGATTAGTCCTCGACGGTTATGCGTTAGGCCACAGCAGCAGCCAGAAGTGCAGGTTGTCAGGTTGCCAGGTTGCAGGCGCTGACCTACTGCATAAGTAGCGGAGGCAGCGGGAGTCCCACTTAAGAACTTTTTGACTGAGTGACATAACTGACAAATGGCTGTAAGATAATGGAATTTGACTGCAGCTCTGACTGTGCTGTGGTGAATGAAAGGGGCATTAACAACTGTGATGGAAATGTTTTCTATATAACTCTGACATCATATAAACTCTCTGCTAACTTCAGATTTAAAATGTGTTTAGTGAGTTTGCATCTCATCAGGATAAAGAGACACAAACTCAACAGAAATCAGCTAAATCTCATTCAGGTAAACGGATTATAAGATTGTCAGAATACATATGGGATATAATAGGAGAGAATGTTTCCTATGTCTGAAATGTATTTCTGTTTTTTAACACTGGATCAATAAAATAAAAGATAATTAAGTGGAGATTAAGGACGCTGTGATGCATCTGGTTCCATAACAATAGTTATGACTTTAGGGATTCACTTGCTTGTTTGATGTGAAATCATAAACACAGAATTTCTGTTGTCTTTTCAGATTCTTATATTCTTCTAGCTGCCCTCACAATATTTACATTCCCCCTGTGACATTTTCTATGGAGCTGTGTGACATATGAGGGACAACATAAGGAAGACAATGAAAAAAACATTTTCTTAAGCTTTAAATAATGCACATATGAAATCCTTGGTTTTCTCCCTCCGAGCTGAACGTTTTTGTTTTCTTGTCATGAAATAGTTCCAGGTTACGACTTTGATACTGTTGCATGTTTCTTACCCTGCCAATGATCCTGGGGAAGCGGGCTCTCTGGTTCTCGGTTACAATCATAGGAGGGACCAGCAGGGATCTCTTAGATCTGAACTGCAACGTCTGGCCAACACCCACAAGTTCCTAAAAAACAGAAGAGAAACCAGATTGTGAAACTTTGAAATAACAATCCTTCACATTTTGATGTCTTGCCAGGCCACATGAAGCGTAGAGCGCTCCCCCGAGTGTAGACATCAACCCTACCATCTTGTTAGGCATTACCCTCAACCACACACACACACACACACACACACACACACACACACACACACACACACACACAGTATGCATTCAGCAAGTGACGCTATTGGAGCGTCCTAATTTGGCAGAGCGGCAGGTAGTAAATAACAAGGAATATAAAGATACAACTTCATCTATTCAGCTGATATGTTAAATAAGGACATGGGAAAGATGAAAAAGCCTTAAAGCAAGAGCAGCCCAGATAAAAAAGAGATGGTAAAACTGGAGAAATGAGAAATGACAAGGTTTTGGCAGAGCGATTGTGTTATTCGTGCAGAAGGAGCCAATCTGAAATGTTATTTTTTGCTCTTGAGAGCACAATGGCGTAATCTAATTCCATCTTCCACCCTCCTGCTGTTGTCAACAAAGACGTGGTTGTTTCTGTATAATATAGGGAGACGTTTCCCCATCTCTCCTCCACTTTCAGATCGCTGACAAAATTAGGACTTGTCTCCTTGGACGCTGATGAAAATGATGTCTGTCACTGACGCTATGAGCTGTTATGGTCCCGCTTACATGGAGGTGATGACCTGCAGGGAAGGGCAGGCTGACAACTGTCTGCACACCTGGACTCGGGCCAGGGACACCACACAACAAATGCTCTGCCATACCCGCCCAAATGTGTCCACAAAATATCCTTACGCTTTCGTAGATGCATGTCTAACAATTAATAACAGAAATAAATCATTACATTGGACATACTAATCTGTGTGACATCATTTATTTCTATTTTCTGCACATAAATTTCAGTGTATTTGGTTTGTTTGCCTCGGTTTGGCTGTTTATTTCTTCCACAGCCTACTGCTGAATGGAGATTCAATAAAAGCTGCCCAAGCATTGCGGCACCGTTTGAGCGATGCATCTAGATCTCCCAAAAAATAATCAAAAGTCGGGTCAGAAGAAAAGCCATTACCTGCATAAAGAGCTAATCTGCCTCCAGCTGCTCAAAAAGAAGGCAACCGAAGCAAAAAGCAGAAAGGTCACACCGACTCCGGGACTCTTTTCTGATAGTTTTCATAGTTTAAGCATCCGTTTGTCAACTAAAGTGTCTCTTACAAAGACGGCCGTCACTCTACAAGGGTGGAGCGAGTAAAAAAATACATCATAGCAAGTAACTTCCACAATGTCGGTGCTGGTAAGTCAAGTCGTATACACTGTAGGAGTTTACCTCTGGTTTTACTAAATTATTTTAATATCATCACACAGTTAAAAGGAAGACGTACCGTTTTTACTCCAATAAAACATCTCCATTAAAAGTAAATGTCTGATTTCTATAAGACTATAAATGCATCTGTGTGATGCCTCCTTCCTTTCCCAGATTTGGAGGATCCAGCATATCCCAAGATGCATTGCATTGAATGAACATGAATTGAATTACATTTTGACGCCAATAAAACATCTACTAGTAAATGTCTCATTTCAAAGACTATAAATGCAGCCGAGTGATGCCTCCTTCTTTTCCCGGATTCGGAGGATCCAACTGATGGATCCCAAGATTCATTGCACCAGTGAATTGGCCCACAGTCTCCTTCTTTCACTTGCAAACAGGGACGCACATCCTGTGTTGTGTCTTGGCATTCTGAACTCCCGTCCAAACTCGCATCCACTTCCTATTGCAGTTTGCAGGCTATTTAAATTGGCTACTTAGTTTGTCAGCGAAAGCTTAGGCGAGTTTCAAAATGTAGTTAATATCATTTCAGTGTGTTGAGATGATAAACTGGACCTCACCATTCATCCCTCCTGCCAACAGCACACTGTGCCACTGACTTGCAAGCTACAGTTCCCTGTCAGTTTGTTTACTTCGCCTCTCTTTTCCCTGCCAGAGCTCAGACATTGAAATGATCCTCTAGAGGCTCTGCTGAAAAAAAAGCCAATTTATCACATTTTCTATAAGATATGTTTTTCTTCTATGATGCTAAAAAAAACAACAACAACAACAAAACCACTTACTTTCAACACTTGACCTTTAACAGTGAACCTTTTTAACATGAATCTGATCGGCCTGCAACCGAAGTCCATTGTAATGCCCACACAAAGGCAGTTCCTGCTTAAATGTTGAGCACAATTACAGAACAATGAAGGGGTGAAGGAAACGACACAGCAACAAGGCCGGCCGCTGTGCCGCGGCTGAAAGGACGTCGTGGTTTCAGTATGAAAGGGAGAATAGCGACCTGAGGTTTCTGTGCTTTCATTTGCAATGCAAATGGTGTCTTTTGTCCTTCATCTTTTATAGGCTACTGTACAACGTGTGTGTGTGTGTGTGTGTGTGTGTGTGTGTGTGTGTGTTTGCATGTTTACTGTTCCTGGCTGACGGACGCCGGCAGCACCCTCACCCCATCAGAATGACAGAGAGAACAGGTGAAAAAAAAATGTTTGTTTGGCTACAAAGAAACAGAGAGGCTCGCCGGCACACACACACACACACACACACACACACACACACACACACACACACACACACACACTCACCACCTCACCCATCCACCCCTCCCACCTACAAAGGTCAGAGGGAACACAATGACAAAGTAATCACAAACACAACCCGACCAGAACAAACCAAAAGGCAGACCCGGGCGGTCTCCGAAACGGCCACTCTTATCAAACCTACTGGGGGATGACCTTCCCAATGTCAGAAATCTAAAACTGGACCCGAAGTGGTTAAACAGAGATTATGAGACCCATTTTGCGTGTAAAGAGCGCAGTCAGTCGTGTGTGTACATGTATGGGAGCGCTTCACAAGCTGGTCGGCCTTTTAAGCACCGCCTGGATCTGGGTCTGAGTCTGAAGCCCCCATGGATGAGCGCATAAATCCCATCATGCACAGGTCTCAGCTGTGGGATATTTGTAAAGGAGGGAAGAAGAGCTGGGAAGCAAACAGGCACCATGAGGTCGTTTTTTTACTGGCTCTATGTGTGGAGTGGTGACGGGGGTTTGGGGGGCTAAGATGGATCACGCTGTCAAACGCACGTCTTCACTGAGCCGAGATACAGTGGATATGCAGGGGGAGTGATGGCGCTTTAAAACCTATCAAGGCTGTGCAGATGGATCAGGATGAACCGGACGCACCGGCAAACAGGTTCAGCCGGACCTTTGATCTGCTCGTTGAGGAAAGGCTTGCCATTCGTCGCCTCGCTTCCCTTCTTCTTACCTGCATCACTCCCTCGTTCTATCCTCTCACTTAGCGATGACTGTTCTTCACACTTCCTCCCCGACTCGTGATGAATAGTGTTCTTACAGCTGGGTGACACCATAAGAGAAGGAAGCCATGAATCTTTAATGTGTCCTGTTCATAAATTACTGCCGCGCCATCAACCCTGATCCAGCCTTAATACATTTTGCGTGTCTCTCCGTCTCTGTCTCTCAAATGATCATTAGCGCATTTCAGTGTGCTGAGTTGAAAGTGTCGAGATGAAGGGAAAAAAAGGGTCTCGTTAAGGAGATTAGAATATATAGGCTCGCCCATGAAGCTGGAAACATTTGCAAAAGTCTCTGTCTTTTATAGCGCCAAACAAATTAGTAATTAATAAAACAATTAATTAATTTCACCTGGGACACATAATGTTGATCACTGCATCTGGTCATTGATTACTGATGCATTTAAATAGGAACAAACAGAGGGTTGTGTCTGAAAACGAAATATTCCAACTTTATGGGCAACAGTGTATTTGAGCACTGAGAAAAAAGTGGGCATGTGTTTACAGCGTATGTATATTGTATATACTGTACTACAGTGTGTGTGTGTGTGTGTGTGTGTGTGTGTGTGTGTGTGTGTGAGAGAGAGAGAGACACATGGAGGCTTTTGTCATTGTCACCTGGGCAGAGCGTTACTGTGGCAGTAGAGTCACGTCCTTGTCCATTCTGCCATTTTCCCTCTCCATGCTATATTGAGACGTGTCATTACTCACCGCTGACAGTGTGTCGGAGACCCGGTGAGAAATGGCCGATATCGGCGCCGGCATCGGCCGCTCGGTGACGGGGATGTACAGCTATTCAAAGTGGGATCATCTCTGGGACGGGCAGCCCAGGCCACGCAATCACTCAGTCTAACTTACTTATTTGAGAGTCAGCAGTACGCGTTTGTAGGAAAAGGATATATTTACACGCCGCCCTCACGTCCACGGCATTGTGTCAAACACAACCCACCACGCATAAACACTTCTTAGACGAGCAGGATGCAGCGAGACAGCAATGATTAATGCTTATTTCAAATATTCCATTAGCCGGATTAATTAATATTGCGCCAAAGTGATTATGTGCTTGTTTGTGTACAATCGTACCTGCAGATAGCGGTGTGTGTGTGTGTGTGTGTGCACTGAAAACAATCCAGAGACGACTGTTTGGAAACAAGCTAATTAGAAAGATGAAGTCCTGACAAACAGCCTCCTATTAGATGCACATTTAACCTAATTGCACAAACATTGTGCCCGATAAATGTTTAGTCCTATAAATGATCTTCATATTCCGCGGCCCAGATGTGAGAGCATATGATAGTTCAAAGGCACTACAGCAGCCGTCCGTGTTCATGTGGGAAACGTGTGTGCATTTCTAACATGTCAGTTTGTGTGAAACGGGCTTTAATCTGGAATCGTACTTCAAGCTTATTCCTTACATTTTTTTCTTCCATTATTATAATTTCTCTGTTTTGCATGGCGATACACTTTTCTAAGACGATGTCTTCGTTATCCTGAAGAAGTCATCCGTGTGATGATTCATGTTCCCTCTGACTTCTGTCGCAGTCAGACTTTTCTCACATCTGCAGCTGCTGGTACGACGCCCAGAAGCCAGGCTTTTAACTACAAGAGACCCGAGCATCATTTTCATAATCTAATTCTAATTTTAGCTTCTCTACTTCACCTCGTTTAAGGATTTATTCCCCAAAAATGTTTTTTTGAACAATACTTCTCAGGGCCAGCAGTAGCTCATCCGTAGGGACTCGGCTCGGTGATTGTATTTTAATAAGAATAAACGCTGATTTACTTTTTTACATCCCTGAAATTTAAGACTCACGGCTGTCAAATTGATTAAAAACAATGTATTGACCCCGTCTTCCCTGATGTTCTCATCTGTATTATCAGTATGAGATCACACTCATCTTTTAGAATTATGCACATCAGAAATTGGAAAGTGAATGTTTGATTGCTGCTCTTGTAAATGAACGTGACATTAAGCCCACACATCACGGCTAACACAAATGTGTAAGTCAGGAGATATATTAAACCATTTCAGGCAACAACAACAACAAAAAAACAAAAAATGGAAGCGCCGGTGTAAAAACAGACAATAGACACAGGCGGTAAACAGAATTAACACATGGCAGCTAAAAAGCGAGCTGAGTGGAGATAGTGTGAGTGGGATGGAGACAGACAGAGGGAGATTATTTGTGTTTGTGTGCTACAATGTGAGATGTTGTGCTGCGGTTGCAAGATGTCACATCTTAGTCATCCCCAGAAAGCTTTACTGAACATTGAAGGCTTGGTTAGAGAAAATCTATTTGCCATTGCGGGATGAGGATTTTGCTCAGGATGCAATATTACACTTCCTTCACAGCACAAAAATGCACGAAACATAACAACAGCAAAAATAAATAGGCTTTTTTTTTTAGATTATTTTGCCTCTTATCGGTTGTTACATTTGAATGGCTCCCCTGAAGGTAAGAATATGTTCTGCATAACTGTTGTTCTGCACAGCGCCACCAAAATGACGCTGAATAATACACGCAAACAAGTCCGTATCTTGGAGCACCTTACATTTCTTAAATTGAAATGCATTCTTCCATTAATTCACATATTGATCGGTTGCAAAAAAAAGGGGGGGGGGGATAAATTACTCTTTGAATTCAGATTTTTGCTCATAATAGGAATCATTCATCAGCCGCCTCGCTCCCTCCGGGCCTGTGTTACAGCAAACTAACAGCTTGCGCCGACGAATTAAAAACTGATTCTTTCCACCTTCGCTCCGAGCACTTATCAATTATAACCAGCCAATATTTCTTGCCACGATAACATTAGCGATGCCAATAAATTCACCGTGAAATGTTTCCGCTCTGCGTTAAGAGCGGAAACAAAAGGGAGGTTTGGGCAAATGCACAACCTACCTTGTTTTTTTGACAGGAAAAGAACAAAGAGATTTCATTACTAAAAACACAAGTTCAAAAAAGAAACTGTGGTGAAATAATAATAAAAAAAAAAGGGGAACCATGAAATGGAGGAAAATAAAGCTCAACATCCCAGGGCTCAGTCAACGTTGTCAGCCGAGCCATTCAACAAGTCGAACCCCTGGCTTATTGAAACAAGCTTTTAAATATGCCATGAGTTATTTACAGATTCTTTAGAAGCTGCCGCGGCTCTGAAGTCGTGTTTGATGGGCCACTTGAGACGCTGCAGAGGGATGTGGGAGTGTGGGAGGACCACAGGATACGGACTGAGCAAGGGACAATGGATTTTCTGATATGAGTCCTGGAGCTTGAGATTAATTGATAGTGAAATAATGAGAGCTTTTAACCACACTGGCTCACTGGCTCATGTCGTTCTTTAAGATGTCTTCCTCTCTCCTTCCTTCTCCGACTATCTTTTGTGTAATCTTTGTCCCTTTGCCTACACTTTGTGACTGTGTGCGCCCTGCAATTAACAGTTAAATAAATCTATCTCCGGCACAGACCGGCACATTAAAGCATTTGTCCACCGGAGAGATAAAATACCTAATCAAGTTCCCTTGATGGAGCTTGAAGGTATCTTAAAGCACAAATGTAAGGAGAGAGCAAAGAGTTTGAACTGTGCTGATGATGTACATTCCATATCAATCATGTTTTGTTCCCTCTTGAAGGACAATTCCTTTAAAACAACTTATTTTTGTACTATTTTTTCAGTAATAACATTGAGTCTTGTTTACAGTGTGTCTGCTGATCTTCAAAATGCTTCCCTGCCAGACTCCATTACGCCGATGTCACCGTGTTCCCAGATGTCAACAATCACTTCAGTCAATACAGCGTTATCAGAGTCCAAAGACATGATGGCCGAGGCTACAAAAATAAGTTGTAATAAATCAGAATCCCCCTACTGCGTTTCTAAATGCTTGATAGCTGATTGAATTACAAGAATAATTGCAGTGCGTTAAGGGCTAAATGCTCACAACAGCATGCTAACATGCTCTCAATTACGTTGACATTGATGGTAAGCAGGGGAAGTCCTCACCATTTAGCACATGAGAATGCCAGAATGTATTACTAATTGGCAATAAAGCAAAGTGCGGTCGGGGATGTTTTAGTGTTGGACAGCATGTTGACTTCATGGTGATTGAATGAAAAGGTAAAGTTAGAGGATCACCAAAGATATAACAAATCATCCTGAAGGGGGACGTGACTGTCGGCCCTTATAATCGTGGTACTCAAGGGCATCGTCAAAGTCATGAGGATTCATCTCCTGGGGACCATGACTTCACCCCTACATCTGAGCCTCAGTCCATCCACTGCATCGTTTACAAGAGTCCAAGTTTGCCAAATGTGTGGCAACTTCAAAGACGTTCCCTCCAGACTTTTCTCAGATACACGAGAATGGGACTAGAAAAGGACTAGAATGGGACCAGAATTGGATTAGAAAGGGACAAGAAATGGACTAGAATGGGGCCAGACTTGGACTAGAATGGGACTAGAAAGGGATCATAATTGGACTAGAAAAGGACTAGAATGGGACCAGCATTGGATTAGAAAGGGACGAGAAAGAGACTAGAATGGGACTAGAAAGGGACTAGAAAGGGGCCAGAATGGGACTAGAAAGGGATGAGAATTGGACTAGAAAGGGACAAGAAATGGACTAGAATGGGGCCAGACTTGGACTAGAATGGGACTAGAAAGGGATCATAATTGGACTAGAAAAGGACTAGAATGGGACCAGCATTGGATTAGAAAGGGACGAGAAAGAGACTAGAATGGGACTAGAAAGGGACTAGAAAGGGGCCAGAATGGGACTAGAAAGGGATGAGAATTGGACTAGAATGAGACTAGAAAGGGACTAGAATGGGGCCAGAATGGGACTAGAAAGGGGTGAGAATTGGACTAGAATGAGACTAGAAAGGGACCCGAATGGGACGATATACGTAGATTTGGATGGACAACCCCAAAACATAATGCCTCCAGCCAGAGACATAAACAATGTAACTGCTACTCTCCCATTAAAAGGTTACACAAACAAAATTGATTTACAAACTTAAATGTCTCTTGAAAAGCAAACATACACACACACACACACACACACAAACACACACAGAGCAAAAACTTCCCTTCCCACACAAAACTTGCCAAAAGACTAATTCACTTACATCGTCCATGACTTGCCAAGGTAACACCCATGGACCAGCTAACCAAATAAACGATGGGGAGAGGCACAAACAAATGAGAGCAACTGCATGCTGGAAGGGACGGAGACATTCATTAAGCTCTGGGCTGGAGGAACTGTAGCAGCAGGACTCTGAGCACTGCAGCAGGAAGACGGATGATCTCTGAGAGAATGAAGGAAATACCGACTGTACCTGCAGCCCCTGGAAACTTCCCCTAATCAGTTTAGTGTATTTAGACTAAACAGGGGGGTGAGCTTTATGGAGGGTATGAATGGGATAATGCTGTTTATTCAGGTGCACGGAGTTTTATAAGGCAGTCAATTTGCTGGCTCCAGAAACACATTTCTGTTGATTACGCAAACAAAAGGACACATTTGCAGAAAAACAAAGCTTGGTGTCCGGGTGCAGGCTTACTGGCCACATTCCCATATTAAAGGGCCTGGCCAGCTCTCCATGCACCAAACCCTGGTGCAGAAAGAGTACAGCTGTATACCCCCCCCCCCCCCCCCCCCCCCACACACACACACACACACACACACACACACACACACACACACACACTCCCATGTGACCTTGTGAATGACTAATGTTTATAAATACAAGAAATGTTTCACATTTGGGTATTCATCAAAGTAAGTGGTTCCGAGTAGATCTCATATTGAAGTATTGCACCACGCTGACTCGGAGCATGTGTCAGGCATATGTGAAACCCACAGCGGACCCATTTACAAGTCTTTCACTTTTTGCAGGGACACTCCAAAGTGTTTAGTGCCTTTTTTTTCGAGGGATAAACATTTTTAAAGTGTCAGTAATCTGGATCAATGATCTAGACCGTCTATCGTCAAACATTAGCATCATCAGCCTGCGGACAGATTTAGTGCTGGGCTCAGTTGTTTCTGCCATCTGCACCAGCGCTAGGAACTCACATCTCTGGTGATGGCGTTGATATGCTCACAGGTTTGGCAGAGCACAGCGGCAGCTGTTCCCGTCGCCTCCTCCAGCGGCTCTCACAAGTTCCTCCACAGTAAATCAAAAGCCTTTCTTTTAACTTCTTATAAGGTTCTCCGGGTGGATGCAACATCAATCACCTTCCCCGTGCTCTCCCACTATTCTGTCATCCTTCACCGAGGCTCTAATGCCTCCACTCATTTCAAAAAAGGAGGCTATTTTTCTTTAAATGGCACAAAGTAGCGCATTAATACCTGCATCGCTTAAGTTATTTTTCACTTTTGTTAAATGTCCATTTGGTTTCAAAGATTATGGATGTGGGTGTTTCCTGACTGCCTAATATGTCATCTCTGAGGTGGTGCAATTATGTTAATTGATGATAATTAAGGTCGCTTGAGCGTGCCTCACATTCATGAGTGTTAGGTTTTTAATTTGCAATAATGATCACTAATGTATGAACGTCTTGTGAAGTGCAGCCATGGCTGTGTTTACGTCTCCTCACTTAAAGGGCTGACTTGACATTTTGAGAAATAAACCCATTTGCTTTTCTTGCCAAGATCGATACCACTCTACAGAAAATTTGGAGCTATGCTGGACGATTTAGCGAGCTTTGGAGCAGTATGGGTCATAAGGGACATAGACATGGGTTTATATAGCTTTGATGAAGGCTCTGTTCGTACATGGGCACAGATTGCTTATAGTCCTTCAATGTTATCAGTCCCGGCGGCATGGGCGGGCATTGGCGGGCCGTGCCCTCTATCAGAGTCAGCCGTGCCCGCCCTGGGCTGGAAGCTGTTTAAATTATTTGGGTTTTGTTTTTTACCTCGGAGTGGCCATCGCTCTACTATTCCTATCTCGGTTGGTCGATCATACAATTCAACCAATCCAACCAACGAACCAAGGCAACGTGCTGGCCAATTACAGGTGTTGGGGGGCGGGTCACTGAGTTAACAACAAGTTATTTAGCTGTGGTGTTCGGCATGGATGTCCGTATTTTTCCCCAAAAAATACGCGGACAAGAAGTGAGGACGAGAACGGGAGTGAAGGCAGGAAGCAGCGATATTTACTTCTACTGGAAACGTCAGCTCCGAAGTCAACCGTAACACTGGAGTAAACATTCATGCTAGGAGAGGTAGCTCCCTAGCTGCTGTAGCTACCGCTCCTAGTATGAGTTCAGTGTTCAGGTTGACATCAGTGCTTCTGTTTCCAGTAGAAGTGAAGCTGTATGGTGCTATCTGCACAATACAGACCTTACAACCCTTGTTGCTGGTCTTCTTGAATAAATGCTCGAGTTGCATAAATGGACACAGCACTACACTATTTTGTTTGTTTTTTAGATTTTGGGATGAACTGCCCCTTTTTAGTAAGAGGAAAATTACTTCTCCGCACTGTAGGAGTGGTCACGAAGCCATTGTTCTGCCTGAAGCAAATAAAATGTAGGTTGAAAAACTTTGCCCCCCTGAAAAAATGTAATGCCCCCCCCTAAATGTTTTTCTGCAGCCGGGTCTGAATGTTATGCATCGTCTGCCACAGTGCAGGGGTGTGAGGCTGGAGTGTGTGAGTTCTACAGACCAGAAAGTAATCCTCAGTACTAATGTGATAAACAATAAACACACCCCAAATTTGATTTAATTAGCAGACATTGTAAAGAAACTAATTCCCAGTAATTAACAGTGGGTTTTTTTTGCACACCAGCTGAATAAATCCCTCATCAAATGGAGTGTCGCATATGCACCAGCAACTGACATACGGCTTAATTGTCAACAATTAAGCTCTCTAATCAGAACTTTAGCAAGAAATTATTACATGACATTTACACAACCACATAGCTGTAGGTTATGTTTTACTTGGAAAAAGTCCTGTCAGGGTGTGCCAGCAGGCAGTTAGCTTAGCTCAATGCAGACAACACGAGAAAAAGTGGTTCTAGTTGTAATTAAGTATTCGTTAAACCAGACAGAAACCAATGTGGGGGAAAAAAGGACACTATGCTGAATTGGTAGAAGCTGGACTGCCAAAGTGGTCCTTGGCTGTGCACATCCATTTCCCCTGAGTTGGTTGTTTCTGTTTGGCAGGCGACCAGTCGAGCCTCCAGGAAGTTACTTCCCACCGGCCAAGAGGTACTCCAGAAAATACCCCCGAAAAACATGTGTCACGTTTACACTTTATTTGGACAGATTAAGCAAAGAGGCGCTGCTAGGTAGATTTGCTACCTTTGGAGAGGGCCAGGCTTGCTGTTTCCCTCTGTGTGCTCAGCTAACCTGCTAATGGCTGCAGATTCATATTTGCAGAACTATGAGCGTTCAGTCAACCTCATCTAAAGCAAATAAATGTATTCCCATCACACCAAATATCTATCTCATTTTAAAAGGCACCTCGTCAATCTCATTAACCCAGGGGCATTGTTGTTAAATCACTGCCACGTTATATCCCGTTATACCACATTACAGCAACCTTTTCAAGCTTTAATGATGCATAACCTTTTCAGTTTTGATGAAGTATAAATAAAGAAATTGATATAAAAAAAGAACACTAACACACATTAAAACCATTTCTACTGACCCTGAGAGCGTGTGGCGACCCCACCGGCAGACCGGTGACCTCCACCCGCGCCGTGTCGTCCGCGTGAGCACCGATCCCGTGGATGAAGAGAACAGGCCGGCTGTACAGGACGTCTCGCTGGGGAACCAGGTTCAGATCCCCGTCCACGTGGAAGCTGGGGTCCGACACCGTGAACGTCACATCCTCGTTCCCCGCACAGTCGTCGAACTCGACTGGAGGGAGAAAAAACACAGAGAGAAGGTAGATTACAAACAACAGAAATGTCAAGAACAATCAGTTGCCGAGGTATACACGTCACTGTGAAGACAACCATGATTGTCAGGTATAAAGAGATGCCCTGAAGATAAGAAGATAGAAGCCCTGAGGAAAGAGGAGGTTGGATCTGTCATCGAGTCTACAATGGAAGTCAGTGATCTCTATTCCCACAAGCTTCCTGCACTAGTTATGACCCATTGCAAGCTACTCGTTGTAGACGTATTAATGTGTCTGACTTGCATTTGCAGCACCGTTGCATTTAATGCAGCGGCTCCTTATTGCAAGACCGATTGAAGAGAAAGGATTTAGCCCTAGAACGTCGGGGGACTTTCACCCACGCAATTGTTGTCATTTCATTGTGTTGCTGCTGTCTTTGTTGCGTGGGTCCGTGGGTAGCTTCAGGATGCTCACTGACCTCATTAAAGGTAGGCGTGTATCCCTGCTCCCATCCCTGGTTTTTAGCCACGTGATAGTTAGTTAGACCTGATAGAGGGTAAAATGTTTTGGGTAGACTGGCAGGGACAGATAAAATGCAAATTACTTCACGGGACAGGGCTCACAAGTCCCTAGCTCCATTATTTTTATTTTTTGGGCTATTTCGGTTTTGAGTCCCTAATTTTCCACTGATTTTAGAGATATTTATACGGTCCCACCATGATACCATTCTTTTCTTTTGATGAAATGTTGTATGGGGCAAATAAAAGAAGAGTACTTCAACTTGCCATGTATTGTTGTACTTTTTTTATCGGGTAAATCATACCCAACGTTAGTGACCTCCGACTGAAGGACTCTACCGGGCTTTTATCCCTCCTGACCATGCTCATCCACTCTTTATCGCGCTCACACACTCCCCTCGGTGATGCGACATGATCCCCCGTGTCCTCCCCCCACCATGAGCCCTGACAATCCTCCGCCTCCCTCGTTTTTTTTTTTAACCTCCTCTTTACCTCGGCCTCCTGCGGCGCTTCCTGCTGTTGCGGATCGTGGAGAGAGGGTTTCCGAGGAACTCTTGTGTACACGTGTTGTTGATCAGGGAAAAAAGCAGGTGCGACATGAACCACATGAGACTGTACGACTCTCAGCGGGGGGTCTGGAAGTGCGGAGAAGTGTCAGACATATGGTGGCTTATATAAGACGTGGTTTCTGTTTGAGATCAAGAATCGCCCGGAGTTGTAAACATGATGAACAGGATATTCCATAGGGGATGACATCATTATTAAAGCCACATGTCTCTGGACTGACATGTCGTGTGATACCGAGTCTACAAACAAGGATGCATCTTAGATGGTAGAGATTAAGTTCCTCCACTCCACTGGGGCAAGAAGACTGTCAGGACAATGCCCTACACGACTCATCAATTATGGATGTCATGCATTCAGCTTAACATAACACAGGAAACTCTGTGGTAGCTCATAACCAGCACAAGGAAAACCCTTCAAAACAAGATGTGGAAGTCTCTGATCCCTGTGTGCTGTTCACATTCTTTTCTGTGGAAGGAATGGATTCAGATTTGAGCCCATATTTATGAAGTTTTTCTGAGCAGCTTGTGGATCAGCAGTGCCTCTCTGAAAATAGAGCACGACTCCCATCTCCAGTGCAAAAGGCTGTGCACTTCCTCCGCTGCAGCGGCTCATTAAAAGTGGAAAACAACACAGTGGAACTGCCTTGATGTGGAACCGTTGAATCCTCACGACTTCACAATTACAATGCATTATAATCACGGCCGGGCAGCTGTAACGGTAATGGACACAAAAAGTTAGCATCGGAAACAGTTGCCAAAGAAAAATCAATCATTCAATCGGATCGATCATTAAGTGTGGCAGTAAACTGCAACTTTGTAAATGTATTTTATAATGTTATTTATGATTTGGATCTGTTTGAGCTCTCATTTTGAATGGAACTTGCTTTGGGCGATATATTCTATGTACGTAGAATTGATCACCTTAAAAAATGCATCCCAACAGCAATCATTAAATCAAAATAAAGAAAAGTAATATCGTTGGCTGTTGCAGGACTGTGCGTCCTTCTACAAGCTGCAGTGTTGACAGCTGTGAGTAATAACAACATTAATGCATGTTGTTGACATTCATTATGATAATGTTGGGGTAGTGTCTTTGTGGGGGGTCTGAATGGAATGCCGCAAGCTTTTTTTATTGGAAAATTGATGGTAACACTAACCTCAGTTTTAACATTGGATCGTTTTTCTCACTTCTTTCTACAAAATCAAGTGTATTCTGGCGAGATTAGTAACTAACTCTAGTAACTGAATGTCTATACAGTAGTTTTTAGTATCCGAGCTGAATTAACTTCTTGCTAATACAAACGGCACATTTAAAGCACTAAACTTGTATCACAACGAATTACTTTAATTGTAAAAAAAAAAGAAAAAAACCCACAGGAAAGGCAATGTATTTGTCAGTGAGGTCAGCGCTGACAGTGGTTGTTCATCAAAAACTGCATCAACAAAACAAGTCCTGGTCAAATTCTTTATTTTTTCTGACAGCAGATCAGTTTCATGCATCGCGGCGAGTAATGGAAGGAGACGGAGCCGCCACAATGAGCTGTTAGATGAAGAGATGCAGGTGACAGGCAGACCACCTCCATTCTCCATTCAGCAAGGTAATCAACTACACTGCTGCCCTGCTGCTGTGAGGGAAACTACTGCTGCAGTGTGCCGCATGATGGAAAAAGTCAACTATTCTTTTTAGTTATATTACTTATATTGTTTGGCTGTGTACACAGATACACCAGTTGCTCTTATTTGTGACAAGGTTATGGAGAACGTGTGGGAACAACAGAATCCTGGGAAATGTATTAAACTGCACTGTTCCCACCAGTAACCACTGCTGGTGCTAAATCAACCAGGACTGAAATCACATTTGTATTAACGATTGTTAAATATAATTGATATAATTTACATGCATACATGTTGTAAATGTACTTATATGGCACTCTTAGCATACATGTTTCCAAATGCCCAAACAAATTAATAATGGAGAAATGATTAAAACAATACATAACATGTGACAGTAATATAGTCATTATAAAACAAGATTACAAGGCTTTGCAACCATATGACAAACTCCATATGGGGAGACTATGAAGACTTTATTAGTTTATTTGAAAAATAATCATCTCTCATCTCTTCATTTCGGGAATGATGTGCTGACGAGGAAGGACAACCCTCACTCTAATTAAGCCTTAATAGCTGGTGGTCCCGATGCATACAGATGAGCACACAGTCGGGGGAACAGCAAACCACTGCTGTAACTAACTTTGTTCATGTTTCCCCAATCGGAGCCGATGCAATGTAGTTGGGAAGAGTCTACCAGCTAAATGCTTTCATTGTCGTGTGCCTGGCTTCTCTTCCAAACTCCCCGCCATTTTTACTTTGAAGAAGCAATAGCTGCCGTGTCCCACTTAATCTCATCAATCCGTACAGGTCTATCACGTCAGCACCAGGTGAAATGGGAAAAAGTCCACGCTTAGCTCGATAAAATCAATCGACTAAAGTCTATCAAAGCACTCATTTGGTGCACTTAACCTTTGTGACTATTTGGTCCGGCTTCTTTTTGCTTTTTTATCTCTCTCACTGCAGATATTTTTAAAGTCTCTCTCTGGACAGAATCGTTGACAGAATCTGGATGAGGGTAAGAAGAGAAAAGCCGAGTTTAGAACGGAGGGCGATAGAAAAAAAGAAGAGAAAGGAGAAAAAAATGACAGGAAAGGAATGGGTATGGCGGCCACTGAGGGAGAGCTACAAAGTCAACAACCTACTCTCGGGGGAAACAAGGCTCCATCTCAATATTCAACTCTCACTTCTAAGCCAAAGCATGAAAGATGTGTTCATTTCCATTCCCATTACAAGCCTCAGATTTATTTCAATAACATGGGTGCACTCTTTAGAGCCTGCAAATTGCAGGCGCCAAATAGTGTCAGTGGCATTTCAAAGGCAGCTCGAGTGTTTGATGGTATTCTAATGTTGTCAGGTTTTTTGGAGGATTTCAGAGGAGGCCATGGTGAGCTGGCAGCTTTGAAGTCAGGCAACAATGACGGAAAGCAACTTCCCCGCTCGCCACCAGCACCACCAGCACCCACTTCCTTTCTTTAGAGTGCTGGCTCAGGGTTGGAATAACCTGGATTATGGTCGCCAAAATCCCTCATTGATGACTCAAGAGGATAAGGAGGATGTTTGGGTTTTTTTCCCACAAGTTTGACGTTCAAGTTCCATTCAGACCAAAAAACCTCCCATGGAGCCTGTCAATGGTTGATATCCTAGAAACTAAGTCTTCTATGGTTACTTCAGCCTTGATCGTTCCCTCAAACACCACTTTGAAGTTTTACTTCAAGCTTTTAGCGATTTAAAAAAATATATACTCACAACCATTTTGCAGGGATTGTATAAGTGAGAATTAAATTCACATTCATGACAGAACTTCATTTACAGGATAATCAAGCAATCTACACCCCGTTTCACACGTTATCTTTAACGAATAAGGAAAAAAACTGCCAGCCAACGATGTGTTACTTAGTTGTATAAATGTCTCTGTATTATTCAAATAAAACAAATGTGAAAACACATTTTCACCGTCACCATGTCAGTCACATTCTAAAACGTGTAACATTAAAAAATGTCCATCAGAACAATGACAACAACAAACTGCAATCCAAATGTTCTCCTTCTCAATGATGAATCAACGTATTTTGACACCCAACATTATCCCGGTATATTTACATTGGCTCCGCTCTCTTTGTCAGCCACATAAATTGGATTTTTTTTCTTTCCCCCCACCCCACCGCCACTGTCAAGCACTAAAGTTTTCCTTTGAGGTGTTTTGAAGACAATTTTCTGTCTTGTAACTAAATGTCAAGTCTCCATGATGGGAGAGATGGGAATCAGAGGAGTAATCTCAAAGGTGGCGGCTGTGTTTGAGCTGATAGCTGCCGTGTCGAACCAGACGGAGTGTGCTCAGCCTCATAAAAAGAGCTCAGGAGAACACCGTTCTCAAATAATCACTTGGCATTAGAGGAGGATCTGCCTTTGAAAATGTATTTACACCCCGAGTTGCATTTTTACCCCCAGAGTTCCCTATCACAGAGCATTGTGTGAGCCACATTATTGGGATTCGGTGGTAACAAGGCTCTGGCTTTTCTTGGCTGCGAAAGATAACAGTCTGAAGGATTTTGCTAACTAGGGGGGTCCTGACGGGCTTTCATTTCGGGTTCAACAGTTCCCGCTCCTCCCACCACTTCTACCTTTACTAATCCCATCGTGTGTGTTTGTGTGTGTGTGTGCGTTGGTTCTAGGGCCCTTGATCGTGCTTTGATGAATGGCCCTGTCCACTGCACCGATGACCAAAGCCAATTAACGTACAGTTATGTTCTGATCTGAGGCAGCATCACAGAGGACTCATGTGGACTGTTAAAGGTCAGTCAAGCAGGCTAGATACTGGGAAACATGTTTCTATGCTTTTAACACATCTAAGCTCCTGCTAAGAAACATACATCATTCTAGTTGTATGGTTTAGCTTTGTATAGAATTCATGGCCATTCCCACATGTGCTTTATCAAAGAGCACTAGATGCCGACGGTAAATGAAAGGAAGTCGGCCGCCACAATTCAAAACACATGCCTGCTACATGCAATCCCTCCGAATGGGTTTTATTGGTACCTTTTTAAATCTATTGTTTACTTTTCCTCTCTTTTCTTGTTTTTACTTCCATCCATCCAGCCGAACCGCTTTGTTAACATCCTTTAACACAACAGTTATACAAGCAAACATTGTCATTTATGTTTCAGTTGACAATAAAATCAATTTAACAGTGGTTACCCTCGGGTAGGATATGTGCAAATATCTCCTTTTTGCTTCACACCAACTTCTTGATATTTACATCACCACAGCTGGAATAATGATTCATGGGTATTGTTCAGACTTTGTGCTCATTTTCTAAACATACAGGCATCGGAGGTGTGACTAGTGGCCGAGGTGCCGACAGAGCATGACAAAAACATTTTCAGAAATCATTGAACGGAAATCAATTTCACCCCGGTGAGAGTGTAAACAAAGCTCTCCATCTGCCACACGGCAGCCTGAATTCAGCCGGCACAAACCCCCGCACAGGGGGTGACAGCGGGCTGGTGCACTGCTGTGTCGAACCAGTGTGTAACGTTAATTTTCTGAATGTTTTAGACAAAAGATCTGTCCAGATATTACACATTAAACCTTCAAATATTATATTTAACTTCTGATGAAAGCAGACAATGCTTTTTGGAGACACAGTCCCTCATTGTGTGACATTTGACTTGTTTGTGTGTGTGTGTGTGTGTGTGTGTGTGTGTGTGTGTGTGTGTGTGTGTGTGTGTGTGTGTGTGTGTGTGTGTGTGTGTGTGTGTGTGTGTGTGTGTGTCTGTGTGTGTGTGTGTGCAACTCATTTCAGCTAACGGAAAACAGCCTGCTAATTATAACACATTATGTGCCCCCAGAGTGTTCTTACAAATAACAGGTCTATAAAATATCACTGTCAACTTCTGCCCTCAGAAAAAAAGATTTGTATTGTTAGTGGGTTGGTTGTTTTTTTTCTTCTTTTTTTCATTTTAAGCTACAATAAAAACTGTCAAAACAGTAGAGAAGTTACACTGTGCAGCACTGACATTCTTGAACATGATTTACTTGAGGTTCAGAGATTGTGTTGAATCACCAGCTTAGAAATGTGCAAAAGCTGATTATGATAAGCTGGCACTTACAAAATAGATCAGTCGCTAACAGCTTAGCAGCTGAGTTGAAGTCATTCTCCAAACTGTGCACTGTCGAAGCTATCTGGTGCCGCAGCGCTCTCGTTTCAATCAAAATCACCATATTTTACCATGTACATGAAAAGCCTTTGTTTGGCGTTGTGCTAAATGCGGCGGCTGGTTGTGGAAGTGATCTGATGGATTGTTAGATTGATCTGTGAGGCTCCTTGTTATCGCAGTCAACACCCAGAGATGGTTATTTTAGTCTGCCGCCTCTCTCTCTCTCTCTGGGTAAACCAGGTTTCTGGTCTCTTTGTCTCTGCTACTGTAAAGTTGTACAAATGAGACACAAGAGAATGGCGAGAGTGAGCGAGTAATTATGTTTAAATAATGAGGGCCGGCGCGGTGCTGACTTACCTGACCTCACCAGGCCAGATATGCCAGGACCCTTCAGCCAAGTCCACTCACGCACTTTCCAACAAAATAATGAACCCAGTACTAGTCTCGTCCTATTTTATTGTAGTCTTATTTTTAAATCTGGCACCGGAGGTCTTATTAGGCGTAACAGATTCCAAATCATGGTCAATGGTCAAATACACTGGAGTTCAAATCCCATCATAGCCCGGCTGCCACACATCATTACTGTCTTCAGTATTAAGCTGACAGAGGCACGAGCATGGCACAGAAGTGCTTTGAGTTTAATGCTATGACATCAGCATGCTAACATGCTCAAAGAAACACAATGCTAAGATGGTGATTTAGCGGGTATATTGTTTACCGTGTCAGGTCTGTGGTATCCCTGAGCTCTACGATAAAACCTCACATTAGAACACAGACCGACCATCAACAAGGTTGTACAAAGGTCCGTATTTGTGTCTAAATGATGTTACTTTAACTGTAGCTAGTTAGCGTAGCCAAGCTCCGATCGATCCGGACCATTCAGAAAACAAGCATTTTAAAAGTTGTTTGCTTATCGTCTTGCAGACCGACCTAACAAACCATGACTTCAGACTTTTTATAAATCAGCGTCATTATGTAGTTACATTACTTCGGCATCCTTTTATTTTATCCATTTATTGCAATCAAATCAAAATACAATTGTTTATTTGGGCTTCATACTGCTGTAGTAAACCAGCCGATGTGCGCGTTGCTATACACGGCCAATACAATGAAATTCACCGATCACCTCTGGGTGAATTTATGAACTCGGCGTATCTGGGCCTTCGACATGTACAAAACAGCAAAAGTGGTTCTTTCAGACATAATTGATGGAGGTAACACACAAGGGACATGGCTTAGACGTTGTGTCTCCCCTCAGAGGGCAGCAGCCGTCAATGCTTGCAGCATCCCTCGGCCCTGCATCTCAGTTTTTGGCCAGATGTTCTGATGCATGTGAAGCAGCGGTGGATTTGCAGCTGCATCACGATGGCAGGGCTGCAGACGTCAGCATCGCTCCAGATGCCACGGCTTCCCTGCCAGAGCTAGGACATGCTAAATGGCTGAAAGTAATTTCTAAACACTGTGCATTGGCAATCATAAGAGTCACTGCGCTTTAACTGCATGCTGCATTAAATTACTGCAGTACTTCATAATAAATGGACTGCATTTATAGAGTGCCTTAACGGACAAAGTGCTATACAATTTGCCTCTGATTCAGCCGTTCCACGGACTCATATTCGGATGGTGGAGGGGCTTGTGATGACCGGACAGCCCACTTTATCTCTTGAGCCACAAGCCGACCGTAGTCCATCTGATAGGAGGACGGGAGCAAATTAGCATCTTGACTATCTAACCATCCATCTGCTTCTGGTTTCCTCCCGGTTTTATTTAATTTGGATATTTGCCATCACAATATTCAGCCTTGACAAAACAAGGCAAACAAGAAAGAACCTTGGGCTTATTAGACTTTAACAAGGTTTTCTGAGCAGCATTTCTCCGCCATAATTACGATGTGGATTTCCCCCGACGGGCTGCAGCACTTTTCTTTATAATCACTCGTGTTCATAGGGATGCAAAATAAGTCAGAGGCTCCATCGCTCACTCGCAGTCACAAGCTCAAACAGAAAGAAAGAACCTACAGAATCAGAACCTCATTATTACAGGCAGCGCTCCATAAAGATGTTGGAGGCACATGATGACAGGAAATTGCACTTTTCTCCGACATGAAAAGCACGTAGCTTACATCCCCCTCGATGTACGGCACGTGTTTGTTCTGGTCCGTGATTTAATTGCGTGAACCTGCTCGCGAGCAGGAAGGTAAACACGAGCATGACAATGCGCACTCGCATCTAATGAACGGATTCATGTATTCCATCAGCAAGCCAGTCAGCCCATCAGCTAAAAATATATACCGTTCAAGGTTTATCACAGTAAATAATATGCATACATAACACCGACAGCGACGGTAAACATCCCGCTGCCTCCACGCGGGCTGGGGAATGTTTAGGCCTACAGGCTCGTCTCTTTGAAGTTGTTTCAAGGTTACACCTGCTAAAAAGGGGGATTCATTTGAATTTCTATTTCCGAAACCCATCACAGCAAACCCCTCACCCAGTTTTTTCTGATGTGAAAATATAAATGAAAATGTATCAGCGTATCCATGTGATTGAGATCCCCCCGCAGCCTTCCGCTTGACAAGGTTAACCACAGCAACAGATCTGCAGGGAGTGAGGGAGGGTTTATCTGAGCACACTAACAACCTTCAATCAGCCCGTGTTTTGTTTGGCAGCCGCGGTGGAGAGCGCTCCGTCGACGGTAAAGAGGGCAGGTGTGGTCGGCCGAAGATGATGGGGAGGCAGAAGGGAGATGAATCATCGCTTCGGTCATACGAAGACACAAATACTCCATCAGTTGTATCGTAACTGTATGTCTCTGTGTCATTAGTATATCTGACATCAACAAGTCAGCAAATAAGACAATAGAAGATCTAATCAGCCCATTCATCTGCACTACGAGGCAGCCAATGAATTACACGGCCTACTTTGCCAGACTTCCAGTGAGACCGTCTCAGCTGGACTACTCTTCCATTGATGTATCAGCGATAAACAGCCAGACTACCGGTCACCGAGGTGCATGATGACACGGCCATCGATTTGAACACATCACCTGATCGATAATCTTGTTTTTTTTAAACTCGCTGATGAAATAAATTTGAGACGTGAAACGTAAAAGCGCACCCTTTGAAACGTACGAGCGAGCGTCTGGCGCTGCAGGGGCGACGGAGGAAGCTCTGAGCCTCGGAAGGAGTGTCAGTGACCGCTCGCTGACTGCTGCGATAACACCGTGCACTCGGTTGACTTCGAAGTGTGGCGGATCCATAAATATTATAGATTGGTGCTGCTTCTTCCGCATGCTGACCACTGAAATACACCCTTCCCTGAATCAGTGCTCAAACTTGGTCGGGCTTACATTCACAGACCGATGAACAGTAAGTTTGTGTTGATTTCCCCGATGCATGTCTATGTCTTCCTGATGTCCACACTTAAACACTTTAGATACAGAATGTTCAGAGCCTTTTCAAAAGTGTGCTGTGCTGCAGATTTCACTGGAGGGCTCAACTGACATTCCATTGTGTTCTGATTTTAAACCGGAATGACAAAATAAATTTACTGGCAAGAAATAGTTTACACACACACACACACACACACACACACACACACACACACACACACACACACACACACACACACACACACACACACACACACACACACACACACACACTGCTTCTTTGTTCTATCCATTTCATTTGAATACTACGAATATATTAAGTATGTTGTGATATTCAGAACTTGAGAAACACACACTACTTATGAATATATATATAAGTCTTGCATCAGGCCTAGAGAACTACTAAGTGCTGTATTTTGCAGCCATTGTGGCCTTCAGTCCTCACACTTATATGCTATATTAATAAACTCACTCACTCACATACACTGAGGTAGCAATTCAAATTATTGCTTTCTCACAGGTAAAACATAAGGACGTGACAGAAACGGACAAGAAAGCATTGGGCCTTTAAGTTGATCCAGATTTGCGTCTGACCTTGCTGTATAATATTTTGCATTTGCAATTTGTAAGTGATTCAAGTGATTTGATGCATTCTGGTAAACGTGCATGTATGTAAACCATCTTGATCTGTGTTGGGAACTGTACCAGGGTGTCTATAAATAATCTCTCTCTGTGTTCTAGCCTAAAACAGCTGGTGTTCTTCATTCTGGGCTTCAGTGTCTGGATTATTCCAGTCTTCATCGACTACACCCTTCAGCTCCAGAGGACAGACAGACCCTCGTTTGCAGAAGGTCCGCTGGCAATTCCACCCAAAGGCTTTTGCCGGCACGCCAACTTTGATTCTGAAATAAGCGACATGGAGGTGCCGGAGCACCGAGTACAAACGAAGGTGTTTGGATGCAGAACCGGCGACGAAAGATGTGATGTGCATGTCGAGTGAGATTCCATGAGAACAGATGGCACCGAGATTGGAGCTGTGATCATATATATGTGTCACATAATAGCTTCAATCATACATCCTCACTGAGCAGCTCTAAAAGTATAAGTGCGCCAGTAGCATATATGTGCAAATAAGGTCATGGCTGTTTTTAAAAGGTCTAGTCTGGCCTAAACATTTAACAGCCAAGCAGGAAAAAAAAAGTTGAAAACTTCCTGCCAACTGCAGCAACACCCAAACCTGTCCGTCACACAGCTCAATGCCATTGACACACACATACATGGGTATGCACAAACACACACACGTACAGTCCAACACACAAATCCATAAGCAAATGTAATTTCACACACAAGCCGACACCCAGCAACGAGCAGGCACCCGGCGAGGCATTCAAGCATTCAGGCAGATCGATTGGCTTTCAGGAAGCCAGTAACACCCAGGTTGAGCCCCCGAGGCTCCAGCCAAGTTACTCAGCACTTTCCTTGGCCACTCAAGAGAAGCCATGCTGGGCTCTGGGCCAGGAGCCAACCACGGGAAGGAAGCATGCGGGGGGAGAACTAAACTTTTGACACAAAGTAATTATGTCACTTCTTGTGACAGGAGCCATCGTTATCCCCTCAGAGTGAGTTCACAGTTCATTTGAGGTGTGTGGTTGAAGGTCTTTGTTGAGGTATAGCCTTTGTTGGTGCAGCCAGAAGAGGATTCGAGGATTTAGGGGTTTGAACAAAACAAAAAAAACACAATAGAATGGAACCCAAATGAAACCATGAGGGGCAAATCCAGAGTCTCCATTCTGGAAAGCAAAAATAACTTTATAATTTCATTTTTGCTTTATTTAGAATTTTTGTTCTAATGTGCTGCATGACCAGAACAGTTTCACTGGAAATAACTTTAATTGTGTTGCACCCAGAGGAGAGGACAGGCAGATATGGAGGAGGGGGAGTGTTGGGACGGTTTAGGTTGTTGTGGGAATACTCTTTTCTTTTGATAAGACTATTTCTTCATTTTGATTATGCATACCAAGATATGAAGCATGGAGATAACTGAGGAAAAACTAAGAGAGTCTGTAAATAGATTGATAAATTAACAATGGAATCAAGATTCAAATTATTAAAAACTTCCAGTTCATTATTTGCAGTTACAAGATGTTTTTAAATTGAATAACCTGATTTATAGTATCATTTAATATGAAGCAATACAAATAAATGGACACAACGGGTGCTTTTTAGTTTTTCAGTCTAAGAAATAAAATAATCTTCTAGATTTGGTCTTAATAGAAATTCATAACCGTTGCTGGTTGAACAAGTACATATATAAATACAGATTAATAACTGAGGATAAACACTGAAAATATGTGCCACCTCGTTTGTCTTCACAAGCAGAAGCAAGTGGGGGTAGAGAGAGAGAGATCTGAAAAGGATGTCAAATGTAGTGTTTTGCCTTCACATTTTCAGGGAGATTATTAAACTGGTTATTAAGTGAGTAAGGTCTGACCCTGAGATAGAGTGTGAAAATGTAAAATTAACTGAAGCATTTCCATTTCTGAATGACATCTGTATTCTTATTGAAAATGGAAAAAACTGGGGGATTGGCCGGGAGCACATTTTATGGTCTTATCGTGGAGGAACAGGTATTCTAAAATAACACGAAATGTTTGTAGAGTGGAAATAAAATATAGAAGGAATGTATGGAGAACGAGGCTATAAAATAACGAGGTGCGTACTCGCGTGGATGGTTTGTTTGTTTGTTTGTTTGCTGCGACGATGAAAGAGAGAGTGAGAATAGGTGGTTTGTTTGATGGCTGTCCTCTGCAGCTGCTACTGACAAAATCCATGTTTATGGGCTATAAACATAACTGAATGGAACAAACAATCGCATACGCACAGATAGTTTGATGATCGCAAACTCACACACAAATGCACACCTTCATTACCTCAACCAGACTATGTAAATACAGACATAAAGCACATTTAATCCCAGTGTTAAAATCATAACTATCTGCTTAAAGAAAATCAGCTCGATAATATTTTCGATAAAGTACACAAAATGATTATATCACTTTCCAAATGTCCAAAGGTCTCTCTTTACCAATGATGACTAAACATTCTGCTAATGGGTAAAACTGAACAGAGCTATAGCTGTGCCATTAAGACCTTTACCAAATAATTGAACACCCTCATCATATTCTCACCCTAATGGGTCAGAAATAGCAGTGTGCTCAGCGCTCCGAAGCTTCAAACTATGATTCACTCGGTAAGTGTCCATTTCGGACGTGTCAGCATGACCGACAGTCCTGTTTGTTTGACTCATCCACAAGCCTGTGTGGACTATCTTATTCTTTATACTACGTCAGCTGCTCTGAGCATCCGCATATTAAATATCTTCACTATCAAATTAAAGGAGCAATATATGACATTCAGAGCATTATGTAGCAGCAGACGACTGTTTTCTATGTAAAAATGAAGCTGAGAAATGTCAACCCGAGCGGAGAACTACGTTGCTCTCCCTCTGTGTGTGTTGTTATCCAAGCTTCTCTTTGCTCTGTTGCCCATGTCAGCCACATGGGCTGTAAATGTGTGAGTGTGCCTCACTGGCCGCCGCATTAGCACCCACCCTTCGGTGCCCCTCAGGTGGTGACTGTTAGCTTGGTCAGGATGTTCGGTACTGTTAGCACCGTAAGCTACGAGCCTCCGGATCAGGCATCGCAACAATCTTGTATCATGAACCCCTTGAAAGCAAACAATTTGTTTCTTGGGATTTTAAGATTTGAACATTCAAACAAAGAATTCCTTCACAAATAAGTGACAGTGCAGGTGTGAAACATTGGGCATAAAAACCTAATATTCGATTAATAACCGTTTAAAAGCATGTTTTTGCTGTATTTCAAGGCCACTTTGTTCTATTTCTTTATCTTTAAATTAGTTATTTCATTGAAGATCACTGGTGTCTTTTTTTGTTGGAGAATAAAAAGCATTTAACAGCAAAAGTATTTATTATGATGAGATTGGGATTTTAATAGCATGTTGGAACTAAATACCTACTGGAAATCAATGCATTGATCAATGAAAACAATGCTTTCCTTGTATAGTATAGTGGAGAGAGAATAGACGGTGGCAAAACAATGCAAGCGATTGAGAAATATTTTCATCATCAAAAGAAGAAAATAACAAATGCAATCTCGCCCATGCTTATAGAAATGAAACCATATCTGATCGTTTTCTCAAACTGTCACACCAGGAAAGTGCTATTGACGTAGTATCCAGTTGTTCTAAACAGCGTCATAAAAACTCAGCGAAGCCGTCTGGCCAAATTGATCTCCTGAGTGCGGTTAAAAAATATATCCTTGCACAAGAAAGAGAGCCAAGCACAAAGTTTCCAAGAGGGAAGTACACAACTTATTCCCCTCCAAGATCAGACCACGCAGACCTAAAATGACCACATCGCCTTTAGACCAATCCATCAAGCTAGCGGCTGTATTCGCATGCAGGAGACTGCTGTACTGAGAATATTTTGATACATAATACATGGTCCAAAGTCTAGAAGACGAGAAGAATCTTGTTTACAGCTTGTATTCGGAAACTGTATAGCAAATATTGTAGTATAAAAAGCTCCCTATGGCCAAAGAGTAGTAGCACTTTATTCTGCAGTGGCATGCTGTTCCTTGTGTGGAGGAGGTCTCATCCTCACACGGGTCACTTAACTGTAAACATGCATCCAAGGAACGCCCAGGCGTGTTTGATATTGCATTAGTGGCTCTTCTGGCTTCCTCTCTTTAGCCCTCAGAGCTCACTGAAGTGAAATTATTTGAAAAGCTAGAACTAGAAAAATCCACAGTAACATCACAAGACACCATCGGGTATGTTCCAAAACAGGGCTAAAAATAATGTGGATTCTCAGTCGCAGCGACATGGCAGAAGGCAAAGGATGGATTACAGAGACACTTTAAGTGCTTGATGAATACACCATCTTATGAAAATGGTTATACAGAAGAAGCACTTAAACAATCAGAGAAGCAACAGAGATTCTGCTCCACTTTTAGGAAATGAGCATTAAATAGCAGCTGAATCAGAACTATCAAAACCTTGAGGAGATTGGCTTCATCAGCATATAAGCGAGTATAGTAAGAAGAGTTGTAAAGCACCTGTACGCCAGTGGCGAGCGGTGACCTATTACTGTGGTCATGCTGAAGTGTCAATACCATGCGCGCCCGTGGGGGGGCATTATATTTTTTAATAAAAAATATAATATGGTTAGTGGAAACAGCTTGTAGTGATCACGTTGGTCCAGAGTACATTTGATCACTATAAGCGGTTGATTACTAAAACCGAATTGTTATTACAGTATTTCACTTATTTTTTTATGGAGAACATCATCTAAATGCCAGTTGTATAGTTTTTCAATGAGAAAAATGTAACGAAACGGTCGTCAGCGCGATCCTCTCGTCAGCTCCAAACTCACCCGTCTGCACCTCAATCACAGACCACAGCTGGTTTTCCGCACAGCATTTACAGTAACTCACTGACACGTCTCAGATCAGTAGGCGCTGCTGCCGGTGTGTTTTTAAAACGAACTAGGCTAGTAGCGCCGCAGATTTCTCATTCCCCACCTTGTTTGACTGAGAGTGTTTCGAGATGGTTTTCATGAATGAACAGGCAATATGTCGCTGTCAGACCGGATCGTTTGACGGGAGGGGGGTCGGCTAGCTAGCCATTTATGTTTCTCATACGCGCTAGCTTGAGAGTGACGGACGGAATTCTTTGCAGTCTTTGTGATATTTACTTCAGGAGTAGGCCGACCACTTGAAATTATAGCTTTCTTTTCCTCAAAAGGTCTCCGCGAAAACGGCACTGAACGCAAAGCCTGAATATAATTAATATTTTCAGCCATTTTGACCAGGCTACACAATGAATGAACCACTAACAGTTTCCCGCTGAACAATTCCAACAAGTCATTTTTGCGCATGCGCGTTGGCAGATAAGCTGCTTCACTGACAGCTTTTTTGCCATTCAAAATGCTCATCTACAGTAAACAGCCTTTAGCAGTAACTGTACTAGTCGGTGTCACAGTGCGCATGCGCGAAACAAGCTGTCAGCTTTCCAGCTTTTCGCAAGCAAAACGGGACAGATTAGGCACGGATTTAAGACCAAAACAGTAAAACTAAGGTATTGTATAATTGAACACACTGCCAGATTAATATTTTCAATTATTTTTATTGAAGGGCTTGGGCATGCACTGCATTTATAGCTTATTATGACCGCTCGCCCATGCTGTACGCGTATGATTGGATGTTTCTAGTCAGCTGGTAGACGAGCATCTGTTGAACGTGCCACTCACGAGGAAGCAGCCAATCCAAATCCACAAGGTGTTTCTGTGCTGCTTCCTGAACTCCTGTGGCGTTTGATCATTTCAGAACATCACTTTCTCTCATAATCAAGATGTGCCAACGTCTGGTCAGAATAAAGGAATATTAATCTTGACAGTTCATATCTGCTTGGCAAAAAAAAAAACTACGCTCCCCAAAGTCCTTCAAAGCTGCAATTAAAAGCATCATGTTACTAATTGATGAACACTCTCTTAGAGAACAGCCTGCATTGAATTAAACATTTGGAGTTTATTTTCCGTTCCGGTAGTGCCGTGGATGAAGTTTGTTACCTATGAGCAGATGTACTGCAATTTTAATCAGGAATGTAAAGTTTGAACCCCTTAAGTAGGTTAGTCGGAGACAGATCACGAGTACAGGAAGGAAGTGATCTTCTTCAGGGGTGTAAGACGGAAGGAGGAAGTGGGAGAGAGACGGAAGGCTGAAACAGGAGAGAGAGAGACAGTGTATCAAACAACTGCCAATTGCAGCATGATTGCATGGAAAGGGGGTCTTGGCGCTGGTGTATCCGTGCCCATGATGCCCCGTGATTGCAGCCTCTTGAAGCTGCTGATGCCAGAGCGGCCGCCAGTTAACCGAGATGCTAATTCCCAGCGAGCAGCAGGTGTACTGGCAGAAAGGTAAGATACCATCTGAATGTCACACAAGATGAAAAAGAATGCTCTAAGTTTAATCAAACAAAAAGAAAAAAAACCTTTAGCATCAATACCAGTCATAGATTAGCACTTAACTCAAACATGAGCTTATATGGTACCTTGTTGTTTTTGATAAGAAATTACCAATTAAAAAGCTGCTTTTATCAATATTTATGAATGAACAAAGGGCCGAATGACTATGTGCATGTGTTATATGTTGCTTGGAGTGGCAAACCCACAGATAATGGATTGACTGATCTTTCAATTTCACAGTTTAGATGTGCTCTCACCACGGTCATGTTGTGTTTGGAGGAAAAGCTCTCAAAACATAAAGTACCCTACAGCAAATGGCAGACGGGTTAGACAGTTAGAAGCTAGCTAGTAAACACTGAAAACACTAAAAGCCTTATATTTCCCTCAGGAGTTAGTGGAGAGCAAAGCGGAGCTAAAAAGACGGAGACTTTCCTTCATCACTTGGCCGCACATCTAAATGATTGCTATTCTTGTCTCATATCTGCCTTATGTATAACTAGGAAAACGTTTGCAAACAAGTCTGCCATATCAACTTGCAAGGTAAAATGACAGTTTACAGCTTGTTTCCACTGCCCCCTAGTGGCCAAAAAAACTTATTGTCGGTTTATAGTTTAGTTAGTATTCAAACAGTCAGACACCCATTTGTTTGGCATATTATGTAAATCATATGTGAAGGTAAAACCAAAAGTGTCTGCACCCAGAATGTCAAATAACACATTGTGTGTCGCCAAATGGAACTATTTAACGATTGGCGATGCCGCCATTGTCGCAAATGTCAGCTATTAACGCTGTTAGAATATTAATGATGGCCAAACAACAAAGTTAAGTTCAACCAAAGCTTTCCTTTATGTACTGGCCAGCAGACTGGCAGATTGTTGATACAAAGTTAAGCTGATTAATAGGGTTGCACATCTCTTTGTGATAAACGGTTCGATATGCATCTAGATACACAGGTTACGATTCAATTCAAAAACGATATCCCTTTACTACAGACCGATTCGATTCGAATCGATTCCATACAGTGTAAGAACGATACGATTCAATTCTACGGTTAATATTTGTTGTAGATATTTTATAAAATAAAGAAGCTAGTTCTATGAAAGTAGTAGTAGTAGAAAATAGTTTCTTTTCAAATATGTAAAATACTACATATCCCCAAACATTGTGACTGTATGGCACTGGCAAAAAAAAACAACCAGAACAACAAAATCACATGTCAATGTATTTATTTTTTTTAGACATGGACCAAAAAAGTCTGTCTGAATCGTTGGATGGCGGTCACAGGACAGGGTCGTGGACGCTACCCGTGCTGCGGCCGCCTCTCAAGCGATTGACATTCAAAGCCGTCCGTCTCTCACGTGTGGTCGTGGAGTGCCTGCGGTCACACGGCAGCGTCGCAGCCGCCTACCTGTGCTGTGCCCGCCTCTCCACCTCCACCTCCTCCATGTTCCGTGTTGTTCCTTGTTTATAACTCATACCAGCTAGCCAGCTACGGCGTTTCGCGGGCAGCTTCAGCTCTCGCATTGATTTATAGACGCTGGTGTAATGCAGCCAACCGCTTCAAAGTCTCGCGATACCCGATCCATGACTCCGTAACCGATTCATCTAGGAATTCATTGATAATTCGTATCGATTGAGGAGGCTGCTACCGATGCAGCCGCATCTCTCACTTGTTGAACCGAATATCCGGTCGCATCGGTTTATCGTTTACAACCCTACTGATTAACTCATCTACAATCATGAAATACTTCAGTAAAATGAGGAAAGTGTATTACAACTTGGTTGAGACATCTTCAATCAGCCCATACATATATCCCGACGTTATTTTGTTTTCAAAATCATAAGTTCAGCCGCATGATATCATTGTAAATACGGTTTTGTATTAAAAAGCCACAGCCGCCCACGCACGACAGTAACTGTCCGTTATTGTAGTGAAGAATCCTCGTGGGATTTCCGTTTGTCGGCGATGTTTTGAAATCTGCTGCAAACGATTTGCTGCCACTTCAGCGTTACGTTCCACTCTCGCCCTCCTCTTTTCTACAACATCACTTCCATCCGAGCCCTCCCGACTACCATCCACCAGCAGCTCCCAGGCACGAGTTGACCCACATAAGGTTGATTGTAGCTGTGAGCCAGACCCACCAGGGACCCCACATGGATGCGGTCTACAGCTCGGTTCACGCCTTGCCCACTTACTAACACCTCTCACTAAAAAAAGACCATTCCCACGGTTCACATATTGTGCATACGATGCTCAGAGTCGCAAACATAATGTATGTAGAAACACCCGCCGCCCACACACACACACACAGACACACACACATACACACACACACTTGCATACCCAGTAATGGCTTTTCCTGTAATTACAGTCATTTGTCAAAAGCACACCTTGATTTATGGTCAAATTAAAAATACACCGGAAAAGAAGCTGCAGGTCCCGGTGACTCCGGCTACAGGAGGTGATGAATGCTGCACCATTACAGGCGTGAGAGTGGCATGATCAGGATGTGCCTGCTGCCACGCAGAGACGCGAGGGAGAAAAATCAATCCATGCATCCTGCAGACTCTGGATGACGGAGGAGGTGTAGGTGTAGGTGGATGCTCCGGGTGGCATTGTGGTGGGTTGAGGGTGGTGCGATCGCGGGGGTTATATTGCCAAAATTAGTAAGTAGGGCACCGATGTGTGGGACAAGGCTTTTCTTAACTCACAGTGAAGGCAGACCGCTCGTAGCCTTGATCCGTCTCCATGCTGTGAATCTCCGTTATAAATGAATGTTTAGCTTCAGTTTATGAAAAAGACAAAAAACACATTTGGCGTCAGGCCCAGGAAACACAATGTCATTTTTACTGAGCTGCACCAATACACAGATGGATAAAATAGGCTTTCACTATGCCAACTGGTAAATATAACGTCTGTATTATTGCTGTTCCTCTTTTACTAGGAAACATCTGATAGCTTTATGTCGCATGTAGCGGTGGGGAAATAAAGAGTAGGTACTCAATGAGACTGCAAAAGTGTTGATCGGATGTTGAAAAACCAAATACTGCCAGTAATGTGTCGACTGGAGAAGAAAAACATATGTCTGCATCCATTTGACTGAAGTGCAGCTGTGGAAGTAATCAACCTTTAAAGCTGCAAATAAATCTGAAAGTGCACTTTCATACGCTGCATGATGGAGTATTTCATGAAAGATAAACATGTCCTGAGTGTGTGTAGTATATTTGTTTAGTACCATTGTGCAGGAAGGACAGTGAACTCCATCACCTAAACTTAGCGAGCATGGAGGAGCAGGAAGGGGGAAGCAAAAACTACAGATGAGAGAGCCGTTCCATTTGTCCAATTTATCTAAAAACCACTCGGCTATATCAGAATTCAAGTACTTTTAAATTGCCTCGATGATAAAGTCAGAGGCAACACAGGCGAGAGACAAGAAGCTTGCCAATGAGGAGTCTTTGGAGCTCAAAGCAGTTAATATGCCTCGGGCCGGGCGCCAACCAGGAGAGCTCCACGTCCACCGACTAGCTGCCGAACACCGAGTGGAAGTCTTCCTGCTCGCAGTGCCAAGCCTGGAGGGGGCCATCTCCTTCACGTGGATTGTTCAAAGTCACATCTTAGGGAATGCCTAATTAAAGGATGTGAGTGATGCTATGGTGAGGTCTCAAAGGCTGCCGTGTTGTTTTTTTTAGCCTAATCATGTTTGTTGGTGGGATTGTAGGAAAAGCCTCACACAGCCATGGTCTTGCTCTGCAGGATATAGATAAGGTGGCTCCCTTCATTTCTTCTCCTGGTTTTATTGGCAGTCAGCACGGTTTGCCCTATAGCTTCCCAGCGCACCATAAAATCAAAACCTAAGGTTAGCATAAATTAACAAAACATAACATATCCTTATGATGGCCTCTCGGAAACTGCCGGCTATAAAGTGCTCACGAAGAAGTCCAGTTTCTGCAAAGTAACTGCATTACTGATATTATGAAGTGCCATTATTCCTGACAGCCTGCCAGGGAGGAGACGGCAAACTGCGTCAACTTTACTGCCACCTCGGAGAAGACGGCAAGGCACGAAACAAACAGCTTGCAAAACTAAGGTGAGCTATAACACCATCTCAAAATCAATACATCTCCTCGCTGTATTTCTCGCAGACCCCACTGAGAGAAAAAAAACGAATAAAGTACATTTTTTCCAGTAGCTGAGAACCTAATTTATCCTTCAGTAAATGTCATTCAGCAGCCGGCTTCCCAAATGCGCCTTGACCCTATGGAGATATATGGCACTTCTTTTTGTAAAAATGGATGAAACGTTCAAATTCCTCCTTCGATCTAAAAGCCGTGGGTTTGCTTTTATGAATCTACAGGATGTGTTCTCCCCCTCATGGCACTGGGTGTTGCTGCAGCGAAACAAAAAAAGAGCTTAACGTTGAACTGACAGGATTGAATTAACATTCAATTAAGAATCAACCCCGTTGATCACCAGCATTTCAGAAATAGGAGTTCATTCTTTTGCATGTGTTCTTTATTTAGCAGAAAAAGCAATCCTCACCAGCGGGTCAAACTTCTCCTACACCTGAATAAACTCAACCCCTTGGTGAAAAAGCAATTCCAGGTATTTCTATTAAGCCTTTTATATTTTTTAATTAATTTTTTGTTCACAATGGTTTTCAAATTGAGCTGTAGGCTGTAGGCACCGTGAGGTTAATTGTGTAACACTTCATTCCGGCAGAGCAGATGGAGTGATGTTTTTTGTATTTTTGTGTTATCCTTCAAATTGTGAATGATGAAAGTGATTTCACAAGAAAACAAAATCTTGTGGGATGGTGGTGAAGTGGATAAATGGTTAAGCTTGAGTGGGCATTTTCACTGATTGACATCATATAATCCAGCAGGTTAGGTTAACCCGACATGTTGGATCGGAGAAGGCTTTATTGAAAAAGTGTTTGGAAAATGGCTCTTTCACAAAAATACTTGGCGGGTTATTGGATGAATGAACCTCTTGGGGCAAAGCCAGTCGGGTCATATATTTTACACAAGCTGTCCGTAGATAAAAGCATGTCTGCACATCGGTCCACATACATTTACACTGTTTGAAATAAAGAGTCGTCTGAGGTCATGACAGAAAGTGAGAGACGTCTTCTTCGCCGCTATTGTGGACCTTCCCTTTTTCCATTTGCAGAAAAGGCTATTTTCTATTTCCAAATGCACTTAGGTTTTTTTTTTTTTTCACCCAAACAGAGACGAAGAAGAAGTAGGAAAGTGTTCAAAAATCCAGACGGAGCGTCAGATACGGAGACAAAGTAAGGCAGAGAGACTTTCTCGGATGCGGCCATGAGAAGAGATGGATGTCCTTGAACCCGGGTCTGCGCCAACAGGTATCGCTCACTAACAGACCGCCCTCCACTGGTAATTACACAGGGAGGTCTACAGCAGGTGGCACGGGGCTGAGCAGCATTTACATAAATCTGCATGTGTCACCGGGCCTGGCTGCAGCCTCTGGCTCTCCGTATGAATCATGCTCACACTCAGCAGACAATTTGTTCGAATTTAACAAAAAAAAAAGATGGGAGGTAAGACAAAACACTTGTACGTTCATCGATGCTCTCTCCATGTAAACCCATAAATCCTGGTGAATGCGTTGAATTAATTATGCTAATAAATGGCTTCCCCCTTAAAATTACACACAAGCAACGCATAAAAACAGACATACCCAAGTTGGTATCTCACTTTAACCGCCATTGTGGAGCTAAGAAGAGTTCATCCATCCATCCATCCATCCGAGCATCGTGTGAAGACACCGACATCATCATATGGTAATCACACATCTTTCAAGTTGCTGCTGCAATCATGCGCTTTATTTGTTCCCTTTTGTACTTCGCTTTCATGTGGCGTTTTTCATCACGCTCGTATTGTTTTTTGACATCCTGTTCCAACTCCAGTACCTGCTGAGGTATTGTGTTTGTGTTTGTTAAGTGCCTGGCTCTTTAATGATCCAAAGAAAACGTAAAAAAAAAAAAAAAACGTGCGATGGGCATTTATGTGCAGCTATGAATCATCATGAGTTTACAGTAGGCATGCACACTTCCTATGGGCGTCTCCACTCTCAGAAAGAACATACGTGTCTGTGCTGTACGTGCATGTGTACATACACTTCTGTGCATTGCGTATGAGGAGTGGGACCCCCCATGGAGAGAGGTGTTTCTGCTGACAGGAGCATATTCTAGGTAATAGAACCACTCTGTCGTCCTGGAGCAGAGCACTAAAGCAGAACTGAGTTCTGTCTCCTACTACACGCGCCGCTGAACCTCCAGATGACAAAATGCCTCACTGGCTGACCGAATCGAACACAATAAAGCCGGAAAAAAGCAGACTTGGGGGAAAAAAATGCTCAGATTTGTCTTGTTTTGCTATCTGGGTGGGAAATTATGTATTTTCAGTTGGAAAAGCTGTGTTCCAGTGGAGCACCACGGAGAAAAACGGGAGTCGTGCTGTAGAAGAACACGTCGACAAGCTCTGCATGAAACTCTAGCCATAAAAGACGTGAGCGTGTTACTTCTGTGTGTATAGATACAGCACATTAGGAGCACGTCGCTGAAGCAGGTAATGCTATTCTGCCGACGTAGCGCCGTTACGTGGAGAGCAACACAGTGGGATGATGCAATAAATGGCTGAATAATGAGGGAGGGAATGAAAACAAGCTCCACAATACATGACAGACTGCATTAACAAACTATGAATTATGTCCTTTTGAATTTACATATTTCCACCGTATTTCATCACATCGTACGATGTGAAACAACAACTCGGTAGAAGTGAATGAGTTGTGGAAACTTCCTCAGCTCTGGAGTAAAACTATACTGTGAGCCGACTGCAGCTTGTCGATCGCTGTGAAGATGAAGTCGCAGCCCTGGAGGAGCAGACTGCCAGCCGGGAGGCATTATTGCTGATCTCTGTGGAGGCGGGGGGGGGCGAGGCGCTGCAGATTGGCATTGCCGGAGGGTCCCAGGGGAGCGTATTGCACCAATAAGTTGTGGCAGCAATATGGAGTGGAGATTGGACTTCTGTGGACGGAGTCTGTGGGGGGAACGTGGCCGGCCACTGCAGGAACAGAAGGGCGACCAGGCTGCATCCACACCGGCTCAGAGGTGGAACCGAGCCTCCACCACGAGTAAACCCTTCCTGACCTTGCTCTCGACCCACTCTCCCCAATCTTTAATGTTTTGATTCTAAAACTACTGAAATGAAACGCACATTTTCTGCATAAGGAAGAAAATACAAGTCTGAGTTCGTAGGGCACCGAGTTCTCCGGAAGGCTGAGTCCACCCGAGCGTGGTAACCGGTGTGCTGGGACGGAAAAGCTCCGGCAAAAACAGTCGGAAGCCAAACGCACACAAGCATAAGAGCGCACGCCGCACGCAGCCCGAAGCTGTCTCCGGGGGAAGAACAAAAGATGGAAAAGACTTTTGTAAATATCACCCAATCAAGGAGAATAATTCATCCGCAGACAAATTATGTTGTTGTTGTCTTTGTGTGGCGAAGACAACGACCAGTTCTACGTCCTGTTTGTAACAAGAATTCACATGAATTCTAATGAATGTGAAGACCAAAACAATCTCACACACACACACACACACACACACACACACACACACACACACACACACACACACACACACACACACACACACACACACACACACACACACACACACACACACACACACACACACACCTTGACCTGGAGGAGGCTCGGAGCTTTTCTCGGCTCTGCACTTAAAATCCTCAGGAGCCACGCAGGCAGACTCGGGGTTTACGTGTGTGTATACACCCACATGTAGATTTGTGTTGTGGAAAGCCAACATTTAAGAGAGAGAGAAAAGAAATAAACTAAATATTCTGTTGCGTCCGTGTTCACTGACCTTGTACGAGCGCCCGGCCTTTCTGGAAGGCTCCACTGTACTCCACCTGGTAGTGTTTGACCTGGAAGCCAGGTACACAGCTGTCATGGCCTCCAAGCGTGTTTCCGCCCACACGGGCAACCTGCAACACACAGAACAAAGGGCGGGTCAATACACACACATGGTTAACGTGCAGATAAACCTGACAGCCATAGTGGGTGTGGAATAAATAAAAAAAATATGAGTTCCTTTCAAAGACCTAATCCTCATTTATCCTACATAAACAACACAACGCTGCAACAGAAACATACAAATGCAATCACAAAGTAAAAAACAATAAGTATTCTCAACTATCAAGTCTCCTCCACCTAATGCACCAAAATCAATTCAAACCAGAGGTATCATGTTTTTTCGATACTTGCATGTGTAATTACTAGGGGTGTCACGATACACTCCGCTCACGAGACGAGACGAGACACGATATTGGGTTCACGAGAACGAGACGAGACGAGATTTTAAGAAAACTACAATGACAAAATATATGACTGGACCAACAGACTTTGATTTAACAGAGTTGCACATGCATTTTGAAATATTTTATTATAACTCTTTACATGCATGATGTAAGCATGATCTTTTAATAAACTTCTTCTTTCACAAATTTAAACTGAAACTAAAATGTATAAAAGTTAAAATAAAATAAAATATTTATTTTTCCCAAGTGTAAATATGTGCAAAACCAAATCAAAGTTCTACTCTGTCAATACAGAGTGCAAATAGTGCAAACGGAGCCTGACCAAGTATGTCATGAACAACATGCTGCAACTACAGCATCTTCAGCATCTCTGACATCGCAGCTGTCAAGTGTATCAATGCTTCGGGAGTTTTGTCTTATCTCTGGGCTGGTGATGCTGCTATGGCAGCTTGCTGCTCAAGGTAACGAGCCAGCATATCCAACGTGCCCGTGATTAACTTGTGTGATGGTAATTGTAGCCGTTTCTGCTTGGACATTTTCACCGCGGCAGCCGCTGAACTACGATGAAAAAAAGCAGTCAAGGTGCGTGTCCACAGGGGCGATTTTAAACACGTGTGGACGCGCCGCTTCCCAGTATTGCACGCTTGGTGGGCTGCCACTAGAGGATGATTGACAGGCGCTCTCCTTTAAACAACACATTTTTGCGAGCGTTCGCGAGCGTTCCCGAGGCGGCGAGTCGAGCCCGGCGCCTCTGATTAGCATAAAGTAGATTCGACTTCAACTTTAGGCAAATGAGGAGCGGCCAACTCGCGCGCCGTCTCTCGACATTCGCCGCGACGCTACCAGAATGCATTGCACAGCTTTTCACATAGACAATGAATGGGACGCGGGGAAACACCGCTGCCTGTGGACACGCACCATCACCCGCCTGAGTAAACGAGCGACGCGGGGAACACCGAAGCCAGCTTGGGTTGCAAGATTTATAGTGTGCGCAAAACAGATGTGCGACTTCAATCCCGCGTCGTGCACGGCCACGTCCATATTACGTGCATTGTCGGTAACAATAAGCGATGCCGTGGTTGGGTTTTTTAAGCTCCCAGTCAGTAACAGCTGTCTGCAAAACCGCAGCTATGTATAGCTCACAAATCTCGCGAGACGGATTTTTAACGCGACGGGAAATATCGTCGACTTTAATCTCGCGAGATCTCGTGGTACGAGATCTCGTCACACCCCTAGTAATTACTGTTTTTCTCAATTGTTTACACACTTATACGGGTACATGAGACGCAAAGACCGTATGTAACTCAGACAAACACCCTGAACCAATTCTGCACAAATACAAGCACATTTCCTGCTTTACACTACTTTTATAATTCTCTAACATTTGACACAGTTTGCATGAAGGAGGTCTCATGTTCACATGGAACAACCTGCCGTTTAAAATGCAAAACTTAAATTTCCTACTATCCTCTTGGATCAATGGATGCCAACATAAATGAAAGACTTGAAGAAGAGAGAGGAGAGAGCAAGTCCAGGACCGTGGACAGCCAAAACCTCCGATGAGACCGGAGCAGAACCCAAACATGAGCCGGTTTACAGAAGGTAAGGTAAGAGATACTCTCCCTGTAGCATCGTAGTACTGCACACCAATACAGTACAATGATTACTGTAGTACAGTACTGCAAGTGGACCGTAGTAGTGTAGACGTGAAGTATGTTTCATATGTATGAGATTGGGGATGTCTGTATTCCTACATCCAATCTTTACAGTATGAATAGGGAACGAGGGGAACGAGGGGCTCCGACTTGTATATTACAGTATCTTTAAGTATAAAAACATGAAACAATATGGTTTAAAACAGACGACATGCAAGTGAAACACTGAACATATAAAAGCCCCAAGTCCCATTCGTTCGTGTTTTCATAACATCCAAATGGTTCTTGGAAATGTTTATTTGATCACAACATACTGTTCTGAGAACACATAGGGCCCTAGTTTCGTAGACCAGGCGCAGTCAGCTCTCAGCGCACCTGCGCCACGCCGACGGGGTGTGTCCGCCTGGACTTTGCAAGTTTCGTGCACCGCGCAGGCTCGCGCAGGCACACCTCCCGTCTCGCCCACCCGCGCAAGAGGGAAAGAGGGAGGAGAAGAAGGCGTGAGTGGGAGACGAGGAGGAGACGAGGCGTGGACTGGGATTAATACAGCTGATTCAGATCTTCACCAATCAAATGAGCTCCTCTCCTCTCCTTTAATGCATTAGGGGAGCTTCAGTGCAAGATCCGTCACTTGACAACCCGATGACAGAAGCAGCGCCGGCGCTCCCACCACGCGCATCACGCGCTGTGCATGCGTATCATAATAATAACAATGCCCATATTATAAAAAACAGGAGAGAGAGAGGGAGATGTTTTGGTCCGAGAGGCTGAGTTTCCGTTACGCGTGCCATCCGCCTTTGATCTGACGTCAGATGTGACGGGACAATCTATATAGATATAAATTCACGTGTTGATTCAATGAGTTGCATTAAATAGTGTTTGTTGTGATTATTTATTGCATTTAAATGTGCCTGGAACTGTGGAAACCTGCCTGTGAGGTCTCGGTGACGTGTGCGCACTGCGCGCCGTCAGCCAAACTTCCACTCCGCCAGCTGCGATTCGCCTTGAATGAATGGACTTTATTTGCGCCTTGCGCCAAGAGTAGACCAGGTTGGAGCTGGCAGGCTTTCGGCGAAGTCTCGGCGAGGCTTTTTTTTTTGCCACGAAACTTCCGCTACGCCAAGCTGAATCTGTGACGCCTCCCCCTGCTGCGCCGCCACACCCATCTTGGCGCAGGCGATCCACCAAACTTCCAAACTGACCGTGCGCAAGGCTGTGCGGCTCGAAACTTGCATTACGCCGGCTTCGCCACCCTCCACCGCCCTACGCTGCGCCACGAAACTAGGGCCCATAGCATTGCTTTGAATGCAGAGTTTCATTTTGCAGATTTGTGGAGATTTTACTTTTGTGTCTGAAGAATAGAATAATGCGTTCGGAAAAACAATTGAAAAGCAAAACGGACACTTTGGTATTTAACCTCGTAATTTGGTTTGGTGATGGGTAAATCAGGCTTCCGATGATGTTATATAAAAAGACAACTTTGACTTGATTAAGGTTAAGTTGTTTTTTTTTAAAGGTTGCGTCCAATAGCTTCTATTTTCCTCCTTACACTGTGAAGGAAAGGTCGAGATGTCATTTGTTTGTTATTTGCATTTTTAAATTCAAATTAAAACAGACTGAACACTCTGCGATCCTGTCTTCCTTGACTTTTCAATTTCCTCTGCAAATTTAATTTATTCAATTTCAAAAATTATGCAAGGAAAAAAGCACTTTAACCCCTCTTATTAAAAAACAAAACAAAAGATGGGTGTTCCCATGGAAACAATCTGTAATTTCTTCCACCTCAAATGATTCTCAGATGAAGACCACACTTTTGGTGGGAGCAGATACACAGCGGAGCAATTATTGTGGCCCAATTTACAAATGCAGCTGAGTTTTTTTTAAATAATAATAATATAAAGGAATTATTTTGTTTCTCAGCACTTAGTCCTCCCAGAAGTAGAGTAATTATGTAATGTTGTCATTTCCTCCTTTTTCCATTGAGTTAGTTTGTTGGGGTATATTTCACCATGAAGAAAATGTCCAGGCTGCACTGTAGCGCACTAAAAGGAGTAAAGTCCACTGAGAATAGTCTGTGTGCAAACTTACTTCCACACCAAGTGCTCAAACTGTAAAGACCACCAATTCTTTTGCATAAATAGTGTCACAGCTCATCGTCAATGCATTTTATTTGTCTTTTTAATATCTCCTCCGACATGATAAGTGTGTGTTCTGTGCCTTCGGGCTGCTGAGCTTCCTTTGTTTTATGTTAAAGTGAAGCTGGAAAACTCCCACTAGGGCCGCATGCATAAGTGGGTGTTCCGAACAAAAACAGCTTTGTATAAAAACTAAAATAGCCTCACGGTTGTATGCCTCCGCCAACCTGTCAAGTTGCAGTTTACATTCATGTCTTTCAGAAATCACCTCATAATTGTATCCCATCAGACATGTGTGGAATTAAGATAATTAGCACATCAGTTCTTGAGGTATGGCCAAATATGTATAATTTTTTCAAATATTCTAATCAGTTCATCATTGAGTCCAGGTTGACATTTGTGCCAAATTTGAAGACATTCCCTTGAGGCGTTCCTGAATATATTGTTTTCATGAGAAAGAGACGTTTGACCTTTGATGACAAAAATCAAATCGTATCCTTGAGTCCATGTGGACGTTTGTGGACATCTTCTGCATTAGTGGATTCATGTGTTTCATATTCAAACACCAAAATACTGAATAGTGGATTATTGTATGATAAATAGTCCAATCTAGTATAATGACTCACTGTTATATAGTAAGGCTTATATAGGGTAAATCCCCTCGTATAGAGGCTTCTGGAGAGCATCTGTTTCCTACAGTGAGAAGCCTCGCTCGTTGCATCAGCCAACAGCGGGTCAGAAGATGGGGAACTTTGCACTCTTTGTCTGTTGGCAATAGTTGCTATTAGGCATTATTGCATTATTCAAAGAACTACTTCAAAAGCAGACGTCCATGTGTTGCAGATGTGCTACAGATACGGCAGCTCTGACACTGAGAAGCTTGAAGATTGGATGAACACCCGACAAGCCCGAATGATTTTCTGGAAACGCCTCCGTCGTTTACGTTGCATTTGTCTGCCAAGAAACAAATCGGTGAAACAGGGAAAGGAAGCAGAGAAGACGGAAGTGAAAGGACCCACCGATTGTTCACAGATCAATCAACATGAAGATAATCCATATTGGGCTGAAATCACAGGGAAACATGGGGGGACAGATAGGGGTGATTTTATGCCTTAGTGGTATCATATTGGCCCTCGCTCCTCCCCAGAGATTGCGTAAAAAGGTTTGGAAATATTCTGCATCTACAAATAAACACAGTCTTAAACAAATCACTAGAGGCTGTAATTATATGGTATACAGTCGTGATACATATCTGCCAAACTGAGCCATCTGTCAGGGTCAACCAGTGACATCCCAATTGCTCGTCCTCACATCTCTAGACCCCTTCCCTTCTAGCAACTCCCCCAACGACATTGAGATGAGCATAACGAGGAAAATAATAATTGGAGGCAGTCTGTCACACTTATGATACATAACACACTTCCACATCCCCCTAACGAAGGAGTATCACTTCACTCAGACAAGAAGAAATAGTGCTTCCAGGAATCTTAGCAAGATCAATATAGGACTCATCAATTACACGCAGCACTGAGTGTTTCTCATCCCGGAGCACAGGAGCCGAGCAGGAATCACTCAAAACTGTCTTCTTTGTCAGCGGGCTGTTTCCGTGCAAGACAAAGGACACCGAAGGGAGACTTCACAAAGGCCCATTCTTGTCACTTGTCTATTGTTAGATGGTCATTGTCATTACGTCAATATCGCTAAAGTATATATTTAAAAGCAAGTTAACAACTAAATAACAGCAATTTATGGCTACTCCACTTCATTTTATTAGGAAACGATGAAACCTTAAACTTTTTTCCAGACTTAATGGGGGGAAAAAAGCTAAATTACAGGAGACAATGTGAGGTATTGTATCGGGATTGGACTGGCAGTTATACGACACGTAATGTAAGTTACAAGACTTCTGCACGGCTGTCTTTGGAGATCTGTCTGCGTGATGAACAAGCGTTGGCACACGTTCAGCCACAGAGGTTATTACATGTAATGTCCCTGCAAGGTAATCAGTGCACCCGGGGGACTTGGGGTTTTTTTTCTGCAGGTGTCAAAATGGCAATTCCGCTCTATCACAAGGCTTCTTGATTTGTGCTTGGTTTTAAACTCGAAAGAGTTGACTTAAAGACCGGAGGAATGTCGGCATGGCAAGTTGACAAAATAAAGAAAAACACACTGCACACGTTCCTCTGCAGAACCCAACAACACGAACACTATTTAAATGTCCATTAAGGTGGAAATATTACAATCCAGGCAACAGTGACTCACAGTAGGACGGAGAAAGCATTAAGGAGACGCAATGCTAATGACAATGTTGTTAGCAAAAGGGGATCATTATTGTGGGCAATATTCTGCATTAGGAAACCATTTAAAAATGTACTAGATATATCAAGGTCATACCATTCAAGCTGTGCACACTGAATTGAGGCACTTTATCAACAATGTCCATCTTTTTTTCTCCGCTTTGGAGAAATCCCAAGAATTAATTAAAATATAATCTCAAAAGGACGAGACACACATTGTGTGAGCATTCATTTATAGGGAAGGAGATCCGTATCTCCTCTATCTCTTTCTTTGAGCTTGTGTGTGTGTCTGTGAACATGCAGGTTGTTTTGCTTTCATACTCAGACCTTATAGACAACCGGCATGAAACGATCCGATTCATATGTGTTTTAAGCTCCTCGGCTGTTTTATGTATAGCGGGGATGGCAGCATGCAAGGATCAGCGTGCGGTGAATGCAAATGTCCACATCTGTTTCTAGTGGAACTTAAATATGAGAATACGTTTACCCACAGGGCCTCATTCACAGCTTGACTGTTCAGACTGTGTGTGATGAACATGTAGATTAACATTTGTCTTTTACAAGCTGGATCCTGACCTTGTTGTGGACAAAATGACAGGGGACTTTAAAAAATACATCCCATTAAATAGAATACTACAACATATACTGCCAAGTTTAAAATGTGTATTATTTTTGTGTTTTAACATGTTCATTTTGAGTCTTTATACTTGTTATGTATAGTAATAGACAAACTTGTGAGCTGTAGCTAAAAGTTATACAACTTTATATCATAAAGTTGGAATAATTTGCAAATGTCTTGTCTTTTATAGCTCCAAACAAATGTTAAATAATCTCACCTGGATAATTAGGACGCATAATGTAATCATTACACCTGGTCAAAAGTGATTACTGATGCATTTAAATAGGAATTAACCGAGGATTGTGTCTGAAAACAAAAAATATATCCTTTATGGGCAACAGTGTTTGTGTCATTTTTTTATGCTCATGGTTTGGATCCGCTGCTTGCACCGGCTGTTCCTCAACCGAGAAATGAACAGATTTTTTGGCCTCTTTGCAGCAATGGCAACAAGTTGACATATCATCACCTTTTAAGTCAATATGGCAAACTTGTTAGCAAACAGTTGCCTATTTACATATCCAGCAGTTACAGAGCAACGCTAGCATTCATCGTGAGTCAAGTTTCTGGCCACAAAGTGAATGTGAATCCATTATTTTACTCCCCTGGTGGCTCTGTTATTGGTCTCTAGTTACTAAATAAAACTTAGGAAGTGCAGTGCACACTAACTTTTGATTGGATTTAAGTATACCTATTGACACTAATAATAATCCCAGTCAGTTGTTAAGCTGCTCCTCAATGATTCCTGTGGTTTCTACCTGCAGACTGCTTATCCCTCCTCCCATGTGGATTTGTATTAATCCTACATCCTATAGTTGTATGACCTGTCATCTTGTCTCTTGAAATTTTACATACTTCATATCCCCAGTGCATGTTATCCCTACTGGAGTTGTACGCGCTGAATATTTTGCGTATTACATTGATAAATAGAGAAAGTATCACTTCACAACCATCTTTAATGGCATAACGAATAGAAGGTAATGTGTTCCAGACAACAAAAAATAGAAGAAAATAAGACCATGGCTGTATTCCACATTAGACAAATGGAAAGAGATAAAGACATAGAAAATGCTCACTTTGAATCCTCCATGCAGGCAATGATCAGCAGACAGCTGCCTGCTGAACGCCAACACACCAAAGCAGCCACAGAAGAACAATGTGTCCAGGACACAAATCACCGCTTCCTGAACTTCAAAATATGTTTTCTCCCGAGGGGTCCGATGAGAGACATTAATTGATTCGTGTGTGCTTCGGCTTCAGTATCTCGCCCGTTTGATGTCTCTGTAAAGGCACCGTTGTTCTGCCGGTGATTGGCCCACTGTGACTTTGCCAGTGCGGAGCGCTTCATAGTGGGATTACCATGGTCCAGTCAAAGGGAAACAAAGAGCCTTGGTTGCACGGAAAACAATCTATCCAGCAGGAGTAATTATCATGCTTGAGCAATGCTGGACCCGCACGAAAAAATAGTGTGTATTGTTTACCAGCTTAATGAGGTGATTGACACAGAGCCAAAAAGATAAATAAATCTGGAATTTAGCAGGATGTGCGTACAAAGTGAGGGGGGAGGGAGGCAGAGTGTAAATAGGCCGCTAATCCAGAGGATAAGTGTCGGAGAGCAGGACGGTTTCAATCTGGACCAGTTGGATCCAATACGGACGGACACAAATACAACTACAGTACACACGTCCAGCTGGCATCCTGGCATCCTGTATTAATTTGGATTTACCCCATGTAATTATGTTATGAAAAAGAACTGACACATTGCAACTTTAACAGATTTTTGCTTCCGATCCGATTCCGTGGCTTTTTCATACAGCTGAACTGTCACTGATGAAGTCAGCAATCTCAACCATCTATCCATTTTAACTCACTGAATGATTCAATATGTGGGTGTAGGTATTTTCAATCAAATTTTAAACTATTCTATTATATGAGTTCAGCTATTTCCCAGTCCTTGGAAGCGCCACAGGAAGTACAGGTCCTTGGTCGGCTATCACAACTATTGAGTTCACCATGCAGTCATATATTTTTTTTTAAATACAGAGTGGGTGTGACACAAAAACAGAGACATGGAAGGAGCCCTGAATAAGGGAGAATGAAACACAGGGGCTGGTTTCATATAGATCAGCTTGCATGGGAGAGGAATAAATACAGCTATCTATTGACAACCACCTCGGGTGCAGGTCTTTAGGTTTATGTTAGCTCACTAAGTGCAGCCAAGGAATGATCAATCAGTAGCAAGGATCCATACACTTCCCCTTCCCCATTCAGATAATGCCTTCCCAATATGAGATCCATTCCCAGCAATAGTGAAGTTAAAAAAAACAATAAAGTGCAAGAAGGAAGATATTAAGGGGGAGTTGTTATTTGGAAAACTAAATAACACACATAATATCTCTATATATCATCGCAACGTCAACGCTGATTAAAATGAGAGAGGCCGACGACCAGATGTCTGAGTGGCTTCTGGTGGTTGCTGCCGCTGCGATGATGACGGTCAGCTCATATTCATGGGGGAGGAGCGTCCGCTCATTGCCTGAGAGTCTGACTTCTGATTCAGTTCAAGTGTGAAGGACCAGTCAGGTAATTAAGGCGATGACTTGGCAGAGCACACAGTAAATGTCACCTCTGGCGGAAATCAATACCGCCACAGGAATCTTCAGAGCATCTGATATATAGAGATGGAGAGGGCCACTAGGCCTGGTATTTGCTGAAGAGGGTAAGAGGATGTGTGTGTGTGTACATTCGCTAGGTGTCTCAGTGAATAACCTCAGTTCGACGGTGCGAACAAGTCGAAAATGTAATTTGAGAAAAGTGAAGGAAGTAAGAGAACACATTCGTGTCAGAATCCTTCTTTCATGCATTCTAATGTCTTTATTATTCAGGATTTATCTCATTACATTGGGTTTTATTGAGTTTTACATGCCAGATCGCTGAGGAACCCAAACATCGGACGGTCCATCTACTGGGATTTATTTTGACGCTGTTTGTGTCTATTCAGCCTGCAGCTGTCTCTTTTTTCAATTACACAATACGATGCCATTCAAACAGAAAATTGTAATGTACAGAAGATGTTTGTGACAAATTGTTTTTTGTGGAGCTGAGAATCAGCGTGACCTTTAGACTCATGAGGCTCCAGGTAATGTAGCTGTACAGTAATACACTGTGTTCCTCTGTGCACGTTTCTCAATATTGTTAGTGCTTGTTGGTCTTTAATATGCTACATGTGTGTGTGTGTGTAAGTGTGTCTGCATGTGCCAATAATGCAGCAAGCCAGCCAACGTGTGTGTGTTTGGATTTGCATGTCTCTGTGTCTCTGCATGCATGCAGGATAGTTTGCCAGCGATCCAGCCAGTCGGCCTGCCAGTAGTCTGACATTTCATCCAGCCACCGTCTCTCTCCTTCCCCACACTACATTTCCCTTTCCCCCTTCAATCTTGCACCGCCTCTGTCCTCCATCACGGTAAATGTCAGTGCACACACCTCGGTATAGGTCTGGCTGACCCATCCAGGCCTTAACCACAATAAAGCCGTGCAAGAGAGAGAGAGAGAGAAAGAGAGAATCCATCAGGCTGGGCCTCAGACACCTGCAGCTGGCAGGTTAGCCAGGCATGGAGCACCTGAGTCATGAAACCATCTGGTTCCCGGCCCGGACTGCCGGACCCTGGCCACACCTGCTGGGTCTGTAAAACAACACTGGAGCAGTGAACGCACCGCCACGCCATAGAGGAGGAGCAGCCGAGCGGCGAGGGAGAAAAGAGAGCGAGAGAGCTTTGCTGCTGTTAGGTGGTGGCTGTCCCCGGGTGCATACCACGTTACCTACAGAAACTAATAAAGGAGAAAGCTAAGGTACCCGGGAAAAGGCAGAAAAACAGTGTGATAAACACTAAGATATAAAGGATGCGGAGGCAGATGTACAGGAAGCACACAGGATATTCATGTGGGATAATGCAAAGGTACTTCAGGTACTATGAATAACTAGTCATGTGATAAGCTGGAGTCTTTGAAATATAAAAGGACAACCAATGAGATGTCCTTTATAAAAGGTTACATTTGAACCAACGAGAAAACTATTAATCTCAGTCATGTTAAGCATAAGTTTGGCCAAAAGATATCGCTATCTCTGCAGGATTCATAATCAATATAGCTGTGTGTACTATTACATTGGTTGGGAATACACTCAACAACAATGCGTTTATGGTCTACATACATTGACGATTTAGAGAGTAGCTAATCCCCCAAACGACAATTTTCAGCTGAAAACATATGCATATTTTGTTGGTGATTGTTTCAGTTCCAAACTTGACAAGTACAAGTAGAAAGGATTTGCTACATATTGTGTTATAAATATGCATAGTGACTAACTAGTTGAAACCTGCCTTTTGGGACTGCTTTTTTGCGAAGTTGCGACGACCACAAAAGTTCAACCAAAAGACATTGACTTTCCCGATCCGTGTGCAGAAAGTCAATGAACTGAGTCCGTTCTCATGCTGCTGCTGTGCAAACAGCAGTCGGGATGGTAGTTCAGCTGAGGCAATGACCAACCTGACTCAGCATCCCACTAAAAAATAATGCTGTGTCACTGCCATGTCTCCAGCTACATTTTGCAGTTTAGCATTAGTACCAAGAATCTACATCCTAATGAATAAAGATGTATTTTGTAGAGTAATGGCGCTCGGAGGGTTGGTGCTGGCTGACATTCAAGAAATAGACAAAACTGTAATCAATTCAACAGATAGATCCTGAAACCAAAACAGAAAGCAAAGCTGGCGTGAAACAAAAACATATTTCACATCGAGTCCAAGAACAGTGGGGTCGCAGAAAAATGCATGAGCAGGCAACCAAGCCTGTGTTTACCAAACTATTTTTATTCATAGATGCCAGACTAAGAGCTGAGCTGAGCAAGCCCACTTCTCTGGCACATCAGAAACGCTCGTCTCTCGGAGGGCAGGGGACGACGGCGACATGCGACGCTTTCTGAAGAGCTCGTCTTTGCACGGGCGACCACATCACAAGGATTTCTCTCACACCAATAAAACTGATTTGACTTTGAAACTTTTTAGTGAACTCGGGCAGGCAGGTCCCATTGTGAAGCAAATCCAACATCCCTTAGGGGGGTGTAGAGTTGCGTGGTAAGTGAGCTGGCCTAACCCTGACAGAATCATTTCCTCGCCGTCGGTCTGCTCGAATCCCTCTTCTAGTTGGCAAGCTTGTCGATACTTCCACCTCGCAAACCTCTCACACGCACAGGAATGGGGAGCGAGGTGTGAAGTGAGGGATTGAAAAACAACAACAGCGTCTGCTGCAGGCACCAGCTGCTATCCAGCAGAATTCATTTGAATGCACTTTATTTCTTTCCTGTTGGGATTTGGCGTGTCAATCTGAGCACGTTCGGCTTTATCTGGATGACGTGTTCATTCACCTTGTCTAATAGCCACGGTAAGTAAACTTGAAGAGTGCTTTCATAAATATATCCCGGTGACTTTCTCCCGTCTTTGTCAGAGTTTGCTGTGTCTGAACAAAAGCCCCGGCTAAAGTTTCCCCCGTTGAACCTCCCGGCCGTGGCAGAGACGGATGGAAACCCGATGCGATGCACGGGCGGCTGAAAGTGAAAACGGCGCCACATTGACAGGGAGGTGACACCTTTTCAGGTGTTGTCAGTGGGAGCCAACTTTAGAATGGCGATGCTATCACAGTTTGTTCTCCAGGACAGCCAATTGCAACACAAATCAAGTTTGAATGTCTCTAATCAGGAGTGCAGTCGTTAACACAAGCCTATCGGGGGCTGGCATCGGGTCAGTGAGGACCGGGGTGAACAGGGAGCGATAAACAACAGGGGAGTGCGTGGACAGCCTGTGTCTGAACCTATTGTTGGGCAGCTGGTGGGCTGCACACACATATCGGTGGGGGTGGTCGTTACGAGTAAAGGATTGAGCTCTGTGTTTGTTTATGTTGTGTTGTGGTTTATCTCTTGTCATCAGCCTACTTTTCTCCTCTCTAGTTGACCTCCATTCATCAAAAGTAACCTGCTGCCACTGATACACTCCGTCCTCCACATTGACCTGCACCAAAAGTTCCCCTCTTCGGTTTTCTTGTTTCTGAGCCGTAACAAATTCCTTACAAATTCCTGCAGAAACTTAGCTTGCCCTTGTTTTGCTGATGTCCTTCATCTTCCTTTCATCACTAATCTGAATCCATGTCTTCAGTGTGCTCCCCCCTCTCTCATACTTGTATAAGTGTATGATTTAGTTAGACAGCCTTCTAATCAGCCGATTTTAAACAGCTCAGCGAGGTTACGCAACACCTCGATTAAAACTTGCTTTGATCGGCACACCATCCACCTGTGGACTATGTTTGAAATACAAGTCTTCTTCCATACAGCATGATGTTCATTTAGTAAATTCTGGAACATGCATAGTCAAATAGACCATAAAACAGGGTGGTCTTCAGGGTGGGGTTAAGATGTGATTGACTGGTCGTTACCATGGCGTTGCAACCGCTACCTTGTTACCGTCTCTATTGTGCTACCGTCGCTACCATGCTACCAATGCAATTTGCTACTAAAATAACTCCTAACACTTGTACGCAGCTGTAAAGTTCACCTTGAATTATGGAAGCTCACTTTGTAAACAGCTTCACACAGAAAATAGGTGGATCTAGATGCCGTAAGGTTGACGGGCAGTTCGTCAGGTCCACCCGTCGCTCTTCCGCAGTCCAAATATGGTCACTTCCTTCACTGGTTGCAAAACATACAAGATGACAACAGCCAAAATCACAGACTCCAGGCTTCAACCAGTGACTATGTCCACTTCTACAGTAGACACAGTGGGCCCTAGTTTCGTTGACCAGGCGCAGTCAGCTTTCAGCGCACCTGCGCCACGCCGACGGGGTGTGTCTGCCTGGACTTTGCAAGTTTCGTGCACCGCGCCCACCCGCGCAAGTGGGAAAGAGGGAGGAGAAGAAGGCGTGAGTGGGAGACGAGGAGGAGACGAGGCGTGGACTGGGATTAATACAGCCGATTCAGATCTTCACCAATCAAATGAGCTCCTCTCCTCACCTTTAATGCATTAGGGGAGGTTCAGTGCAAGATCCGTCACTTGACAACCCGATGACAGAAGCAGCGCCGCCGCTCCCACCACGCGCATCACGCGCTGTGTGCGCGTATCATAATAATAACAATGCCGATATTATAAAAAACAGGAGAGAGAGAGGGAGATGTTTTGGTCCGAGAGGCTGAGTTTCCGTTACGCGTGCCATCCGCCTTTGATCTGACGTCAGATGTGACGGGACAATCTATATAGATATAAATTCACGTGTTGATTCAATCAGTTGCATTAAATAGTGTTTGTTGTGATTATTTATTGCATTTAAATGTGCCTGGAACTGTGGAAACCTGCCTGTGAGGTCTCGGTGACGTGTACGCATTGCACGCCGTCAGCCAAACTTCCACTCCGCCAGCTGTGATTCGCCTTGAATGAATGGACTTTATTTACGCCTTGCGCCGAGAGTAGACCAGGTCGGAGCTGGCGAGCTTTCAGCGCAGTCTCGGCGAGGCTTTTTGCCACAAAACTTCCGCTACGCCAAGCTGAATCTGTGACGCCTCCCCCTGCTGCGCCGCCACACCCATCTTGGCGCAGGCGATCCACCAAACTGCCAAACTGACCGTGCGCAAGGCTGCGCGGGTCGAAACTTGCATTGCGCCGGCTCCGCCACCCTGCGCCGCCCTGCGCTGCGCCACAAAACTAGGGCCCAGTGTGTGATTCTGGCTGGTGCAAGAGAAGATGTCTCCCCTGACAGCGGCCTGCAGACAGATCTTGAGCCAGCTGTCGGAGGCATTTCCTAAGAACAACTGCACTTGATAAGTTGCCGTGCCAACAAAATGTCAATAAAACCATAAAGTCAAGGTGGGAGAAAGTTTTTGATCGTCTCCTGCAATTATACTCCACAGTGAACTGAGTTAATTTTGTGTAGTATAATATTAAATCCCCTAATTAATTCATAAACCCATTACAATTTTAATGTCAAAGTGCCTTTTGCCTTGTGGAGGAGGGACAGACTTTGTGTACACGGCAGATCTGGACCGCTTATTGTAATATGCATGCGCTTGGATCAAAGATAATTCTGCACAAGTCCTTTTGGAGTCTTCCCCACCTATGTAGAACACAATAACAGAGGGCTGCTTTGAAATATCACCAGCATCAATGAGAACACCCTGAGTAAGCCATTACTGTGATAAAGTAACCAAACTGACACTACAAAGGACATTATGCAGTATGCAAATTAATGCTTCTCATTATAGCCCTCTCCCTTGTTCTTCTCTGTGTTCTACATTTTACCTCATCATTTGTGTGCCTCACTCTCTTCACCCTTCTCTTTCACACTCATTGTCCCAGAATCACTCACTCCATTTCCCGCCTGCAGTGATGGGGGACTGCCATCAATTCATATTCCTCTCATACACAGGAAAGTTGATGGGATTTTATGAGCATTTAAGCGATGCTTCCCCCCCTCAAGATGCATCTTTTCATGTATTTGGCCAAAATATATCACACTCCTGAAGCTAGAGGCTCTGCTGGAAGTAGCGTATTTATACTGGATCGACAGTAGAGAGATGGAATTTGCTGCAGGAGTAGTTTGCAGAGTTTCTCTGGGCGATTTTCTTCTTTATTTTCCTACGATGAAAGTGTTTTCAACACCCACCAGCGTAAATAGGCTTTGGGAAAACTAAGTCCAAGGACCAACTTTGCATTATCTTGTTTATACCTATTACAGCATGCAAATACATAACAATATTTAATTAAAAGGCTTCTCTTTTCTCTGCAAAGAAATTCCTTGTAACTCTTAACAAAAAAACACGTCCTACATATATTACCAGAGAAGAGTGTGTTTAAAAACACAGACAAATGTTATCTCATCTACATTTTCCTGGTAAAATAAATGAACATTTAGATATTCTGAAGGACTGCATCAAGGAGAGTGTTTTGTTGTGTCCCTCTTGTCTCGGGAACAAAAAAGCAAAGAAACAATCAAACCTAATTATCAGCAGCGAACAGGAAAACACTCGAGAAGCTGTGCTACATGTCATGCTTCATAGAACTGAAAAAAGACTCAAGTGTGAGTGTTAACATATCCAGAAGGGATTTCTGTATACGTTTCTTTTTTATTTGCTTTATACATCTATATATATATATATATATATATATATACAGCTGATGTTTTAAAAATAAGTTCAAACACATCAGGCCTCACACATCTACAAGAAGGGACACTGTTCTTGCACAAAGTCATTTTTAAAACATTTCCCAGACACAGTGGTGGAATTAGATTAATTTGATGAAACGTCAGAGGGGAGCTCCTAACCCGATTTAAGGAGGTAAAGGAAAGTACATTTTCAAATTCAGCCATATATCCAATCCCATTTGATCCTGACAAAAGTACACTATAAATTGGGAATCATATTCCAGGCTGATTCCCAGCTGTGGGCTCACACTCGGCTCCGATGTAGAAGTGGATAGATTATCCTCGAGCAGGCTTTGCTGTCTGGCCCCATTGACCTTCGAAGACATAAAACAATATGGATAAATATGTCCTATAGGGTCTCATGCTGCTCTGTTTGCCACTGCAGCCCAGTGACTCCAGTTTCACACAGTTTGGGAGATAACAGATATTTAACTGGGACTATATTGACATTTAAATGTTGTGTCCAAAATGACCACCATATCACAATATTATCCACACAATCATCAAAATATGTTTAAAAATCTTAAATATGGAACTAAAGTAAATTTCTTTCTTTTTTTTTACTGAACATACATTTTGAAAAATAAATGACAAATAAATATAAAAAATGTGAGTTTTTTTATTACATGACTTTCTGTATTTTTTTTAAAAATATGGCAGTAGTTTTACTTAATTACCACGATAGTGACTCATGATGATAAAACATGATGATATTGTTAATGAAAGCAGCAATCCTGCACTTTCCTGGATACCAGGTGCTAATTTGAGTATGTATAATTAGTTAGTTAGTTTAATTTAACAGTGAATGTAAATTGTCTAATTGGTATGATAATAAAACAGATTGTTTGATTATGGACAGACTGAAATGCCTGTTAAACCTTATTTTACAACGAGGGAGTTTTCAAGCCGTTTCCTTCGTACAGCATGTTGGTTAGTGTGTCACCAGCCGGGCGGTTGTGAGCTGTGATGAAGCGACTTGAGACCGAGGATCATCTATACCTGCCTCAAATAGGAGGGCTGCATCATTATAGACCCTCAGCACAGTTATCCATCACAGGTCTCTTCCTCAGTGACGCTCTCTCTGTACCTCTATCTGTCTTTGTGCTCTTCTTGGAAGTACCAGAGGACAGGACAGGTCGGTCCTCTCCACCCTGATCCCTGCAGATCACTGCACAGACCTGGCATCAACCTTGGGTGATCCAGCTCTAAATACAGGTGTGATGGTCTGGGTCGCATATGGCCACATTATTTTAGAAGTGTACGCAAATGTGTTTTGGGTGGGTTCATACGGGTTTGTATCATGGATCACAATAATAAAAAACACTTTCTATTATGGGGATAATCGTGAATAGATTTGAAAAAATCACTTGTGTTATTTGCTCTGAATGTACACATCTCCCTTGGGAACTGCAGGAGACTTCATACTGCTTTACAGTATATGTAGAAGTCCTCATGACAAGTAAAGTGATCCTCATGTTTGAAGTCAATGAAGTGTCCCTTTAAAGATGTTGAGTTAAAGTAGGACAATACATCTAAACTAAAGTACAACACTTTGTCACTAAATATCTCCTGGGATGAACTAAACCACAGGAATGTGTGAGATACTTAATGGAAGAATATTAGCAAGACATTTAGTCAGCGGCTACTATTTTGGATTCAATGGATCCCTCCACTTTTAATTTAGGCATTCTTGGGTCATTTAGCCTCCCATTCCTGGCGTGTCTCTCATTTCTCATTTCACGCCTCTTCTTTCACACATTTATTTGTGTTTGACAGTTTCACTTTGGACAAAAGGCTGCAAGAACCAGCACGATCGTTCAGCAGATCTATGATGTACCAACAAATAATTTACAGAGTTGAGTTGATTAAACAGTTATTACTCCAATTATAATTTGACAATGATATGCAAGCAAAATTATTCTTCACTTGTGAATCAGATATAATTGTTACAAATGAATCCAGAGTATTTTGTGTTGATTAACTTATTCATGCTACTTATAATTAATGCATATTTGTAATGGATATGAATTCTTATCATGCTAAAGTGTTACATAAACTTTATGATACAGATGCAAAGACCTTTCATACGGAGCTCTGAAATGAGTATCATGTAGGATTGTGCTGCTCTGCTAATATAGCTAATGGCTATATTTAAGTCACTGTATTCGGTGTCACTACGCTGCACTAATTGCTTGTAAGTCCTTTCTCTCTCTTGTGTTATGACAATCTTTAATCAGATGGTGGGTGGGTAAAAATGTCCTTGCCACACAGCGAGCGAGGCTACCACTGTATCCGTTTCTGTTATGTTCCCTTTTGAATTCAGAAGCACTCAAGACCAATTAGGTATAGCACCAGACATGGCTGTATAGATTATTAGATTATGCAATTAGCCTTGAGGCAGAATTATGGAAATTATTTTTGCATTAAATGAAAAGAGGCAGCCATTTCCGTCTGTGGACAAAAGAGTATGTGTAAAAAAAATACTTTGTTTGAACAAGTAATTTGATATTGTATTCAGCAATGCTGCTTAACTAAGTGAAGTACACTGATGTTTGTTTCACTGCAGTTTTAATAGAAAGTAGGATGTATTTTTTAATCACTAAAGTCAAGGTTTCTATGGAACAACTCCTGACACAAATTACTAATAGAACAGTAATTCTCACAGTAGGGCCTGATTTATCACCAGCTGCACTAAAACATGAAAAAGTACAAGTTTTCCATTATTGTTGCATATGCATGAAGGACTCAATAAAAGAAAATACCCTTAAGTATTTACAGAATGAGCATGTCCTCGGCTGTGTTCCCCAGAGTGGAGCCTCCATACTCTTTTGAGTGTTTACAAAGCGGTTTTCTAGATTCACAGCCAAAAGGTTCAGAGGTGGCACTTACTAAACGTCCTCCGTTTGCTAGTTTTTAATGAAAAATCCATAAGTTTTTGATTTAATGATAACGTGTGAGCTTTTTGGAATTTGTCTTTTGCCGATGGCAGGGCTATGCCAATAAATATGACCGAGCAATAATGAATGCTGTACTTTTCCCAACTGAGCTCCAACAAGAAAGGAGGGAAGCTTTCATGAGTATCGCCCACTCATCTTCCAATTTGCCACTGAATAAGTTGTTATATTAACAAAGTATGATGAATGCACAACTCTTAAAATATTCATGTCCTACATAATATTCTCTATTACTCGATCCCTCGGTGCTGTACGTGCACAGCTTTATTAGACCGCGACTAGAAGTGTGTCAAGAGGTAACAGAAAAAAAACTCTCTATTTCTATATCCAATGGGGATGACCATGTATCCACAATCTTATATTATGTATCTTCTCTTCTATGCACTTTGCAGACCAATGCAGAAATAAATGGGCTTAAATTGGAAATAAATTTGAACATGTTTCACTTCCAATCACTCACAACACAAGTCTATAAAAGTCCCATGAATGCAATGAAGAGTTTACTTTTTAAGATGATTTCCTGCCTCTGTGTAATGTACTAGATAATTATTACAACCCCAACGCTCCAGTGCTAGATATTATTTTCACCTCACCGCCCCCACAAAGCATACTAGGACAATAAAACACAAATAGTGTTACTACATCCCTTTTCCAGAGGATGAAAGCAATAAATGCCGGTGCAGTTCCCTCCCCGCTTACACAGTAGTAAATATTGAATATGCTGGATATACGGCAGCGCTGCCGTATGGAAATAATTGTAACACAGTAGTAAATGTTTCCTCGGCCCCCCTCCCACCCCGCTGACCTTCCCGGTGTCTCTGGCCCTGAGATGGGATGTTAATGCCTGTGTCTGGATGGCTGCCATGCTGCAGCCTGTGCTCTAATGGATTGATAAAAAAGCTCTGAGCACAGAATCAATCATGATATAAACTTGGAGTGAAGCTTGTTAAACTCTAAGGAAAGTTCCTCTACCCTAATGCCCCTAATCTTCAGCCATTTGCTGTCTGACAGAGAGTGCGGTTGTTACTCTGCTTCTGCCGTGCATTAGGCAGCATCATTTCAGTAGTAGGAGTAGTGTACGAAAGAAAGCATGAATATTATCATGATCATGTAGTATTTCAGAACTACTTGATGAATCCAATGTTTGTCATCTGATTCTGGAAGGATAATATACCTGAGATCCAGCCGTTATGAAATAAGAAATACTTGGAAAGCTCAAAATAAGATGTTCAGACTGCAGTCAGACAAATAAATACAATCTTCATTGAAGTGCAATAGGCAGGTTAAGGATATTAGAGCTCAACATAAGTCAATCTTACAAAAACATTCAAGGTGTGATCAAGTGGTTAATATGGAAAGCCTTAAAGCTCCCCAGTGGTAGTTTTTATCTGTGTCAAACATGTTAATAAAACACCCTTCAGTTCCTTTATCACCTTCTTTACATTCCTTCTTTACAGCTCCAACACCAGTAACCTAACAATTACAAAGAGTCTTATTTAGTCACAGCTCTAAAGGTGCGTTCACACCAAACGTTTGCGTTGATTTGACCCCACTATCACTTGTGTTTATTCATGGGTTAATTTGTGTTTATGTATCATGAACCCAAATTAAACAATTTTGTGCTTGAATTGCAATAAATTGAACAACTTTTAAAATGCTTGTTTTGTGAATGTAGTTTGGATCGCTTGAAGGTTGGCTATGCTAATGCTGTAGCTGCTCCATCGACACTTAAAATAACAGCAACCCTTTTTTATACCATAGACAGTCTATGGTTTATACACAGTCTCGTTTGGTCTCTGTATTAATGTGAGGTTCTAAAATAGACCTCTGGGTGACCACAGAACATTTTTCGTCTCTACGAATGAGGCAAATTTGCATCTAAGCAAAGATCTATATTAGAACAGCTCCATAAACTCCGTTTCTGCAGCATCATACACCAGGACCACCATCTGCATTCCCCCTTTTAAGTCAAGCGATTCCGATAAAACATCACTTTCAAAATCCACATCCCATTGACAGGGTGCAGAGCTGAGAATGGTCAAACAGCTCTTCCTGTCATTTTTTTTCCAATCCGCAGCGTGTTTACCGAACCTAATTCCATACCACTCTGGCGTCATTCTGGAAACTGAATGTAACCAATTCCGGGGAGCAAATTGAGGGCCTATCAATTGTTGTTGAGGGATGTTTGTCACAACGGGCATGTCAGAGCAGAGATGGAGCGAGGGCAAGCGTCGGAGACGGCAAGGATGGGAGGGGGTTGGGTGTTAGTTTGACAACATTTCCGCAGGTCAGACACTTTTCTATTGCTCTACAATAAATCTGATTTAATATCTATCACGCTGCAGGGATTGCTCGGGTGCGAATTGGCACCAAGAGTGAAAGAGAGAAGAAAACGAGGGAGGGAGGCCGGCGTCGGTGTAAATAAAAAGTGAAAGGAGAGGAAGCAGAATGGGATATTGAGGGCATTGTTGTATTAAATCAGAATAATAAAGCTGTGCATGCACAAACAGTATCTAATGGAGACGTCTGGGAGAGCCACAGTTCCCCAGCAAATGGTATCGGCGGTCCACAGTGACGCTGACACAAGGGCACAGCTGCTGCAGCCAGTTTCAATCAACACACGGCAGTGCAACTCCCACTATGAGAGTAATGTGGCTCATTCTGTAAAAAGCTGCTCTGCTTCTTGCGGGTGAAGGCACTTAAATTGTTGCAGTGGAATAACAAGCGGCACCACAGGTTTAAAAAGTGTTGAAACCTGTTGTAATGGTGTCAAACTCCCTATAGAAAGCTTGTCGAGGAGTCACACACTGTCTTTGCTAATCGCCGCCATCGCAAAACGCTCCGAGAGTTTTATATTACTGCTTTAAAGTGTGTATCCAGAGCTCCATAACACGTTCGCTTTGGTGATTTACTAGTAGGTGATACAGTATAATAGCCTCATCGCATTTTAGATAGACAAGGGGAAACGTATAAACAACATCTATTAGCTCCCGTCACTGAACGTGAGCACACACTTAAACACACTTAATAACCAAAGTAATGGTATCTTATTATCACTGGAACCACCAAATGCCCATAATATATGTATTCAGCGCCCTGTTTGACATCACAAACGAGGATCTCTGCATGCATTATGTCGACATCGTCATGTATTATGAACGACGATGGCACGCATAAAGATTTATGTCAAACAACATGCAAGTCAGTTCATCCTCCATTTAAAATAGATGAGCGCCAATTACTCATGCTTTGGCACCAGGTAGTGCTCATGGCTCATTTGGAGACCCACCAGGAGGGTTCCTGGTGGGTCTCCAAATGAGCCATGAGCAGAGATATGTTTGTTTGGAGCTGGGTTTCAGGAAAGCAGAATACAATTCTTATTTAGAAAACCTGCGCTGTAAAGGTTTAAACGCTGCTGGGTAAGGGAATTGTGCTCTGAAGCAATTGTTGGAGTAAAGCGGAATAGAGCTTTACTCTCAAAGGAAAAAGAGCTCAGGAAACAACAATTAAAGACCTTGTTGAGGGAAAATACAACAGCCTACCATACCCTATTATAGTTTGTGTGGTAGACCAGCAAGAAGTCATAGTGAAGTCTGCATGAGCCTGTCCCACTTCCCCTCAGATGCTAAACTGTGAATTGAACAGAATAATACAATCTGTTCCTGCATCCCAATGATTGACGGGTTGAACCAAATTATTATTTTTGTGATGATCAAGCTGAGGCTTCATGCAGACGTCACATGCGATAGGGTGGGATTATTGAGCAGACATTGTTATCAGTGTGTTTAAAACTTAGTAACACGTTTGGTAAGAACGCATCATAGTATTTAAGCCTATTCACAACATTCCCCCTCCATATCACTAACAATCTAGCTTTCTGCGTGAGCGCTGAGCACACTGCTGTGGTGGTGTAGCCGCCTGAGTGAAGCTGAAAGCACAGCTTAACTATGAGCACCATTTTCTGAAAGGTATCGCCGATACCGTAGCTTAGGTACCTTGTCGTCTCTTAGCTCTTCTGGGACCCAAGAGCACAGGAAGATGCCACATTTGATGTGTGGCTTTAGCATAGTAATCTGCTGATTCAGGTTTGCCTCTAGTGCGTTCCTTTGTTGTTTGTTTTTAACAGTGACGTAATCAGGACTCCAACACAAAAAGGGTCTATAGCCTTTAAGACAGTCGCTGTACATCAAAAAGCCCAAATCAATAGATGAAAAAAACCTTTCTTAGCCTTCTCCTTTGTCTTTCATTCCCGTCCACCATCAGTGCCCGATCACTTGTCTTCCTTTGCTCATTACGGCCACTCAGTGGGCTACTGTACAGCTGCCAGCCCTTGTCATTATATATAAAAATGTTGCTTGTTCAGAAACCCTACCAGGACAGCAGTATCAGTGTTTGACCGCATGTCCTTCCCTCATTACGGCCACTCAGACAGAGTTACATCAGCTGGCCGGTATCCAGCTGCTCAGCTCCATTTCTGATGAAATGACACGTTGCAGATGTTGAGGTCAGCCCACATGCATTGGTTGCCCTTGTAAACGGCTAATAGTGCAAACATGTCAATGGGTATTTTAGGCTGAGTCACACTTGTGTTATATATAATATAATATCTCTCTTGTATACCTAAAAAACCCTTTGATTGTATTGCTGCAGTGTTAAATAAATACTTAATATTGACAGACAGTCAAAGAACTTCAAAAGAGACGGTTTCAGTCTTGACTTTCTTTGCTAAAAAATGTTAAATTAACTGAGGCACAATATTCGCTGCATGCATAATGTCACACGTATCCCGCAGGCACTCTTCCATAAATGCCCTTGGTCTTAAAGAACACAACAAATAAATAGTTTCTTATAAAGCTAATAAGCATATATTTGTGGAAATTGTTTTTCAGAATTTCAGAGGAAGTCATTACTTCTAAATGAAGGTAAAGACTGGGGGTGGGGAATAGAAACAAAGTTCACTTCCATTATTCAGTAACTCATAATTAACATACTGCTGATGTTCTGAGGTGAGAATAACCACACAGTCGGTTTTAAAATCAGTTCCTTTGCTACAACATCCACATCGTCTCTCCAGCCAGATACATTAGATTCTGCACTTTCACAGCATCCAGAAATAGCCTTCACTGTTTATTCTTGCGCTACCTAACGTACGATGTGCGCTGCCTCCGTGCACCGGAGGTTACAGCACTCGGTGCTGAATCGGCCGACTTCATTCACGGCAATAATTAGAGTCAATATGTTAAATTGATCAGGGTGAGTCATGAAGCTCACTTTACAACACCGTGGAACAGAATAGCAGCTTTAGTGCTGGAGAGCAGTAGTGAGCCGGCACTGCAAAGTCATTCCTGTCTGTCTGTGTGTATATGTGTGTATATGTGTGTGTGTGTGTGTGTGTGTGTGTGTGTGTGTGTCAGCCAGAGAGCCGTTCCTTTGCTCACTAAGGTGCTATGATTTTAAAATCAGTGCTCCCTAATCGAACAAGAAACGGTTTCGCACTGCCTGGCTGGAGATAAATGAATAGCGTGTGGGACAGCAGCAGAGGTTGAACCGGGGTCAAGCACTATTCTGCAAGACAACTCGGTAGACTGCACTACCTGTCACAACACAGCTACACCCCTGGAGAAAAAAGGGAAGGAGAGAGGCAACGAGAAGTAATCCAGCTGGGAAGGAGAACCAGGGTAGGAAAATGTTTCTCGTGGCACTTTTAAATACAAAGTCAATGCAAAGATGCAAATTGATAACATATTTGAATTCTAAAAATGTGCGTGACGATGTGACGTAGTGGCCTGTGGTCACCCAGAGCTCTACGACAGAGCCTCACGAAGGTAGAAACAACCAGGTCGCTGCCGTTTTACCCCTCAATGATGTTATTTTAAGTGTCGACGTCATTATGTTTATTGCAGTTCTGGCGTGTCTAGCCCAAGTGATGCTAATAAACACAAATAATCCTGTGAATAAACGCAACTGATTTGTGCAAGTAGTGCAAGGCGTAAATATGTGTTTGATGTGAATTAACACACTTTTAGAAGACGAAGCAGAGAAAGAGATACAGTGTGTTGATGAGGCTGAGGAGACAGAACTCATCTAACTAGAAGCAGGGAGGAGAGGTAAAAAGCGGTACATTTCGGGTGAGTGAGGGAACACGAGGGTCGTCGGTTGGAGGAGCGTTATCCCCGAACGACGTCCTTCGTCCACTTCAAAGGCCGTTAGCCGTGAGAGGGGGGCTGCCCATTAGTCAGACCCTGTGGGGAGTGTGTGCCGTGAGGTTGTGGGGGGTAAATCTCTGGCACTTGCTCCACTGACAACCGTGTTATTGAAGGGTGGGGACACAATTAGAGAGCGCGCCACTGAGTACAGAATGTGGAACATCATTAACAAGCTCCCATTGTTGGAGTGGGGACTGTAATTAAAGGGTCCCCACAGCAGAGCTGAAAAAGGGGGGGGCTTTGATTGGAGGAGCAGAGGGACCAAGTGATTTCGCTCATCTACCACTACTTGTGACCTTCACACCAATTAGCGGTAGATGGCGCGTGTAGGCCAACCGCGTGTGTCTGTCTACTGTATGTATTTTGACGTGAGGAAAATACACACTGTAGTGTAGAATGTGTATTCTGACATTGTTCATGTGAACAGGAAAGAGACAGAGTGCGATCAGTGATGGAACAACCAATTCACTGTTCTGAAAAAGGTCAGAGGAGAAAATGTCGTAACAAGAGGACGGGAAGGAAAGTAACATTGAAGCCCCCTGAGGGCCAGAAACAGCACAAGGCTGAACTGTGACTCATTCGCCCGTCCCCTGTGGAGGCTATTGTACCTACTGAATGTGTGCAAAGTGATTTACCATACTTCCTTTCCCCCCAGCCTTGTAACTATTTAAACTTGTACTATGGACACTGGTGGATTTTTTTTGCCTTAGCCAATAATTCAGTACTCCACATACGCTCAGATCCTTTGGGGGTTAAAAGTCAGTCTGAAATCCGAACATGATTTCCTCTGCCAGTGAAACAAGTATCTCTGAATCAGAGGCTTGTTTGACCCAATACTCAGAAAACATGATGAGTCACTCAGCAGATATTCAGGGTCGGAGCTGCAAGATATCTGGCTGGATTTGTTTTCCCCAAAGCAGAAATCAGAGGGATGCTACTCTGCTACAGTTGGAATAACTTAAATAAAACATTTTCTAAAAATGCTCAGAATACATCACTGCAAGAGAGGCATTAACAAAAATGGCCTTGTCATGTCACTCAGTAGTTCAATATTTCTAAAACTAGGCTGAGAATTTACTCACATACTTGCAGACAAAATATTTCCCCCACAGTGGAAACTGGAGGATCCACAGTGAAAGGGACATAACAGTGCTTTTAAAAAAAAGAAAGAAATGTGGTGTGAACTGGCCTAAAAAATCTGAAGCCTTGTATACTCTTTTGTGGTCCAACTAGCCTTCGAGCAATGCTAAGTAGCTCCAATTTAAAAGGTAATAATAGCAAATATGCATTCATTGTGCTTCTCTTTCAAATCATTCCATTCACAATCATTGTTACCATATCCAGTCAGATAGAAATCAAGTCTCCACCTCAACAAACCAACTTATTTGCAAATAAATGAAAGCCTTGAGGACATCCTGAGGACGATCTCCCAGGTAGCTCTCAACTCCCATGGGTGGTCTGCTCTCAACAAGCCCAACCAATTGTTTTTAATGTTGGGGCCAAAAATGACCTAAAACAAAGGCTTACCCTGACTAAAAGTGGTAACATATCATAATCATCGATGAGTTGACTGCCAAACACAACAACAATGCAATCTGTGACATCCTGTGGGATCTACAGTCATTCCCCCTTTCACATAGCAATGCCAGCTTCTGGGAGGTAAAAAATCCATTATATAAACACATTACTGATATGCTTGTGTGTGTATTGGCCCTCTATCCCCTTCGACAAACTTTCAAACTCGACTCGTGTATGAGCAGAAGTGCAAATACAAGCAGGGAGGAGGAAACGGTCGCTGTGAATGCTTCATTCTCCGGTAACATAGTTAGAAAAATGGTCACGCTCTGACCGAGATGGACTGAGGGTCCGTGTGTGTGAATGTGTGTGTGTGTCCTGTTGGAGTGTGTGGCCCAAAGTTTTGGTCAAAAGACCTTTTCTGTCATCGGAAAAACAGATGGTGGAAAAAACGCTGTCCACATATAATACTGTGCTGGCTACACCGTCTCCCACTTTGGCGGTGCTGTTGTTTTCACCACGCACCTCTGACCGGAAGCAAAGCAGAAATAGACGAGATACACACAAAGACTTATCGGCTGTGTAATGGCCATTCACTCAGAGAGATAATGCCATGACACCTATAGACATCAGAGCCCTTCAGACAACACTAGCTCCATTAACACCGCCATTAGGGAGGGGTGATTGATTTATTTATCTGCGAAGCCCAGAGAGAAAAAAAAACAGCCACAACAACCCCTCAAACCCTACATATGCTTCTATCAGCCACTGGAGAGCCGTTTGACGAGTATTGATGGGAGAAGCTGTTTTTGTAGAAACACTGATTGCTCAAACAGCATGCACACATATCAAATATGGATTCAACACAATATGCATCGCATTGCTTCATTGTCTGGCTTCTAGAGGACGCTGATAGGCCGGGTGTACCAAGTAGATAAATAAAATAAGCATCTAGTCAAAACAATAGGGTGCTTCCCGTCACAGATACATCAGTATTGGTGCTCATGCTGTCCGATTTATCAAAAAAAAATGTACAATTTAAAACATCAAATATATATGTGTACAGGGGCGGCTGTGGCTCAGAGGTAGAGCGAGTCGTCCTCCAATCAGAAGATTGGCGGTTGGAATCGCGGCTCCTCCAGTCTGCATGCCGAAATGTCCTTGGGCAAGATACTGAACCCCCAATTGCCCCGATGCTGCGCCATCGGTGTATGAATATATATATATAGCAGCAGGTAAATGAAAGCTGACTAAATGTAATCAGATGACTCAGTAATCAGGACTGACATATATTATAACACTGTGTGTATATTATAATGCTGCGTCTCAGATGAGCGGAGAGAAATGGCAGTTTGAAAAGTCATATCTGGACAGCGGCATGCCTGCAGTTGACAGACTGGTCTATTTTCTTTATTTTTCTGTCTTCATACCTCCGTTCACTCGGCAGAAGCACGCTTTATGGTCAAACAAGTCTATCCGTCCTACAGTGGAGGCTTAGTAAGTGTAGACTACTGCATTTGTTTATCCACGCATCGATGCATCCTCTCCACATGTTCGCTATTCTTCTTCCATCGCTCCATCTCGCCAATCTATTCATCTGTCACAGCCGACACAAGCCATCTTGAAGACATGAAGATGCACACTCGGATAAACACAACCTTGTGCCTCGCATGTTAACAGCAAAGAGCAAGTTTTCAACTTTGCGGTTGCTGCAACTCCATGAACTGGTTGCCATGCATTACCTATCAGCTTAAAATTATGCGCAAGACCTTTTACTTGCAATTAACGATCGCAGACAAGAAATATATTATAGAATGTAATTATATATTTGGGGATCCCGGGTCCACGTGAAGTTAAGATGATGTAGGTAGATGTGCCCGACGCAGAGGTGAAGTGTCCTGTCTGTCTTGGCTGGGTCTTTGTTTTCCATTAGTCAGAGTTATAGGCCTTAAGGCACTCCGTGAGAGCACTTAAGGGTGGTGATAAATACACACAGCCACTAAAACAAAACTGACTGACAATCCAGGGACAACACACACCTACATCCTCCTTGAATCATCAGTCCAAAGCTCTCTTGCAAGCAGCTCGTGTTCCAAAGCTCTCGCCGACTACATAGACAATGATAAATCAACTAGCGGCGGATCCATGATATCATCTGAAAAGCTTCCCCCCTGTGAGAGACTGCTCATCAAACGGTAGCAAATTGACATAAAATATACACTCAAATAACCAGAGGAGACCTGGGTCCCGTTAATATTTGAAAAGTCTTCAATTATTTTTCTGTGATTCATTGATCTCAACTGGCACGTGTGGGCAGACCTCATTAATCCGGTCCTACAGGGAGGCCCAATCAAAAACACTCTGGGCAACATTATTGGAGAGTCTGCATCAATGCCAACAGGCAGGTCGGACTCTTAGTAGACTGGTTAATTAGCCAATGTTTTCAAGGCAGTCGGGCTGAAACGTTGTCTTGTCATATATATAATAATATAATAGACATGCCAAAACACAAAAATATGCGTGGAGGTCACCAGCTCAGTTGAAATCACCATGTTTCATGAAAACGACGAGCACCGACACTCTGTTTGACTCGCGATATAAACACCTGACTCTCAATTTCTACTCCCACTCGGTGGTTAGTCATCGAAAAGTACTTTGCAATGAACATTTAGTTCCACGCTGAAATATGGAATATTGCATTAAACTCCCGTCTTTTCACTCAGGAATGAAGCACCGAGCTTTCAGAGAAGAGAACAACAGAGTGGAAATGCCTTTGATGGTGTAGTAAATCACATCAAAATAAATCTTTCACCGCTCATTGGGGCGAAATTGGATGCGAGAGGGCGAGAGATGTTTAGCATTCGCCAGGTGAAACCTGCAGCTATAAAACGAGGGACTGACGTAGCGATGGAAAGAACGAGAGAGAGAGAGAGAAACAGTGAGATGGCTGATATTTATTTATTCTGGCGGGGGAGCATTTAGGTACGAGCACTTCAGTAAACAAGCAATCAAATGGTGAAAAACACGGCAGAATTGTTGACACAAATCATTATTATACCTCAGCTGAACACTACCATTCCTGATACAAGAGCCATTGCAATAGGGGAAATTAAAGCAGCGCCGCAGTGCTGTATAATCACAGCTTACATTGAAGTGGCTCATCTTAAGGTTCAATTCCCTGTGTGTGCACAGTGCAGTATGATGAATGGACTTTTGACTGCACTGTAGGTCTATTATATTATAAACACAACAATGTTAGTTAATTATTCAGTTGGGGCATTAAATGTCCCAAAAGTATTGAAAACTGTGGTTACACATTCAGAAATGCTTCTTTTATCTGAACACTCCCAACGACATCCAGTTTAAAAGTGCAAATCTATAAAAACAGAAAAGCAGCAAACATTGGAGGGCATTATCCATGCATGAACAACAGGCACAAATGATTGATTATGGAAATTGTTGTTGATTCATTTTCCATTGATGGATTCATTAATCGGCTCATCACTTCAGCACTGGAAAACAATGTGTAATTGAATCCCATTTTATCACATTAGTGTGAGCAGAGTCGGAGCAAAAGTGCAAAAGAGCTTTTTAACCCTAATCTTTGTCTGAAGACGTTGTTAGCGGGGCGTTTCCTATGCACGGAGAAGCTCTTTCAAAAAAAAAAAAAAAAAAAGAGTCTTAACAGAGGAAGCAGAAGAAGAGCCGCCTGAGGCATACAGGTTGTAAGTCTTTACATCAGCAGACACAGTTCAGAGCACAGACGCCACTGAGGTCATTTTCCTGAATCCAAGTCAAGTGGGTTACCTCAATGCCCCTCCCCTATAGGAGACTAGCAGCAGGTCTTCGGTCTACTAACCCCCACGGGGAGATGAGAACACGGATTATTTTGCTCCATAGTCAACCAAAGTAAATACTGGACCTATTTTTCACAAGCCACATTCTGAGAGACAGGAAATACATGCCATGCAATTAAGTAGTTCTTTAGGTGTCCTTGCTGAACAGCTACTACTTTACTCAGATGAGAACCCTTGTTTCTATTTTTTCACTCTTACTTTATCGGCAATTAGAGATGTTCCGATACCATTTTTCCCTCCCGATACCGATTCCGATACTCGTGCCTTGGGTATCGGCCGATACCGAGTACCGATACCAGTGTGTTTTAAAAAAAAAATTGTGTCTCGAAATTGAGTCTTTGCATGTATGTTGCATGTCCCCGTCTTACTGGTGGGAACATCCAGTGTGAAGTACTGCCAAACTTTTAACAGGTGTCAGGTTATCAATTCTTCTTCGTCCCTCTAAAAAACAGCAGCTAAATACGTTTTACGTGGTATCGGAATCGGTCCAGTACTCGCCGATACCGATGCCAGCATTTTCGGCAGTATCGGAGGCATTTCCGATACTGGTATCGGAATCGGAACAACTCTATCGGCAATGATATGTTGTGGTTTCTTTCTTTCAACAAATGTACTTATTGTAAGTCTAAATGCCCTAAATGTAAAATTCATCTCCAATGGCGGAGCTTTTCTTTGCGGCATCTTTGGAATATGCTAACTGTATCCGGCTGCTTCTCGCCTGCAGACATCGCAGGACTCTGCGAGACCTGATTGAAATTTAGGGCAGCAGTGTTTCGTTTCATGATGACAGGATGAGAAGGGTCACCGTTCACAACCTCCAGAGATCTGCTCCGAAGGATTGTATCCTCTACCAAAATAAAGCACCTTTCAAATTGCTCACGAGAGAAAGAGAGCCCGAGCAGTTACAACCACTGTCAGCCCCATTACCTGGGGAGCATTCATCAGATCACAGTGAGAGAGAGAGAGAGAGAGAGAGAGAGAGAGAGAGAGAGAGAGAGAGAGAGAGAGACATTGAGAGAGGATAGACGGGGAGCTGACAGATTGTTACAGTGGCAGGGGAGTAACGGGTCCAGAAGGTCTGAAAAGCATTGAGCATCACTGAGCCGGAGACACACACAAATAGGCTGTACCACACACACACACACACACACACACACACATGCATGCACACACACACACACACACACACACGCGCACACAGTGCTGTCATGCTGTGTCCACAGTACATGTACACTTATTCAAGAACATACTGTGGGGCTGTTGTTGTCCATAATTGAGGAGCCGTAATCGTAGCTACACTTTCTTTCTTTCTCTTTCTTTCTTTATCACATAAAAACATGGGACACAGTATACTGATGGGAGGCTGTGTTGGATGTCACGTTTTCAGGTAGCCTTTTCTTGTTTTGGAGAAAGAGCAAGAGAGAGAATGGCATCAGGTGTGGGGAGTGAGGTCGTGTTTCCTGGTTTTTATTCAAGCATAATGCTTTTTATTTTAGCTGCCATAGTTGAGAGGCACAACCGCAGGTGATCATTTGTAACACTTCCTTTTTCCACTCATTTTGACCCAACCTCCATAAATCTTTCATAATGAATGATGAAGAACAACTTATTGTCACGTTAAGTCAAAGCTGACGGAGCAAATTGGATGCATTCGTTTGCATAAAACCCCTCCGTTTGTGGCACCGTTTAGGCCAAAAAGACAACATGATGATGGACTAGTGTACTTTGTGGGGAACGTCCCTGGAACGGCGGGGCAGACAGCGTGGTGGTGTGGCTGCTACTGTACTGACAAGACATTTCAGACTAGAAACTGGCACAAACACAAACTGTCCTCTGTGGCAGTGAATTGGATCTGTCATCCTCTCAGTGGAGTAGGATTGGAAATATAATACAGAAATCACTCAAAATCCTTGTAATTACACACACGGGCATTTAGGCATGCAGAGAGGCAGGGAGACACACACACACACACACACACACAATGTCTTCTTTCGCTTTCTTTTGCAACCACTGGCTTGCTATGCCAGAACATGAGGCCCAAAATGAATAAATATACATATTCTATGTTGATTTGAGAGGTCAAGCATTGACTTTGTCCAAAATGTGCTGTGTCAAGGCCAGCTGACAGGAGTAAGCTTCAGGTTTCCAAGAGAGAGCACATTTCCACTTCATGCAAAAAATAGGATTTCTCAATATTAAGTCATCTGCAATACTTTGTCATATACCCTGACAGGCGACACAAACAGCAAACACACAGCAAACACACACACGGACGATGCATATTTGATGTGCATGCTTGCATGTTTTAACGACTGAACTTTTCCACTTTAAGGAAGGACACATTTTTTGACATCTGTTTACAGGGTGATGTTCGTTTGAATCCCACACACAGGAATATCTCTTGATCCTGCTATCAGCCTAATTATGACTCGCTTTGAATGAGAGCATTCATTAAATGTGTCAGAAAGGTTACATTCTGTATGTGTGTGTGTGTGTGTGTGTGTGTGTGTGTGTGAGAACTGCAGAAGATTCACAGACGGAGCCAGTACGTGTTACAGCATCTTAATCCAAGTTGGCATGTGCTACGCTGCGGTAGTGCTCATGTTAAATCCAAGAGGCAACCCCCAGTCCTCAGAAATGAATAAAAACTGCAGTTCTTCAAATAGCCACTTGAGGCTGGCTCTCAAAGCAAGTCAATCCTCAGCGACCATCCGGTTAAAAATGCCGTCTGGTACAAAAAAAAAAACAGTTCTGGTCTTATTATCCCCATTTATTGCAACTCAACAGTTTAAATTACATTATGGCTTAAATGTATGCATAATAATATTAACTAATAATAAGGGGCCACGCCCGCTTTGGCTCTTGAGTGGCTCCTGTGCTTTTATCCAGGAAAATGTGTGAGATCATTCTAAAACCTTTCTCCACCTCAGGGTTTTTGTATTTTCTCTTCCTCGTCTTTTCTGGCTTCCTCTGTTGCTGTTTTGCAAGCGTTTTCCTGCCAAAGCCTTTTTGGAACAGTAAGAGAGTGAGAAAGCTACAATTTTAAACTTGACTACTGATACGCCTCGTTGCGCTGCCTGATCCCACCGAAGGGTTCGCAGGATATTTTGTGCTAAGTGCTGGCCATTGTGCCGTCTAATAATGGAAAATGAAAGTCTCCCCCAGGTTGTTTTTGTGTTTTCACCCCACCATGAATGTGCCATTATGATGCATCCGTGTCGAGACAAACAAGCGGCATATAACGAGGAGAAATTAACTCCATTATATCCATCAAAATTCACCAAAGTCTAAATCAGGGATTATGAAGTTATCATACTCAAACACAACAACAAATTTGAGCAAAGCACTCCACTCTGTGATGCGTTGGTCATTGAATCCATCTGCTTCTATGAAAATCACTTCTATTTTTGGGAAATGGGGCAAACATTAGAGCCCAGGTGTGGAGGTAGAGAGGATCGAGGGAGTGCAAAGGTTCTGTGAGCCAACTCGTGGCCGTACTTGTGCAGGCGAGTGTTCTCCGTTGGCCGTGCGGAGCATGTGGAGTCGGATCCAGACTCACATTACAGATATTGGCGGTCTAGAGTTCCGCTCCCTGTTTCTCGGTCCAGAGCAGATGGCCACAGATCCGTTCAGCCAAGGCCTTAATAGAGCCACAGCTGCTGGCAGACAAAGTGAATCTCCCTCCATATGCACTTTCTTGGAAAACACGGCACTGCTCTGTTTGCTCTGCTGTGGGAGCGTGACACAGTCCGCGAGCTATGGCCCAGACCTCGGATTCTTCTCAGGTCTGACTGGTCCGCGCAGAGCAATCTGTTCAAATTAAACGGAGGCTGACAGTAGCCGGGTACGCCCTCATCTCCTGCTCACATTCAGCCATAAAGCTGGCATTAACAAGGTGGCGGCAAGTTCAATAGCTTCACTTAACAAGACTTGATCCATCTACTACAATTTCCACCTGTGAGAAAAACATCTACGACTGTGGAGTTCCAGATGCCCCCTATTGACCTCATTAATATAGAAATCGATACATTTCTCCCTAATGATTTAGGGATTTAATTGTTCTCCACTAAACTGCCATTGTTGTTATTCTGGTACGCAACTTCTGCCTTGTTTAGTTGCCGTGATGAAACTAAATAACCATAAGAGCACACGTCAAATTTCAATTAGAGTGAAGCGTTAGTCTAGACAGGAGGTGCTTTGATTTAATCCCGCCGCATTTTGGATGATCATCGCAGCGTACACATTAGCAAACACAGGGGCATTCCTTAAGACACCTCTGTAATTGCTGTTCCTAATGCTCACCGTCTCTCTGTCTGCGACACAAGTTTAAGCTCTGTTCCCTGCTGGCTGGAGTTCACATATTCTCCCTGTGTTTGCATAGTTTCATATTTCTGCATCTGTTATAGATGAACCAAAGAAAGTGAGATGGTTTGAAGAATCTGAATTGTCCATATATTTGAATGTGAGTGGGTGTGTGGCCGCTGGGCTGGGTAATCTACAGGCTCCCTTATGAACCAGGCGAGGATTAAGCGAGTGCAGAAAATGAAAAGAGTGAACTCTAGCAGACCAATTCTTGCGATTCCATGTTAGGAATATGAAGCGCGACTGCCATTATCACTATCTTGACACGGGAGAGCGTTGAATGTAAAGTGAAGGTGTTAAGAGGGTGAAAGTACGGGCGGGGCAGGAAAAGTGATCTGCAGATTAAAACGCAGACTATCTTTGGAAATGGAAAAAAAAATGGCAGGGCCAACCAAGGAAAGGACGCTCCTGGGAGGGAGAGAGGAGGGAGACGGGAGAGATTTTCAACTCACTCAGGTGAGGGCCAATAAACACAAACCAACTGGGACAGCAAGGGGGCTTGACATTTCTAATTAATATTAATTGAATCACTTGAGTGCTCTGTTTACTGAGTGGGAGCCACCATGGATCAACAATTCCACTTGCTGCAAGGGGAAGGGGGGATCACAGACACAAAAAAATGCATTCCCACGTACACACACACACACACACACACGATTGTGTTGACGCACTCTGGGAGATCTACAGGAGAGAACTCATTAAAGTTAGGACCATGTGTTTGTGGGAGAGAAAATATGGAGAGAGACTTATCAACAAACTTCAGTGTCGACATCAAAGCCCAAACAATCCATGAAGTGCTAATCTGTTTTGGCACGCAGGAGCGACAAGCGAGAAGCTGTCCGCATTCAGCTACAGATGCACAATCAAAAAGACACACACAGACACACTTCAGCGTCTTAAAGCTTCAAGTTGTTATGTAGCATTCTGCAACCGCCTCACCCTCGGGTGCCATGTGGAGGATCATGGAGTGTCCACTAATGATTCCACTTCTTGAAGCTTCTGTGAGTCTCATAGATGTTGTTGTTGTTAATGTTTTTATTCAGAAACATCTGAGTGTTTGGAGGAAGAACAGTAGTTTGAGGGCATGTGGTCTAAAGGAAAGACAGAGGAAGTAAAGGAGGAGTACATAAAGCATGTGATGTGTGTGGTGCATACAAGTACAGACTGAAAGAGCAAGAAGACAAAGACAGTGAAGGGGTGATAGCAAAATAAATAGGCATGTGTGTGTGAACTATTTTCTCTTCTTTTCCATCAATGTGCTGTATTACATCATAAAAAAACATTGTTAAATCGACACAAAGTGGGGTGAAAAGGAGGCAAAGAAAAGGGTTAGATGGACTTGCAAGAAGTAGATAAAGTGTAGTGAAGTGGCTGGGATGGGGAGGGGGGATAATGAGTGATAGAGGTAATGGGTTGACATTTATTGAGGTTGTAGGAAGAGGTTTGAAGTGCTTTGTTTAGTTAGACGATCTCAACTAGACTGCATTTTTCTCAAAAAAGATTAGCTGAAGGTTACGTTGCTTGAACTCCATAAAGTGGGTTTGTGGAGCGAGGACATTGATGGGTGTGGACTAGGAAAGGATGGCACCAAGAACAGATGGTGTTTAAACACCCTCGGTGCTGAGAGAGCTGGGGAGTGTGTCAAAAAAAGAGAATCAACAGAGGGAGTATTGGTGTCCAACTTCTGCCGTGGTGCAGACCCCTGCCAACTGGAGTATGGCAGCACCCCATGGTACCAGTCTGGACCGGCGGCACCATCTGAACAGCATGAGCAACCTGACTATTCATCTAGGCATGGTAGAGCAAACACACACACTTACACATTTAATAAACTTCTAAACAACATAACATAACCCCACAAATACATTTTCCCTTTAAAGAAAAAGCAATAATGAAAAAAAGGACCTTTTGTTCATCCAATAGTTCAAGGAATACACACACAAAACACGCCTCAACCAAAGAAGATGTGAAAGCAGAAACTAGGACAGTCAATCTCCTGTTCAGTCACACCTTCAAGTCATTCCCACAACATCAGCCACACAGCGGGGCTCTCTGCATCGCCGCGTCGCACTGACAATGATCATTACAACCTCTTTCACAGAGAGCCACGCATCAAGGGACGATGCATCGTGTAGCGTGTTGGAACAGAACTCGCCGTCCACGCACTACCAATCACAGCAGTCAGACGTCCGTCTCTGACCTGCCAATTAGCCTCCGTCCGGTCTTTGTGTTCATAAGTTAGCGGTAGCTCCATGCTCACCATACAAGCTTGTTTAAAACGACAACCGTTTGGTAATAAATCCCCCAAAAAGTCAAGGTGTGAGGCATTTCATCAAATTATCTATCTGACTGCAGGCAACCATGCAGGGCCTTCCCTTTAAACGGGGTTTACCCTCTGATCAAGGTCTCTCACCTGGGAAAGCCTCGGAGCACATCAGGGCTGACTGAATTGAATATAGATATACAGGTAAATGATTTATGAATTATGAATGAGGCCACCAATCCACAATGGGAAAATGCAAATTAAAAATGGATTTTCTATCCATCAGAGAAGGTGACAGTGATTGGAAACAGACCTACAGATAGACGGAAATACTACAGCTGTATAATATAGAACAGTCTATTTGTCAAACTGGTGTTTTCATGGATCCTTAATGCTTTAAGGACTACTTTAAAATGATACTGCTTGAAAGTAAAATGGTAGCGTCTGCATCATCACACAAGAACAGACGCAGCTTTGTGCCAAATAGATGTTGAAACATTTGAAGATTTGAACAAAGCGAAATGCTCTCTCTGTAAAAAATGTGTGTTGGATGAATGCTTCACATGCAGCGAGAGCCTATGGTTGCACCTGTGTGTATGTGTGTGTATGTGTGTGTGTGTGTGTGTGTGTCTCACATTGCCCCCTAACACACACACACACACACACACACACACACATCTCAACAACTCTGCTACGTGTCCGAGCTATTCCCATGTAGGGACAGCTGAAGTTGATCTCATTAACTTGCCCTTCATTCAAACAGCTAATTACACACAATCACAGCCTTCACAGCACAATCATGTCCTGACGGAGGGAGAGAAAGAAAGAGGGGGGGGGGGGGGGGGGAGTACAACCAGAACACAAAGAAATAGACTTGCTGACGAAGCAGGCGGAGCGCCGAAAACAAAGTGAGAAAGAAAAGGGAAAGAGAGAGGAGGCTTCATTACCTCCTAAGTCTTCAACAAGTATTTAACTTTAATGTAAGCTGATTTTCCCCTCTCATGTACGCCGCTGGATTGTCAGAGTCAGACTCTGAAAAGCTATTTGTTTTCAGTATCCCCTTATAAAGGAATTCATGTTATGTTAATGACTTTTCAGCCTATTACTGCAGTGCTGATGGATCCGTCTGTACTCGAAAACGTCTTTCCCTCCAGAACCATGCCGCATGGTTATTTGTGTCAGTCTTTGTCAGGTAATTTATGGGAGGACATTAAGCCGTTAATACATTGTGTTACAAAAAAAAAAAAAAAAAAAAGATGGCAGTTTAATGGCATTGCGTAGATGAGCAAACTAGCCATCAATAATGCCGTATAATGAAGTCTGTTGAAGGTCTATTGGGAATGGGGAAAACAGTGGTTGCTGGAACTTAAAAGGGAATGCTGAGTGTGTGTAGATTGTACTGACTCAGAGCAAAACCAAAAAAAAGCAACTGAGTGAAGTTGGAGCACGAAAGCAGTTGGTGGAAGAGGACAAAGTGGCGGCGGTGTCTGGATGGCACACCTCCGTACCGCTGGGGTGATCTGGCTTCAATCCCCAGCGGTTAGTGGTCGGGTTTCAGCAGAGGTTAACACATCTCTCATCTTCCCTCCACCCCCACAAAAACAAACTGTACAATGCGTCTAGCTGGCACTAACCATCCCTTTGGGCGATATGAAACGACAAAACTTAATTTGTGCCACATTATGTCCGTGATAGCTTATTAATGTGACTGTAATTAATCCAACTCTGGGAGAAATTAGCCCAGAGGCCATCTTCAACTTGGCTGTTTTCTTGTTAATAATGTGCTCTCTGCCAACCAAAAGTTAATTACAGATCTCAACTGAAATCTTCATCTGTAGTTACAGAGTTAACCTCAAATCTGAATGGAAACAGGTTAAGTGGCGGTGTGTTTGCAGATGGGAAGCCATTGAGGGATGGCGTCCTCGGTTGCTTGTACTGGTGACTCTGTGTCGGTGTGTGCACCTGTGCAGAGAAGGGGTTGGATGGTGCGTTCTCCTGATCCTCGCTGGCGAAGGACAGGAAACAGGTGGCGTCTCCATGTGCGTCGGAGGAAGCAGCGCCGTGGTAACGTGGGCAGTAACAAGATGCACCGGTGCCTCGGCTGTTCCACTCGACAGGAGAAGGGGACGAAACATCGACGAAGCGGAGGACGAGGAGAAAGTCGAGGGATGAGGAGAAGTGGTAGCGGATCCTTACATAAGAGGATTATGAAAGAGGTGACTGCATCAAGAAAGTGTTTTCTGCTTTCGTCATTCGCCCAACCTCTCCCGCTTGTTCTCTTCATCCCTCCAGAGCTCATCTTCTTCTCCCTTTGTCTCTCTCCTTCTGTCCTTCCTCCAACTCCGTCTGAGTCTGCTGCTGTTATGAAACTGTGTACTTCAAATCTGAGAATATATTCATGAAGTCAATTCTGTTCCAGTTGTTCATCTTCTGGCTTCTTTATCTCTGCATTGCTGCCTGTCTATTTCAGTCGGAGTTTGACTCTCATGCTATGTGCACACTGCCTAAAAATGTGCAACAAGTCCTTGGGAAAATGGGAGTGTTTCCTAGGATTACCTGTTATTACAAATCTGTCTCGCAGTTCACAGGTCAAGACATAAATGTGACTTTAATTGGAAAAAACAACCTTGGAGGGAGGTCCCCGAAGGTTCAAAAGCCTGGCTAATACACTTTAAATGGCACATCTACAAATGTAAGAACATAAAAAAAGACTTGAAGGAATTGAAGCATGAAAACACACGTGAGTCATGTACTTGACGGAGCTGGAGTGGAAGCCCACGAGGAGTGTGAAGGACGACTACAATAGCTGCCGAGTTGTGTTCGGTGTAGACAAAAGGATCATTTTTTTTCTGCAGTTGGAGTCCCGTGTGTTCAAAACACACAGACATGCAGTAGATCAAGACATTCCTTTACACACAACCCACTGCAGAAAAAGCAAATGGCTCAGTTGAACGGCTCGAGCGAGATGAAGCATTCTTCTCCTTATTGAAATCACCGATCATGTTATTTGACATTTCAATAGGCCTGGCGAGGATTTAATCTCTGTACGGGAGCGTCACACTATGGAGCAGAGCGACAATCCGCTCCTCGATAGCTCGATAGCAGCCTCGGCTCTGTCTGCGCCGACCCCGCAGTCATTCAGACAACTGGGAATAAAATGAGCTAAGTAGCAGAAGATTAAGACGGATTATAGCTGGCGAAGTAAACCATCTGAATGCTGTCACATCACTATGGAGAGGAAGGATTATGATGGTATGCACACCCATGCTAAGTGTGTACGGACAGCATTTATCATGGAAACTACCAATAGTGTGAGGGAGTGCAGATGTACGATCATACATGTAACATGTATAGATGCATGTGTGGGATGTCCGGACACGATGGAGGTAACAGTAGAAAGAATATCTGGAGATTAAATTAGGCGCATAAAGGGTTCTTGAGTTACTAACGTGTTTATTTACTCCTTGGAAATCAATTACTGTACATTATGTAGCCTGCCGCTTTTTCAAACGTGTCCTGAAATCTCCTTCTCTTTCTTTTTTTCCCCTCCTCTGTATTTCTTGTTCCTCGTGTTCTCTCCACCTCGTCTCCCGGCTTCCCATTCATCACGTCCCACGGGTGACAAGGATCCTATACGAAGGTACTGGAATGAATGGCCCGATGCCCTGCTATCGACAGGCTCCCCTCAATTGAATTTAATGCTTGGCTGCCCTTGTGTTCTTTCTCAGACTCGCAAACAAACTCATTTATTCTAATTTTGTGATGTCTCCATTTCGCGTCGGTGAGCTCTAACATCGACTCCACCCTCTCGCGGGGCCGTGCTTGACTAGGTGGCATCCGTTAATTAACCACTTAATCAGAAGCAATTAATGTAATAATGCATGACTTGATTAACAAAATTGCTATGGGCATTTCAAAACAAGGTATCCGATACCTAACACAAATAGGGTGGGGAAATGGCAGGTAATTATTCCCCGCCATGTTAAGTGAATATCGATGGCTAATTTGGCGATGTGGCTTAATAGAGCTTGAGCCAAGAAAAAATTATTTTCTCAGCGCAAAAGGCAAATGAAAACACGTGTCGTCTGTATCGCGACAAATTTGACGATGATAAGAGGCCGAGATAAGGGGCTGACAGCCTGAACAGACTGAAACACATTAACACTGAAGGGATGAGACTGAAAGCTGTTAGCCTTCAGATGTAAAAGCAGATGATGGCATGAGAGCAGATATCAACAGCTCGGCCTTGTTGACACGGACATGGAGAGGAGAGGAACGCCGAATGCGACACCATCTGGTGACGTTATGAACTCAGGATGGAAGATGTTCCAGGCATATCTGGGTCTTCCAACATGTACAAAGAAGCGATGGCGGTTGTTTCAGACATAACTGATGAAAAATAGTCTGCGTCTACATGGACAGAAATCCCCACCGTCCCCAGACACGAAAAAACACAAATGGTCGGAAACTCGCAAGAGTAATGCAAAGTAATTTGCTTTGCAGCATTCACATCTGAATCTGCAGAGTCCCCACAGGAAGAGGACAGACGACTACCGGAGATCGATTTGTTGTCATCACTTGTCACGCTGTCTGGGACAATAGCTAGCTGGTTCATACAAATATAGAGACACACGGATGCACAGCACACTCACACCCGGCTACAGTGGAACTCAAGGCTTTCCTACCCAATCTCCCCCAGAACATTGCACTCAATAACGGCAAAACCAGAGCTGCAGAACCGAGTACAAACGAGCAAAAGAAAATCCCAGAATCTGAGAGCTCAGTGTGCTGTTGCGAATTTTCTGGCTTCCTGGATCACCGCTTCTGAGCATTCAGCCGGGCTGCCTCAAAACACACACACAAACACACAAATGTGCACACACACACACACACACACACACACACACACACACACACACAGCAGCACTCGTGTACACAGACAGGGGTAAAAAAAACACCCACAATGCAGCTGTCAGTCATTCAGCTAAGCTTTTGCTCAGATACGTAGAACGAGCAGTCAAACTTGTTAGCTGTTCAGGCGCTGAGTTTACCTTGGAACATGTGAGCTATTGATCGGATCAATCAAAGCTGTGTTCTAGACAAAAACACTCTTATTGGTCGCAGAGAAGAGGGAGTTGATGGCATTTGCAGTCTCTGCGACAGTAAACCTCTATCAAGATGAGGAAGTTTAAACTTTTTAAACTGGAGGTGCTTTTCCAGAGTTATGTCAACGTGTTTTTTTCTACGAAACATTAGATTCAAGATAGTCATCATCGGCACACAACGCATGCAGGCTATGTTTTAGTAACTCCCTGCAGCACGAGAACAAGATAAAAAAAATCAAGACAATACAATAAAAACAGCAGGATAAAGTAATAAAGATAATATATAGGGAAAAGCTATTGCACAGCGAGTTAGACGTGTATGATAAAGTGCCCGGGTGCATTATCAGCAGTTTGGGGGTGGGGAGTGGGTGATAATATTTGCAGTTATTGGACGAGGTGATGGAGGCTACAGCTCTGGTTTGGGCTTTGATGGCTTTATTTTATACATAAAACACATTAAATTACATCACTGCTTAGTCCTCATTTTATTGCGTTCCCTGGTGAGTATGATCGGAGCCATCTTCCCAATCTCCAAAAATCTGCACAACTATAATCCGTCTATTTGACCTCTGCTTATCTTGTTCTTTTATTTTATTAATTCAGAAGCATTGGACTGTGTAATTGTATAGTCGGAGAGATGTGCTAATGTAATCATAAAAAAAAAAATGCGCTTCCTTTGATTAGCTCACAAAACGCTGCAATCATAAGCCAATGTAATTTATAGCTGAACAACAACAAAAAACTAGGTGTGTGGCTCAGATGGGAAGTAGATCATCTGCTAGCAACTGCTTTTATTCATTTCAAAGTTTTTAACAGATGTTATTTCTGTTGGACCATCAGAACCATGAGGACTCTTCATATTTGCTTTCTTGATAAATTAATAGACGTGCTTGTGCTGAGTTAAGGGCACCTGAAATCCTACATAAAAATAAAAAGTAAGCAAGACCGAGGAATGACATAAACACAGTTCCACAGCGACCTTCACTGTGAATACCTCAACAACTGAAGAGCGACCTAAACATGTGCAGCTCTCCAGCCAGATGTATGCTCATCTACACAGCAGGAGCTTCTTGCATAGGCTGCTTCATCAATAACCCACAGAGCAGCTCATTCCACCGCACCAGCGAGCAAACCCCCATGCCTCGCAGGCACTTCCTGCTAAGCGTGAAACAATACGGCGCTGGGGAGGACTTGTTAAAAATATATCATCTCAGGAGACGGAGCGCTCGCTGGAGAAATGCATAAGCAGGTGCGTTTGTCATCGGCGCCCTCGTTCCCAAATGCATGAATGCGTGTGTGCATATATAAATGCCGGTGCATATCCCGTCTGTGTGTTTTCGGGAGGCAGTTTTCTCCCGATGCACAAAAAAATAGTCCAGGCTACATGCGGTGCATCATAACAGTGAAGGGGTGGGGGGGCAGATAACGATGCCGGTCCTGTCATGTTTCATGCATTCTGATAAGGCAGGCAACACGGCGAGAAAAGCTCTGAACAAGGTGAGCGGCCCACGGGGATGACAGGCTGCAACCGCCGGTGAACCGTGTTGGTACACGACCTTCCTCTTAACACGTCCGCCGCGCCACAGTGCAACTCTCACATCTCTAACGTGGCTCCACAGATAAGACCGATGGACGTTTGGAGTGTGGTTGACACATCCAATGTTTCCGCTGCTATATTTTTTTGTAAACATCTTGGGAGGCCTTCCAAATGCATCAATAATTCCACTTTATGAGCCCCTAATTTTAAGGATAAATAAATACAGGTTTGACCAGAAGGTGCTCCAAAAATAAAGTGGATATTAAGGGGTGTAAATTACGTGAGCACCTCCGTTCTGACAGATAGCATTACTCAGTGATGCAGACCACCGAACCATCAATTTGTCCAGCTGTTTCATGCTCTGTGCTTTGTCTTTCTATCACAGCCCTGCACTATTTCTTCCTGCTAATCCCCCCTCCTCTCTATCAACTTTCCCATTTCTCTTTTGAGTTGGCTCTCATCTTTCTCAATCATCTGGTCTCTGGGATTCCTGTACGCCATTTCTATATCTCAATCACATGGAGCGAGCCACCAAAGTGAGGAATCATATGTAATATCACACTGCAGTGCACCTTACTAATGAAAAGGTGAAGTTCTGTCAGCAGGAGGGGCGTGGTTTTTCCGTCTTCTTCCCTCGTTCCTGGCTTACTTCACGGCTAGAATATATCCTCTGACTGTCTCTGCTTATCGTCAGTACCTGGTGCTACAACACACGACAGGGTTATTATTCACCAAGGTCAGCACGGCTGTTTGATTATCATGACGGGTTGCAACTTTAAAGTTGATCTAAAACGGCATTTTAAGAGTATCCAGCTTCGTAGTGAAACAGGATGGGCAGGTGGAACAAAATGGAATTTGATTTGATCGTTCTAGCTCTTATTATCTTAGCTTTTATTATTGGTTGAAAATGGTTGGCACGCATCATATTTTGTTTTCAAGGAATATATAATATGACCGGGGAACTGAACTAAAAGGGTTTGTTCATTCCAGCTTGACCTTAAGACCCTGCATGTCTTGTCTGCTCGCTGGTGAAGTGGCTGTTTCTTTGTGTGGCGGATGAGCACCAGGCTTTCAAGCATGCAAAACACTCATCTGGAGCTCATGGATGTTTTACTGCACATGTGCTGCCCTGTCCAACTCTATTGTGCCCACTAAATGCTAACTGAGCTGCCTTTCAATTATTCATTCCGAATCAAAGACAAAGAAAAAACGGATCGCAATAAAAGCAAAATCCATTACTTTCCACTGGAGAAACAGAATTGAAATGTATCGCTGCAGATCTTTTCCATGAGGTGGGAGTTCAGCGAACAGTTAATGGGGTGTATCAGTCTGAAAACAAGCTGAAATCTGAGCAATAAATGCTCACTGTGACACTTGGCGTGTTCTCATGTCTAGTATATTGTGAATTATGCAAGAAGGAATAATGTTATTCAAGCAGCAAGTATTTGTTTTAGCATTTTTATAATTGTATTATGCAGTACTTTGACAGTGTGTTTATTATGCTTATGTGAGTGTGAGTGAAATTAGTCCTGTCCTGTACAGTATGCGCTCCCCTTTCATCTCCCTACCCCCCCACCTCTAAGCCCTGCAGCGGCCCAGCTTGGCGACACCGGTACCCTCGTTAATCACGCGGTGTCAGGCCTTTAATAAGTCCTTGACGGGGGTTTCGCCGTGAACGACACTCTTTATCAAAGGTTTACACTGCCAGTGTGTCCTGGAGAATGATTGATCCCACCACATTCAGGTCTGCCCTTCATGCCGACTTGACGGAGCGACACGCACACAGCCAGCGTTGGCAGCTCGGACATGTGTGGGTCCCAAAACGTGTGTCTCCCTGCGAGGGCGAGAGTGTGTGTGGGTGGCGGCGGCGGCACTGAGCTGGCACCAGGCGGCTACGCCTCCATGATGAATACTCCTGCCCCGTTCCATTTCTCTTCCTACCGACCAACCAACCCTACGTGATCCTGCATCTCCAAACGTAAAACACTCCCATTACAGATGCTGTGATAAAGTGATGTTTTAACCTTGCCTGCCTGTGGCTGGAAAGGAAGCAGCCAATCCACTTAACAAATGAAGTAATATCAGCAGCAATAGGTTGGCCTTGTCGTTTTACTTATGGACATTACACAGTAGCCTATGTGAAGCATTATCAGAGCCCTGCTGGCCTTGTCACCGGGGACGCTGGAAGCCTGGATGGATTATATCAATATCAAATCCATCACAGCCAAACCGCCTGGACTGTCCCTAAATCTGTCAAAATAAGACATAGAATTGATAGAAAAGTAAAGATGTTTGCTGCACTGTGCTCCTTCTCTTTCCTGGGCGTTACTTAAGTGTTTGATTATTGTGCCAATGCAGAAGGAGGGGATTCAAAATAACGGGAGATAGTCAAACAACAAACTAGTGCCAAATAAATAGATATCAAAGAAATAAAGATATAAATGTTAGACTTAAAGCAGAACTCACCAATCCATCAGGTTGTAGATTGAAGTTATACCGATATAACAAATTAACTCCATTCTCTTCAACACATTTCCTTTGATAGTCTAGTATTTCTGCAATAGGGGGAAAAAAAACTTCTCTCCGCTGTGATACAGTTGAATATGCAGTAAGCCACGTTGAAAAGGTCAGAATAGGGTGTAATACTCTCAACATTAATCCCACACCTCGATCCATTGTTAATATGATGAAAATGCAATTAAAAGCACACTATTCAAAAGTCCATAACTAATCACAGAGGTCCTGAGTGTCATGCAGATACCACGGCTTTTGATGAGGAATGCAGGATATGCTAGACCCCGAACCCCCCCTCGAAGCACCTGAGAGGCCACAAAACGTCTCACAATTAGGGCGAAATGTGGAGGGTGGTTGATGCAGTAAAATAAAGCAATCAGGGAGGCTAATGGCTTCATATAAACACTTCTGGATTAACTAAATGATTACTTTGACTGATAGGAGACAGTTTTGAAAATGAGAAACGAAAGAGACGTCCGAGAGAGGCAATGAGGAAGGAAATTAGAAAGAAAAATGTACTGACTGGCTATGTAGTCGAGAGAGAGCGTAATGTGGATAAACACAGGTGAATGAGAAAGATTGTTTGACTGCAAACTCGCTGATGATCCATCAATCCCCGCGCAGAGATCGGGTGGAACATTCGAATAGCTCGTTCGAAGTCACATCCTTTTTAAAGCATGGCGTTAAATAGTGTTCTCAAGGTGGCCATCACTGATCTAAGAAGTATAATTGGAGTTTACACCACTGGGTCAAATACAAACAAATTGGTTACACTTCAATGTCTCCATTCATTTGCGTGAAGTAATACACAGAATTAACATTGCGAAACAGCAATTGTATGATTAGAAGAACCATAATTAATTCTCTTTGAGATTTTCAAAAAAAGGTTCATTCCCTTAGAATATTAAGTACCTGAGATGAAGCGTAATTTCCACTCGGTAAGAACAGAAACCGACAGAAAAAGTAAAAGCAAAGTAAATGTTGTAGTGATTTTCGGTTAAAATAGAAAGGACTAACTCTAACCTTCAACACGGAAAATCAAAAATCAGCACAAGAAAAATACTCCAGACTTTGATTACCATATCGCTGCTATTATTCCATGGAAAAGAGAAATCACAAAAAAACGGTTGATGATATCAGTGCCAATTGTACCAGCAGACCTGTTTGTCAATGGCAGCGCTGGCGAATGAATTGCTCTGGGAAAGGTCTCTGAATGGAATCTAAAGAGAGCAAAGTGAAAGTGGCTGCAGGCAACGCAGCGACCGAATGTGAGGGCCTACTACAATCTCACTTTTATTTTTCTGACCGACACACATAAAAGCAAACCTGAGGTTGGCTGCACCATCTGTTGGAACAGGGAAGGGAGATTAACAGAGAGGAGAAGGGACAAACAAGTGTGTAACAGTTGAGCGTTTGCCTGTTCCGTCCACGTTTGGTTGAGAGGCTGTTAGCTGTGGAAATCTGTCCACATTCCCAGTAGCGTCGCCTCCCTCAGCCCAACATGTCGCCGCCACCCTCTCTGCCCAGACAGTAGGGCTGGGTATTGTTTAGAATCTCACGATTCGATTCAATATCGATTCGATTCGATATTGATTGAAATGCTTTGATATCGATTCAGTTTCAAGTAGAAATACACAAGTAAGAGTACCAGATCATTTTTTCAAATAATTTATTTAGTTTCATGCCTTATGAACAGCCGTGGTATAACTCATAGCATGATAAAACAGGACACTACTTAAACACTGAACTACAGTGCATGTAACCGCCGCGGAAGCTATGGTAGTAGACAGTAGTAGTGCAGATATACCGTTGAAATGCACATATTTGTTTATCTACTCTTCACTCATTTATTAAATGTATTTTCTCTTCCTGTTTCCCAGTGCGAGTTGAGATACACAACTATGATCGCATTTGTCAATCGCGGTATTTTATTTTGAAAATTGCTTTTATTTTGAAAATTGGCCAGATTGTCTCGTGTTTCTTTAGCTGTGGCTGCAGACCCTGAATTGGGACACAGCTACTGTGTGATTTACTGCCAGAACTGACGCGTTCGCTCGCGGGACGCGCAAAAAATAGAGCAGACGGCGGAACGATCGCTTCACGGCGCGGGACGGCCGCGCCTATTCGCGGCGCTCCGTGTCTGGTGTGAACGACACCATAGCTTAACAGGGGCGCCGAAAGGAAGCGGGCTCCGCTACGCGCCTATTCGCGGCGCTTCCACGGCCGGTGTGTACTCACTCCGGTCGCCATATTGTAATGGTTTGGTCTAGTGCGGCCCCCGTCCGTACAGCGCGAATCACACGAGGGTGTCGGTCACAGCGCCCCCACTGGCCAGGGGCTTGAATCGATTCAGAAGATTGCTGAATCGATATTGAATTGCGGGGAAACGAATCGCAATGCATTGCTGAATCGATATTTTTACCCACCCCTACCAGACAGCCATGCTTTTTGTTCCAAGGAAAAAAAAAAAAAAAACCTCTCATATTGTTTCTCCAGACCTTTTAGCAAAGGCACACCTCTGTAATCATTTCTGTAGCAACAGGGAGCTTTTTTTTTTTTGGTCCCCTCACCAATGCTGCAGCTATTGGTTTGGATGAATGTGGGTGCAGGAAAACAATCGGCATACAAAATATCCAACACTGAAAAGTGGAGGTGTGGTGTAAGGAAATTAATGCAACCCACTAACCTTATTGTGGAAACAGATGATTCGCTATTACGTCTTTTCAGCTTTCAGCCACATAAATGGAGTTTTGATTATTATGTGCAGGAGGTATAGATTGAGCTGTGCACACCATAGATTTAGACAAAGGAAAATGGGACCTTGTGTTAAAGCCAGCATTAAACTGCATATAATTTATAAATCCATAAACTCCCCTGTCACAATGCTGCCATTTGACTAAAGCTCTAATGGCTGGCCAACAAAGAAGCTCGCATGTAGCTATGACCAATAATAAAATGCATTAAATGTGACAGTATGTATTCTTATAGCAGAACATGAAAAGTAGGAAAGGAGGGAAAGCATTTAATAGCTACATTACCAAACGTTGCATATACCTTCACCAAGGTTTTTCTTTGCATGTGGAAGTGAATGTAAAATTATTTGGAATAACAAAAAAAATGAATGTTATTTGCTGTTTGGTTGCTGGGGAGGGTTACATATACGGTAGTTCTGTTTTGTATCCTTAAGCTTTTGGGTCCTTTGTTTGTAGATTCAGATTCTAACTGCACATAATCTCTTCTTGAATTTTGAAGATTTTTTTGTTGTTGTTGCATGAACAGAGGAAAAGCAGATAAAGGAGCATGTAGAAACTATAAATCCAGTATAGACCCAGCTTTACTAGATACAAAAAACTAGGCTTTCTACAAATACCCAATTCAAATCAAAGACAAAGCTTAGAAACATTCTTTGACGATGTGTAAGAGCGTCTTGAATTCTGCCCTGAGGGACGCACGCAACACAATGAAAAACATTCATGTGGGGCCTCGAATCCAACCAGCCTTTCAAAGAACTCCAAAAATCCTTAAACTTCCTGCATCCAGCAGGGGGGGGGTTAGCATTAAGCTTGACTAAAGATGAATTTCTCTTTGTTTGTCAAACACACACAGACACCGACAGTGAACGAATTTCATGCAATCAAATTTCAATTTCCCATGAACGAAAATGTACAAAATTCTATTTCTCAGAAAGAAATACAATCAGAATCGGCTGGTCAGACTCCTGAAAAGATTGCATTCAATGCATCTCTATCATGTGGTTCACATAACGGCCTTGCTACAGCATATTTACTTGAACTGTCTCAAGTGACACTAGCAGATGGACCTTTATGCTGACGTCTGTTGCATTCACCAACCATATTCATATATTCAAGTACTGGCAAAATAAAAAGCAAATGAAAAGGTCCTCAACACACAGCAGCCAATTATTCAAGGTTAACTTTTGTGTCAGAAAACAGTGATAAAAAGTTTCTCGACAACGACTCAATGAGATTTCATTTACTTGAAATTGGCATTTTTACGCCTTTGCGCTGGAATTAAGCATGCTAACTTCAGCCCAAACCTCATCTGCACAAACATCCCTTACTCAATTTCACAGCCAGATGCCACCCGCTGATCTCGACTCCCCTTCTGCTGCACAAACATCTTCCACATCCCACATCCCTGCCTCACACGTGGCTAGAAGCGCCCGCGTTTCCACGTCTTTTTAACGCCACACATCACCCGAAGGCCCTCTTTTGTGACAACGCGGATGACGGCAGATAGTCATAAGCTAATTCAAGACCTTTCGGCACTTGTCAAGCGATAGAGATCGATCGCCACATGTCACACACTTTAAGTGAAATATTGGACGAGAATGACTGTCGCTCGTTAACGATCAAACAAGGCCGTTAGCCGTGGCGGTGCTCTTGTTTCACGCTGTTAATCTAAGACTTGACCCAGTCATCAGTGAGCTCATGTATGTCGAGTTTTTTTTTTTTTTTTTTTTTTTAATGGATGTTCCCGAGATGCAAGCATGTCAAACGGCAATCGTCACCCCCGGAGCTGTGGGCTGTCAGACGGCTACATGTCAAAACCTCTTGATGTACGAGGCACTTTCTCTCTGCTTTAATGCATTTAAATGGAGCTGTGAGTCCGGCAGCACCGGCCCAATTTCAGAACCAGCGGTAACGGCTCAATCTCATCTACTGCCCTGGTGGACGGAGCGTGTACATAGGAAATGTAATTGAAAATCCATCAGGCGCACCCACGTGTACACACACACACACACACACACACACACCAGGCTTTTCCTTAACAAACTCTCTCTATTACACACACACACACTCACGGAGGATCATATCTCACATTTCAAAGCGTTGTAATAATAACGGATGTGTGATGAGCTGCTGCCTGATGTAGAAAGCTAATCCAAGCAAAAAAAATTGATTTACTAGAGTAATTGAACTACAGTCAAAGAATTATTAGGGTGAAAGAGCTCCAGACTGCACTCAGTGTAAAGGTATTCTAACCTTGAATTTAATTAAAATCCTTTTTTTCCTCCTCCCTTAGAGTCCTCGTGGCACGTGTGCTTTTAAATCAAGAAGTCGGCCTCATGCACTTAACTCACAAAGCATTCATGAGGAGAACGTTTTGTTGATATGAAAATCACCACCCAAACGTACGGACTTTGCATTAAAATGTAAATGAGACGGGGTGTAAAGTAATCACTGCAGGACTATGCATAGATCATATAACTGAAACACTTTAAATATATAAGTCATTTGTGTACAAGTATTTGTGTTATAGCCTGCTGTTGTGCCTTACGTGTCTTGAAGAAGCATCAAATGCTAAAAGTTACTTTAACAAAAACACCAATGGAAGACCACGTGCCTGCTGCACTTACACCTACAGCTTATTACCAACCTCAGACCATGAATGTTTGAGAGAAACCCAAGCAAAATGTGTCGACCTCGCTGTTTCCGACTGATAACAAGCGAAAGACACCACAGCCGGTGGTGCGCGCTCCCCAGACACCAGCAACAAGCAAACAAACGCGATGCACGAGCACATGGTTGCAGCAAGAGAGCATTCGCTTTCATTAAAAAAAGCACAAACATTTGAGAAAACCCGCCGCGTCCCGCCAGCAACCTGCCTCTCTAAGTGAAGCGATAGACGACACATCCACAATGGACGTGAGGGAGGAGAGGGAGACGTCGCCGACCAGCCGGTGACATGTTGGTTTGGCTCCCTGTCACTTAGGAAATGTCAGCCGAGCACATCCACTTGTTCACTGGCAGATAGGCAAATGTCTTCCTGGCAGGGAGACTCTGTGAATGTAGGTCGGATGTCCCTGCACCTGTTACGTTTTTATGCCTCGGAATGTCATTTCTATTGTGGCCCAACATCAGGGATAATTTGAGTGCAGTCAATCCACAGATTCAAATTAAAACAATCAACATGTCGGTGCTAAAAGAGGAAGCTTTTACTTCTCGGGTACACCTAGGGCACTGCTCCAGAGCAAACTACAGCATTCCACATGGCCTAATTTAACAAAAACTAACTGCAACATGCACAGATAAATCACTCACTGAAACTGCCAGCCCCATATTCCCCGTTTCACCGTGCAAACCGTGTTACCATATCAAGTAATGGCAGCGTGCTGAGTCACAACTTGGACACTGACCTTGATTTTTCAGTTCAGCCAGAAAAATCCCGTGACCGGTCTTTGGGAGTCGAGAACTGTGTTACGGAAGAAATCACTTGTTAGAAAAAAGGACAAAACATCCAGCAGAGAGCCAGTCCGAAGGTTTGGACTATTACACACGGGTGGTAATACAGCTATCAAACCAGCAATGATTGTACTCTAAAAAAAGGGGGGGGCTTTTTCACAGCAGACATTTTAACAGCAGGATGCAGTTTTTAAGTTTCATGGATGGATGGATGGATGGATGGATGGATAGTAGGGGTGTGAATCTTTGGCTTCACTTCGATTCGATTAACGATTCAGTTGGCAATTCCATTCAAGGTCAATTATTTTTTTGGAACAATTCGATTCCGTAAACCAAGATTTGATTCAGTAACTTTTAACCATATTCTATATCCATGAAATAAACATGCAATAATGCGAGTGAGACTATCTGTATTCTCCTGAAAGGTGAAAAAATAAACAGACCACAGAATTACCTGTTTAACATATATGTTACAGCATATTCTATGCTGAATACAAAAATGTAATTAAACATTGCTCAGTTATTTTTCAATAGGCTACATGCTGGCAGGGGAGAGAGTGTCTTAAAAGTCTTAAAACATTAATCATAATTAAGAGTCGATAGATACGTTATTGATCCAGAGGGATTACAGAGGGCTTCCACACAGAGAGCTTCGTTAATGTCGTTGGTTACACCCGTGCTTTTCCTGCTAAAAAGTCAAAACATCTGGCCCGATGAAGACCTATTTAAAGTCTCATAATCCCTGACAAATCCATTGTTTCAGGTTCAAACACCTGTTTCCATTTGACATCTTGTTCCGTGGTGTAAACATTAGTCTCCTTTTTGTGTTTTTAAACAGCAACGTACAGAACATTCAGGATGCGGAACTTTTTAGCCAGGAACCTTTTTCACATGAGATATTTTTGTCACAGTAGGAAAAAAAATGTGTCAAAAAAATAAATAAATTCATAAAAAATGGTTGAATTCCATTTACCTCCCAGGGTTACTGGTTTCGTGCACGCTGGCTTACTGTCACGGCTTATTGAGACATTTGAAAAGACAGAGCCCTCGTTAATGCTATTAGTTACACCTGTGCTGTGCCTACTACAGTAATGTTGTGGGGAAAATGTCTGCTGTGAAAGGTCCTACTCAGTGTTGCTGATTAAAAATGACTAACATTGCCAATATGCTAAGCTATGGCTAATTTGGCATTAATTGTAAGTCAGCTAAAGGCCAAGAAAAAGCTCTCATAAGCATTTCATCATGGTATGTTAGTTACTCACCACTCTCCAGTTGAGCTTGAGGAAGTCGGTTTTGGGAACATTTTCCGGCTGTTTTGCTCATTCCATGACTCTGTCACGGCTGCTACAGTAAAGACAACTCCTTCCACACACCTGGGATACGTTTCTACTTTAAAACACGTCACACACACAACCAGAACGGCCCTCTAGCTGAAACTGTGCTAATTGAAAACTGGGGAGGGGAGATGTGCTAGCTTGGGATCATTATGGCTACAAACAACCCATAATGCAGCACTGTCTTAAAGGAACAGACCCCCTCTGGCTCTTGTGGTAAAAATGATATGAATGCATACTGATTTAATAAAGAAGCAGTGAAATACACTCTTATAGCATTACGTCTCCTCTTAAAAAGTGTAGACATCCCCCCAAATGCCTTAGTTATATTCCACACTGCCTTTTTTTTTTGCCGCCCACATTAATAAGTTAGAGCCAAGTCCCCAAGGAGAGCCCTGGACCTTGAAGTAAATTTTATTATGGTGCAATTACAATTTCAGAGGCCATCACGTGAAGCCCTTTCCCCATAGACTTACATTGAGAAAGAGATGTATGTAATTATTTAGGTAAATCAACTTCAAATTAAATCATTAGGTCATAAAAGTTTTAAAATGCAAATGTAGATGCGGCCCCCAGTGCCGCCTAGGAATGAGGGTCAAGCCACCCACAAATTATGTCTGTAATGTATGTAATTGTATGAGACTAGCCGAGAGAACTTATGTTCTGGTTGGTTGACAGCATATATGGCTGATGTTTGGCTTCATGGTGGCACAAGGAGAAATGTGTTGCTAATATTTGAGTTGTTGAATATTAAATTGTGTAAACGTTATCACTAAAGCTTGTTGAAAATATAAAGCGTATCCATATGGATCTTATTAAAGTATAAATGTTAACACTTGAGGTAGAACAATGATGAAAAGTAGAAATATAAGGAAAGGGGGGGAAGCTAATGGCTTCCTAAAAGAGCATATATTTAATCGATGGTTAACTGCATTATAAAAGTAACTCTTGTTCTTATTTTAGCCCCACCATTATCATGCAGATAGCTTTGGTTTAATTTGCTTTAACTGCTTAAAGAATTGTATTACTCTAAAACAATCATGGACCAGAAACTACTTCCAGTTTTTTTCAGTTTATTTTGCACAACTGAGTACTTCTCTGGCGATAAGTGCTCACTGGTTAATTCTGTGTCACTGCAGGGCTCAACAAACAGCTGCAACGTCGTTTGATTGGTTCTGATTCAGCCATAATCCCGGGTATCGATCAACGTGTGACTGCTGCGATTTCAGTCATTCAAGTGTGCTGCCTCGACCGTAGAGGGGTCTGATCTCAAAGATCTAGACTGACCAGATCTGATCAGACCATTCCTCCGTCGTGCCCTCCATACTTTCCCCAGAGAGCAAGCGTCCACTTCCTTTAAACAAGGTAAATTGAATTAGGACATTCCAGCAGCTGACAAGAGTGAAATTGAAGTTGAAGTGTGAGATGCAGGATTTTACACAGAACCCCAACACACAACAGAGCTTGATCACGCTTCTGTCTGCAAGCCGGATTCCAAACAAGCACCAAGGAGAGCGATAACGGACAGCTGGAGCTCACTCAGTCAGGACAGGAAGGAGTTTTTATGTTTGCAACGTGGGTGGCCACGCGTGCGTTCGAGTGTGCGCGTGTTTGTCAATGTGCACTGGGATTATATCGCCGCGGGGACAATAAAGTCGAGTCGAGGGACATGCAAGCTATTTGGAGAGAATTTCCCAGCAGAAAGCCCAAATCTCAGTCCTGTTGCAGCTTATAGAGCCTTTAAAAAAAAAAAAATACAAAAATCGTGAGTCCCGGCTGTTAAGGAAAACAGAAACATGGAGAGAAATGATAACATACTCTGTTGGCCTACGTTTCTCAGGCTGGGGTATTCATCTGTCACTCACAGCTAATGCAGCCTGTTTCTTCAATTCAGCCTGTCTGTTTCACTCAAAGTGAACTAGATGCATGCACAAACGTCGGACCCCTCGAGGTATGAAGATGAAAAAAATCAATAAGGCAGTTAATCTGTGAGAATGCAACACACAATACTCAATAAATTAGGATTATCTCACTCCTGCTGGTTAGGCCCTAACTGCTGATTAAGTGTCTGGCTGGAATAAATAAAATAAAAAATTAGACATACTGCAGCATTTTTTGGGGGGATTTTTCTCCTTAACGGGCACCATCCAGCAATATTTCTCTCCTCTCGCGTTCACGGGTGTGAGGCATGGATTTCCATCATATTAAGTGAAGAATCTTGCATCTATCCATCCAGAGTGTGTTCTAAATCACCTGCGTTAATGTGCCCTGGCTTCACACAATGCTGCTATCCATCAAAGCACTTCTGTGGCCTTCCTCTGCAAATCATAACACTACAAACGTCCTCCAACGCCTGCAGCTACTTCCATCTCCTGCTTATTGCCTCCCTTCTCCTCTTGACTACTATTTCCTCACCTGTCACTCTCCCTTGCTGCTCCCCCCTCTCTTCAAACTTTTCCTTTTTGTTTCCACTTTCCCCAACATCAAACCATCTCGTTTCCCTCTGTCCCCTTTGACCCCTGCAGCCGAAGCTATCCCCCAACCCCCTCCTACCTCTCTTTTCTAGCCTTGATGCCAACTTGTTTGCCTTATCAATCACATTTTCTCATCCATTCTTCCCCACCAGCAACGGACCATTCCATCACTCACCGCTCGACGCCCGCGTTCAACCCCTCTCACCCCGTCGTTGTGATGGTTAATTCCATCAGTCACACGCCTCTCACACACCCACCACCAAGCCCAGCCACTTCCATCAGAGCATTAATCCATTTAGAAGAGAGAGAGGCTTCCCGGGTCTGCCGGTGTGGCTGCGAGCTGGAGCCACAGAGGGAAGGGGAACGGAGATAAAACGGAGGCAACTTAAGACCTTCAGCAAAGTTAAAAACATGTGGGGATCCTCCTGATTGAAGCAAGAACTGTGCTGCTTCAGTTAAACAGTCAACCTACAGTTACGTTGGTGCAATAGAGCCGTACATGTTGACCTCGGGTCTTTATAGGACCATTATTAGTAAGGTTTTGTCTCGTCAGGTCTCCGTGATGCCTTCAGGCCACCGTTATCATGAAAACCAACAGATTTTCAAATATCAGATTCCTTCTGCCATCAGGCAGCTAAATTTAGACGGTAGCCATTTCAACTTATGACTATGTTTTTCTTCATTATGGCTTTACTATGGTAGCATATGTTGCCGATTTTGGTTTGTTTGTTGACCTGTGCGTTTTTGACACGATGCTGATGTTGCTTGTGTGACTGAGGATGAGCTAAGATGCAAATTAATTGCCCTTCTTGGGACCAAAAGTAGTAAAAATATGAATCTGAAGTGTACTAGTCCAGCTTGTGTTGTCCTTTCTGGCTCATTGTATATCGTGGATGTCATATCACATGCTAATTATGACGGAACACTTTAAATGAAATGGTTTTGATTAAAAAAAACAACCAACACAACATTTCCAGCAGCCTTCCTCTAACTACTATTAAGTTGTTGGTATAGAGCCAATGTCTCACACATTAAAGTCTGCCAATGAGCATAAGGCTCGTATTTATGTCTAATTGCCTTCTTTTTCGCGTCTCCGCAGATTCGTTCTGCAATCAGCACCTCTCCCATTCAGGTCACATATTCATGCGAAACCATCCCATGATTAAAGCTCACAGTCTAATAGTCCTCGTGTTATTAAATATATGATGTCTGAATAATCGATGTGTGCAAATAGTGATATTAACAGACTGGAAAATAACGAGTTGGCGTTCAGTGGGAGTAATGAATGAGCGAGCTGTACTGGAGGTTGTGACGATGCTGGGCTCTACCAAATCCATCTCGGATGGGGAGCTCCATTTCAACCCTGCTGTTAATTCTCTGCCGTTCCAGGAAAACGTCACCGGCCTCGTGCAGCCCTTATCGTCTTGAGGATGGAAACGCTCACTGAGGGGCCCCACATGGGGAAAATAATAATTATAATGCAGAGGGTGGTGATGAAATGGGGCGTGGAGAAATGAAACGGAAGGCCAGAGTTAATGAACAGGGCGTGGGAGTGAGAGCCTTTTTTTTATGTTCTTTTTCATTAGCTAAAACATGAGTAAGATTATTTGTCATCGTTTCCCTCTCAGCTGCCGTCACCTCAGACGCAGTGTAGTCATTTTGTTTTAATTCTGCTTTAATCTGATCAGCAGCTGTTCTGCATTTGTTCTCTCTTCACTTCATTATAGGCTTTCCATCATTGCAGCGCATTCAAATTATTCTCTCCCCCGTGTGAGTTCTGACGCTTTTGTCGTTATTGTGACTTTCCAAACATCGCTGGAAGGTTAACGCCGGATCTACGCCTTGTGTACCTTTTTTAAATCAATGTAAAATATGCATTTCCCATTCACCTTTTTTTTTGCTTTTCATCTGGCCTGTAATTTTTCTGACATCTGGCATCCATCCTTGTTTTATTTTCCTTCCTGTCTCTTACAGTCAGGCGATGCCTCGAGTTTCACTTATTATTTAACCTCCCGTTGTGTGTCTCTTTCTTTCCATGCCAACCTCTTTTAGGAGTTGTTTTTTTTCTCCCCCCTCCATCGCTATCTGCTACTCCTCAACGTTTTTCTCTCTCGCTGTCACCCACACTTGGCTGCTTCTCTCACCTCAGTTGACCTTTTCTTCCGAGACAATGACAGAAAAAAGAAACTCCAGGGAGATACATACATCATGCAGAGCCACTGGAAGGTCCCTCTCCGCCAGCTGTTATCCCTCAACATTCAGCCCATGTACCTAAACTTGCACTTCCCCTTAAAGAGTGGAAGTGTGTGTGTGTGTGTGTGTGTGTGTGTGTGTGTGTGTGTGTGTGTTTTGTAATTTCCATAAGTTGAGAGGCCGTCTCATGTGGCTGGCCCGGGGCCTGATGATCAGAAGCACTTCCATCCTCCCTCAAGGGGAGCACACAACCACACACACGCCCTCAAACACACGTAGACCCGTGCACGCCACCGCTCCCGGGACCGCCAGCGCCTCGGGCTTGTTTCCATCTCCTCTCCTGTTAGTCCGCCCGAGTCTTCAGGAGCTAGATTTCTCCCTCCGCCCAGCGTGTGCTTCATTCTGACAGCAACCGGTCTGAGAAAAGCCACTCGACAAAGTCTAGCCCCCTCGATGTTGAAACAAATCAAAATGTGTTAAAATTCCTTACAAAACACTGATTCCTCAGTCATTTAGTGATCTGCTGCACCGCGTAGACATCCAGACAAGCAGATGAAGACACATGCACACCAAAGGAAAAGCTTTGTTCTGGTTTTCTGCCTTATTCCCAACCTGTGAACCATTATTTCCCACCCTCTGAATGCTCCATCAACCTCCCCCCTTCCTTCTACTCTCGCTTCCTCCGTCTGCCCCAGTGTTGTGGACTTGGCTGTAAAATAAGTGTGATTTGTTATTCCCAGTGGCGTGGCCTGCTATCAGGAAGCCCCTGTTGTTGTGATAAAAAACTCAGAGCAGGGAGAACAATATGGAGGGGATGGGCTGGAAGGGGGTATCAGAGACCCTGCGACTTTAATCTCTCGCCTTCCAAAGAGACTGATAATAAATAAAATGGACTTGCCCTTCCCTCCATGGCTTTCTTGTCTCTCTTTCTCCACCATATTGAAATCCTCTCACAAGGATTTCATTGGATTTGACAGGTTATGTGTCGGACGGCGGCATAATTTCGAGGATATCATAGAGCGCGGAGGCCAGGAGGAGAGTTGAAATCCCTTTGAGAAGAAAAGATACAAGAAGCCTCCCGTTTCAGCTTTGCAGCTTGTTATCGTCTCGTTGCTGCAGATCAAGTAAGATTTTGTCTTCCGCCTTTGACCATCGCATAATCAGGAACTCTGCACGAAACAATTGTGTGTTTTTATTATTGAATGATCTCCATTGTTATTCTCCCAATTGATTCATTATTTTTGCCTGAATATATAGCGAAAAGAGCAGACTACAGGTTTCCCACAGCCCAAGATGATCCTGACCAACAGTCCGAAACCCAAATCAGTCTCCGATGACACATCTAAAGCAGGAAACGCCAGCTAAACGGTATTTTCTCTCCCGTTCCCAGCTGCTGTTCCACCCACAGTTTAAGAGAAGCCTGCACATCTCATCATTAGTCATCATCAATCGCTTCGGCCGTTATGAATAAAATGCCCAATCGCCCTCCCTGTGTGTTATTATGGCGATCCAATTTCTAGCCTCCTCATCAGAGGTTTGTTTGTGTCCCATTCTCCTTAATGAGGCAACAGGCGGCATAGGGCTCACTAAATACTATGGGGTGTGCCCAAATACATTACTCGGAGGCAAACAGCTGCACAAATATGGCATACAGATGTGCTGAAAACATGGAGTACGTTCAATATGAGGCATTCAGGAAGGGTAGCTTTGTAAAACACATCCGCATAAGATACTGTTGCCTACAGTTTGAATATTTTGTTTTCAGACACAATCCTCTCTTTATTCCTATTTAAATGCATCAGTCATCACTTTTGACCAGCTGCAATGATTACATTATGTGTCCCAATTACCCAGGTGAAATTAATTCATGCATAACATTTGTTTGGGGCTATTTGCATTAGCAAAGTATTCCAACTTTCCAACCGTGTATATAGATATTCTTTTGGTTCGAATACTCTTGTAAACTACCTCACCTGTATGAAAGGTTAATGACATGGTTTGTTTGTTGCGGAACTTGTATCCTTGTTTTTGTTGTTGTTGGTAATGATGAAGAACACTGATTTCACAGAGAATGTCTGCCTGTGATGACACTTTCATAATTCTAACAAAATGTGACTCCAACTTCTACAGATATATGATCCATCAGCAATATTAGAAGCAACGCTCCGTATTTGAAGCATATGAGAGACTTTGACGGGCCGATAATAGAAGACGCAGTATTTGTTTGACCAAAACAACCTTAAATCACCAATAAATGTCAAGTATTTCAAAGAAAAAAGGCGTTTTAGAGAGTACTTGAAACATGCAATTTTAAATGTCCATGCAATACGAACAGCAGGGGGGCATATAAATGAATTATAACATAACAGACGTGCTATAAAAATAAACCCGATGTCAGTGAACCAGCTGAGTGAACCGGAGGAGTGCAGTTAGTTACCGGCGTGCCGATAGGGCCAAGGTGAGAGGGAAAGGACGGCCTGGAGGAGCTGCTGAATGATGTGCAACGGTGTGAGTTAATCTCTGCCTTTCTTTTTCTTACTGCACACACACACACACACACACACACACACACACACTCTGACAGCCCCAACCTGTTTCCCAGTTGTCTGCAGTTGCCTGCTACCAAAGGCAGCCCTTAATTCCCTCCAATCACAACTACAAAGCCCAATCTCTCCACTCAGAGCGAGATCCAGCCGGATAAAAAAGATTGCCTGCAACCATTCTCCATCCACGCTCACCACTCAGCACAATAGCGTGTAAAGCCTCCGCTCACCAGCCGAACGAAAAAATGAAAAAATAAATAAATAAATATCCCTAACCCACAAATACACACAGCTGCATATTGTTTGTCAGTTTTCATATCCCTCCTTATTTACTCTCCCTTTAACACAACAGAGTGGAAATTAAATAATGGAAAACAAGGCTGCGCTTTATTGGTTATTTCTCTCCTATTTTTTCACTTTAAAGTTATTGAAAACTTGTTCTTGTCACCATTGTTTACCACTCAGCTTAAGGGAAAATTGCATCCATGCGTGTCTCTCTCTTCCAAATCCATTTTCCATTCCTGTTTACTCTGAGAGTAATAGAGCAAGAAATCAGGTCGCTGCTGTCCAGGAGTCCATGCAGCAGGGAAGCCAGAAAAGCTAACAAACAATATGCGTTACCTCGTCTTAAACTGTACCTCCAGATGTCTTATTTAATGAGTGAAACACTATTGGCGAAATTTGGGATATCATCCGTCAAGTGAAAAAAAAAAGAAGAGCAATGGAGACACAGATGCCCACAGATGAATGCAAAGATACGGTGCTATAAAAAGCCGAGCCAGTGAAAGCATCAAAATAATGAGCTGGAGGGATTTTTCCCTCTCAATTGCTCTCTGGAAGCTCTGCCCTCGACACTTCGGCTCCAGCCTTGTGTTCATCCAACCTGCGGCGCCCTGGCTAACGCCTGCACACGGGCGGATGAAATCCAACCTGAATCCAAAGCTCTCACTGAAATCTCAACAGCTATGGCTGGTAATATGATAATAGAAGGGCTGTTAAGAGAAACACAGTGGCATCTGCAACAGAGAGTGGCATAATGATGTTTGAGCCACATTTATACACCCAGACTCATCAACGAGAGATTTGGAGGACAGCAGACTGGGACCAGTTTAAATTGCACACGCTGTGCATTAAACATGACCAAAACATGATTTTTTTAGACAAATTTTTATTTTCCAAGGGGGTCAAATGCTTCATATGTGAGGTGTCATTTTGACTAACAATCCGAGAGAATGACATTGCATTTTCCCTCAGGCCAGCTGACTGTTTAGCATTGTGTTTTACTGTTTTGATTGAGTCTCCCTGGTGTCGTCAGCGCCGTTTAAAGATGCAATTGACAGCTGTTTTCTGCAGAAAGTGCCATCATAAGCCCCATATGCAACCTGCCAAGCACCAAACGGCGGACGCACAAAGTCAGCGGCTAGCCGGTGAACACAGTGAAGCATTGAGCAGCTGAAGAGCCGCACGAAATCTCTCAAGAGATGGGGGAGACCAAAATAGAGCTAAAAGGCAAGAATTAAACTTCAGTCATCAAGAGGCCAGAAACGCAGCTCTAAACGAATGTTGCTGCATTTGGTGGGTGTTTAATGTCTCATGCATTTGCTGCAGTGATGACGTCATTGTTAAATAGAATTGCCATAGAAGTGAGTGGACTGTTATAACACTGTACGTTTGACCCGCTGTTTGAACACACAGTAAAAGTAGCAAGTCAAAACAAAGAGACTCAAGAGATTATTGCCTCAGTAAACATTGCAAACATTAGTTCTTGGTATCATTTAAGTCTTCTTCAATACAGCATGATCGTTATTTGGTAAATTATGGTCCCATTTAAAGTCAAATAGATGACGTGATTGACAGGTCATTTGCATTGTTTGGTCTGGGATTGTCCATGTTTTTGTGTAATCAAATCTGTAAGCATCGCAGGCATTGGAAATTTGAAAATCTCTATAGCAATTTGCAGAAAGCCACGCAAAGAAGGAGTGTTTACTCTTTCAAAGGTAGCAGATAATATCTGTTGACTAGAATGTTATTATTGTCGTTTGTAGGACCACTTACTTTAAGATCACTGATATGAACGAATGCAAAATACAGGCACAAACTCAAAAATTGTTGGAGAAAGCACAGATGCTCATCAACACAAGGCTAACTAGCATGCTAGTGTAGAGGTTTACATGTCAACAGAGATGAGCAAAAGGCAACTCCTGCAAACTCAAAGGATGCAGGTAACACAAGAAATCCAATCTTGCTTTTGCTTGCCTCTTGTGGATTCACTTCTTATTTTGCTGCAACGTTGTACAGGTGTTCAAATTTGTGACAATTAATGTACTACAAAAGATGGCTGAGTGTTTACTTTAAAGGAATAAGTCTGTCCAACCATGCAGGCAAGTTTGTGAAGTGGTGTCTTTGCTTTTTCTTTAAAAAATATGTATTCCCTATCCAAATGTGTTGGATATATAGAACAGCCAGGTGAGAACAGACCATTGATAAGATGAGAGACAGTCGCAGGTGTAAAGGGGTGAAGCAATAGATGGGAATGGAATATAGGTAGTTGCTTAGAGAGCGCAATTTGTCATTCTGCGCAGCAGCCCTCGAACACTCTCACCAAATAAATATTCATGACAAGTGGAAAGGGTCGTTCACGCTCGTCCTCCCACCATTGAAAAAAAAAAAGAAGAGGCCAGGGTAAATCTCCACGTGAGAAATGACTCTGTCAAGACCCATTTGAGAGTCACAACTCAGCGACCCTGTCCACCCACCGTCCACACATCAGCGCTGCCACGCAGGCTCCGTCTTCCTCACTTCTTCTATCTCTTTCCTTTCTCACAACAAGCTTTCCGCTTTCCCCTCCGCTCTCCACTCCGCCTCAGCTTTTCTACCGGTCTCTCTTAGTCTCTTTCTCTTCACTCTCCATCTGTCCCTTCCACTCTGCATCTTTAACCACGATGAGACTGAGGCAGAGGTGTTGCTCAGACTGGTAATTTTGCACGGTGAATGCAGAGCGGCTCCAATGCGACGCAATATATCTTCTAATAAGGTTCTTGATCTTTTGCAAAGGAGGGCAAGAGTGGGTGAAAGGGTTTTTGCAGTTTTTGCACTGAGGTGAAAGAATGAGGAAGAAAGAGGAGAGAAACAAAGAAGAGCAGATCACAATGGCGAGAGAGAAAGTGAGACAGGTTGAAGCTGAGTGAGATAGAAAGACAGACATGCCTTGAGGACCTTGGGGTACAGAGGGAGCTTAAATCTGAGCTGATTCTTTGTGGTGGTAGAAATGGGAAGATTCTAGACTTTGCAGTTGTTTAAACGTTGCGTTTTAACGCCAGCTGTGCCGGCTTTCATCCTTTTATCCAAGATGGTTGGGAGGTCAAACTCTTGTCATTACCAAGCGACAAAAACCTGCGCACTCCGATGGCAATGATGAGGAAGTTGCGGCCATTTATGACTCAACTACACAAACCAAAGATTTCCAGCAGAAAATTCCCTCCCAATAGCTGTAGTGCTTGATTTGTCTGCAGCTGACCTTTCAATCAGATGTTGAGACGTCCTTGGACTAAAGGGAGAAGCAAGTAAAATAGTATGCAGGACAGGTAATAATGCTCCTGGTAGACCGGCATCAAAATGATTAACTGCTCTGCTATAGAATTACCACTTACATACTTTATGTCTTGAAAAAAAGGACATCCTGACCACCAAAGCAAGACGTTACTTTTTATTCTACCTAATTTCTCCTTCTGCGTTTTGCAGCATCGGTTCGTGAAGCTGCCAAACCTTGCTGACAACGATTTAAAACATGCAATGAAGGCAGCAAAATACTATAGACGGAGAGCTCGGTGGTCCGAGAGTGTGAGAAACGACTGCATCTTTGTCCTGAACCTGCGCAGCTGAAACGGGGTTCGCTCCAGCTGTCAGTTTCCTGAGTGGAGTTGTCCAGAGACGCTCATTAGCACTTCCTACAGAAGTGTGTGTGTGTGTGTGTGTGTGTGTGTGTGTGTGTGTGTGTGTGTGTGTGTGTGTGTGTGTGTGTGTGTGTGTGTGTGTGTGTGTGTGTCAAAACTAGAGAGGCATGGTTTGAGAACATATATGACACTTACTGAATGTCATGCATAACCCAAATGTATGTGATATAAATGTGTATCCTATAGGCTCTGTGGGGGCAATTAAAATGGCAAAACAATGGCGCATGAAGCCCAGATGTTATATTTCAATGCGATCAATGCAACGCAATGCAATGCAAATTAAGTCTAAATCTTTAATTTAAAGCCAAACTCTCTGGGGGGGGGAAGTCAAGGTCACGGTTCAGATAGAAATGTGGCCATTGATAAAATACTGTATATTCTTTTTAGTAATTTAGGGTGGCATATTAAAATCAAACAAGGTTCAAAGACATCAGCCTTATGACTTAATAAATGCAGTGCATTGGCCAGCAAGCAGACAGAATCATATTCTTGACAAACAAGAAGGAGCAGCGGCAGCTCCAGGATTGTTTTGGCTGCAGTCACTTAGTTATCTGGAGGAGTCGAGGAAGCATATCGTGTATCATTTGAGATTGTATTTAAGTTTAAAGTGTCAGATAAATGTAACACTTACACATGAGCCAAAAGCCTCTAAAACTGGACTTGCCCACGGTAGCTGCTTAAATCACGTTTATGAAGCAATTTTAGGATCGCCTCTGAAGGCCAAGTTAGTGTGAACACATAGTGGGATTATTATAAGGTGTTTTATTGCTTATACGACATCATTGTGTTCGATATTTAGTCTTGTATGTGATACAGACCCGGCTCATCTTGGTAGCCTATTAGTTCGTCAGACAACACATTCCCTCTTGTTTTCACCCTCTCAGGATTGTTGCTGTCTGTTACTTTCTTTGCAATTTCCTTTATACACCGTGAGCGTCCACCAATGTGTATCCTTGTGTTAGCCAAAATCAAAACCCTGTGGAGACCACAGAAAAGAACATAACATGGACCTTGTGCTTTCTTTGTTATCTACTTCCTTCTCTTTTCATTTTTATGAAACGGAAACGGTTGAAAGGTTTATATAACATATCTGGCATTGCAGCAAGGTGGTCAGTGGCATTACCTAAAAACGTTAAAGGGGAAAGAGGTTGTATAAAGACTGTCTGATAAATTGCCTTCACTTAAGCATCAGTCGGAACTGAAGACCACAATGTTATAAATTAAAGTGTGGCTGTGTAAAGCAGCTCAAGGCTATATTAGCAATAGTAAAAGCATAACACACACAAAACCTCCGACAGTTGGCAGTTAAGCTGTAATGTGGGTAAAGTAGGTACCAGAATTTGACAGGGAAAAAGAATGAGTGGAATAAAAAAGACTATTTCTCTGGTGCTGCTGCATCGGTTTTGATACTTGTTCCATTGTTAGTCTGGCTGTTGTTCCGTAGGAGTCCGATGCTAATTCTAGCTGCAATTCACATCTAAATTTAATTAATTTGCAACAAGTGCACCTTGTGCAGCTCAAGTACCCATTTCTGAGTTGAACAAAGAGCAACCTGTACTGAATCCATCCAGCCAAATTGTTTGAACACAAATCTAAAAATAAGCAAAAAACCACAGCACATCTGTTCTTTACGTCACTGATTTCAATTGAATGATAACATCCGGGTGAGGCTGTAAATGCAAACTTCTAAATCTCATAATAACGTTCAAATAGGTGAATTAAAAATAATAACAACTCACAACCTACATTGTGTGTTTTCTCACTTACTCTCCCACACAGTCATTACCACCTCTTCTTGGCTAAGTCAAGTTACTTTCCAACTCGAGCAGCTTCCCTGCCGCCGCCTACTGCAAAAACACAGTTAAGTGCCCGAGCCTCTTCGCGTTCAGACTCGGAGAGGGAATAAATTGCCACGTTAAGAGTTATCAAGAAGCATCCGCTGGTAGAATCAAACACTTGACGCGCCCATCAGCTTTGTAAAGTGCTTTGGTTTGTGAATGTTTGGAACAAAAAGTCTGCAGCTGAAGGTTAACGATATTAACGTCAAATGATTTCCCCATCCCCCCTGATGACTGCTTCGTCTACGGAGAGCTGCGCTGCTTGATCTCAAGGGAAAGGTTTGGTTTGTGCTGCATTATAGCAAAGTGTTCAAGTGAGAAAGTATAGAAAGGTGTAGTGAAGTATGCGCACACACACAGAATAAAATGTTCCCCTCAAAATGAATTTGTGCTCTTGCAGCTACTAAGTTCTGTCGCTAACTGCTAACTATTAGCTTGTCGCTGCTTGACGCGCTGCCGTCTCCGCTGCTAACTGATGAATGCTGCTGCATTACAAGCACGGATCCTCCTGCCTTTGTCTCAGCGTCATTCTCCTCCGTTAAGAGCCCAGAACGCCGTATGTTAGTCGTTTGAGCTGAGCAAACTGGTTCCCCTCATCATTCTGTCCGTTTTGGCCATCTGCTTGGAAAGTCTTCCTGTCCTTGTCCTGAACTCGCTGTACCGCACTCTTGGTTTTGATCACGGCGGCCTCGGAGTTCCTCCTTGGAAACCTCAATGTGTTCAAACCAATCAATGCATGGTAAATATGAAGCTGCAGCCAGAATATGGTTAGCCTCGCATAGCATACAGAGTGAGAACAGAGGGAACAGTTAGCCTGGATCTGTGTCATTTACAGTATTTTTTTTTTGTACTTATTAAACAAACAAGGCGTATCATGGTCATTATTGAGCTTTCAAGATGAATTATTTTGCCTTGGACAGATCCAGGCTAGCCGTTTCCCCCTGCTTCCAGTCTTTATGCTAAGCTAAGCTAACCATCTCCTGGATGTAGCCTCGTATTTAATCTACAGACATCAAAGTGTTATCAATCTCCTCAACTAACTCTCGGCAAGAAAGACAATAATTCTCCTTTAGGATACTTGAACCGACATTCGTCACATCATTGTGAACCAATTGCTTACTGTCCATTTATGCATTCTATCTTTTGTCGGATCCATCACAACAAATTCAGCAGAAATAAGTACCCTATAATTAGTATGTCTTCATGAGAATGTGTCTCCTATGTGCTTTACAAAATAAGTAGGCTAAGTATGCATTATGATATAGGTTTCTGAGTCTGCGTCAGACAGCGAGAGTCTACACTGTAAGTGAGTCACACTGCAGCTGTAATGAATGTGCATGTTCTTTTCCTGAATACCCAAGCATGACACGCTGTGACGCTCCAGAGGCAAAGACACATGAAGCTTTTTGAAAATGCTCCTGAATTTTTGTTCTCAAGATCAAACCGACGTCTCTGCATGTCTTCTATTACAAAACAGGTGAAATCGAAAGCACAATCTATGCATTATGCAAATCTTTTCAGACTTACTCCTAGTAAATAGTGGACTTTAAATACCAGCAATGGCCTGTCCACTCATTTGTGTTTAATTAAATCCCAAATACTCCAACATACACACACACACACACACACACACACACACACACACACACACACTCCTAGCTATGGCTGAAAAGGACACTCTCCTTTCTCTGGCTCCGTTAGAAATAATTATCTCCCATCGATCTTTCCAACTCTCCGCGGAGCACTAACATGAGCTTGTACTGTCTCAGCCTTCAACCGTCTGTCAACAGGCAGTGTGTGTGTGTGTGTGAGGATGTGTGCGACCGGCACATCCCAGGTCTGTGCAGTGCACCGTCTGACTTGTGACAGCCATGTAATTCTATAGGTGGCTTGTCCCAGCGCAGCAGTGGAGCGTGTCCCCCTAGTGGGACTGGAGGAAAGGCAGGAAAGCCCTTTTTGAGGCAGGTCAACCACATGGGGCCCTGTAATGGTGAACGCACTGATAACTGGCCACCCGCTGTGACTCCACTGCCGCATGAAAATCCAAACCATCAGTATGGGCGCCACCGTAGCGGAAAATTGTGTCCAGCAAAGCGTGCAAGGCGGGGGAGAGGATGTGACAGTGAAGACATGCAATCCTAATGAAAATCAAATCCAGTCGGCTTGCTCCTTGGAGAATCTATGCGGCAGGAAGCCTATAGCTGCCCCCATAGCTGATAAGGGAGGTGAGGTTCAGCTAATGAGAGGGGATGGAGGTCAACCCTTCAATATGAATGCAAATCCCTGTCGTCACATGACAAAGTTGTATTGTAACAAAAAAACACCCTTGCTTTTTAATGACAACCATTCATTTATTCACCCGTTTGAATTAGTCACAGCATGCGAGTGATGGGGGCGGATGCGGCGTCTCCATGGAAATCACTGCACTCACCTTGCCAGGCCTCAGCCAAAGCCACAGACTCGTCTTCGTCATCATTAGTGCTGCCTCAGCCTTCCCAGGAGTTTCGCAGCAAAACCAACTTCACCAAAAGCCCTTAAGTGTGCTTGCAAATGGCTATCCCAGCACTTATCCAAATGGATCGCAAGCTCCGCGCACTCAATTCTACGTTTTAATTACTTCAGGTTTGAACGACAAATCAGCACATGGATCACCCCATGCAGGAAGTCAACGAGGCGGTCTCAGTGGGGGATTTTTGGAAGAATAGGCACAAATTAATTATGTAATGCAATAGGCATGGGACGATAATTTCATTTTACGATTATCTGGGTTAAAATAATTGTGATTCACGATATTATCCAAATAATCATTAAAGTATTCTTAGAACCTGCTTAACACTTAACATTTTTAAGAAACAAATACTCTATTATGCTAATTAATTCCTAATGGATCAATACATTTTTAAAATGTATTTTTGTGTTTTTTAAATCAGGCTCTATTTTTCACTTCTCTACCATAACAGAGAGCTAGATAGCTTTTTCAAGTCACTCAAATTATCCCGATAATCCACCACAATTGATCATGTTTCTTCCATAAAATACAACATAGCGTAAAACCCACCATCATACGTTCTTCCTGCCAGGCAGCAACCACCGGTTCTGAAAAGTGAAGCCAACACTGAAGTGCCGTAAACTTGCATACGCTCCGCTGGACATCAGGGGGCGACTCATCTGGTTGCACAAACAAGTTTATATTTATGAGAAAATGACCCTATTTCTCACTTGATTTATTTTTAAACATGAGTCTGTGGTCTCAATCCATAGTTTCTAGGTTTTTTTAATACAGCATGATGTTCATTTAGTAAATTATGGTACCATTTAGAGTAAAATAATAAATCAGGGTATGCTTTCAGGGGTAGCTACCTTGTGTTTGACGGCTGTAGCGTTGTGGCCATGGCATTTTGACCGTGGCCTCGCTACAACGCAGCCTCGGTACAACGCAGCCTCAGAACAACCTTGCTGCCGTGGCCTCGTTACCCGCGCTACAACACTACCAATGCGATCGCACGACCGAGTGATCAAAGAGGTTTCTGTCTGATCTCGAATACCTGTCACATCTGTCTTTCAAGCCACATGAAGGTTTCATTTCCCCCTGAAATAGCCCATAGCCTCTTAATGACTAACACTCGTTGCAGGTCTTTTGTCTGTGGCACCGAGCAATGGGAAGACATAGCTTTGTAGATGAGAATCCTTTTCATTTGGAATGAAGAAAGCTCTTCACTGTGTGTACAACTGAGACTGGAACGCAGCGAAAGTATTGAAACGTAGCGGCTCCGTAACGTCCCCTGGCCTAAATATTGCATAAAAAGTAACATCAAAGTGAGGATCATCAGGACACCACTCAAAGAGAGTTCAAACAGCTTCACAATAATGGAAAAACCAGTACATAGAACTGGCACGGACGAGATCGTTACCAGTCCATTGGCATCCATCTCGGCTTGGATTCTTTTTTTTTCATCTCCTCACTTAATTATTTTTGCCCCATCATTTAATTCATTTATAAGCTCAGAGCCATGGACCTGCCCGCATTAATATGAGATAAAACTCTGAATGGGCATTAATTGTGTTTAAAGGAATTCAAATGGAGTGGCGGCCCTCTCTCTCTCTCTCTCTCTCTCTCTCTCTCTCAGTCCCCTACATGCTGACATCAAAAGCAATAAATGGGAAGAGCCATTCAAATTGCCTTGAAGCTACTTGCCTGCATAGGCAACCAAAAATACTGTTTTGCACGCTCGCCTCAAATGAGTCCTCCAATTCCTCTCCTCTTTCTTGCCGAGGTCCTCGCCGGCACAAACGCACAAGCAAACCGGCTCGCCCAAACACATATAACACACCTACACACAGATGCACCAAGTGGATCTGAGTGGCAATTATCCTCGACAACCCTTTCAAACAATATCTGGCATTTTATCGCCATCTAGGCAGCAGGGGCGTTACTGCGCACATCACAAAAATGGATTTTCTCACCGGTCAAATACGTCTCTTAAAACACTGAAGCAGGGATAATGTCAACGGGAGCTAACGGACGGGGAGAGAAAAGGCAACAATTAGATTAAAAGATTAGATTGTCTGAATTGCCGATACTGACTGAAAAGGAGGAGGAAAAAGACTAAAAGGCGCATTCAATGGAGGATGAGAAGAAATGCAGAAAAAGGGGAAGTGAGCTGATGAAAAGGAAAAATTGGGCCGGGGTGAATTCTTATAAAAGTTAAGAAGACCTTCTCGGCTATCACTTCTGTTTAACAGCAGAGAGGGATTTGATTACTTCAAAGAAACTTGCTGAACACGGAGCGAAGTGGAAAAAACCCCAGAGTCACGTTGGGAGAGAATGAACAAGTAGGGCTGATGCCTTCAAACAGCCACACCATGTAGAATCGGTTTCCTCCACAGCTTCGCAGCCAATGTTGAAACTCAAGGTACTCAAATGTACTTATTGTAAGTCGCTTTGGACAAAAGCGTCTGCTAAATGACCTAAATGTAAATGTAATGTAAATGTAAGGTGATTATCCAGGTTTAAGAGTGTATACTTGTGTAACAACCGAGGGCCGCAGAGAATGTTGTTTTTAAAAAGAGGCTCAAGACCCACCTTTTTAATCAGGCTTTTAACTGACTTGTTAAAGGGATAGTTCAGAATTTTGGACATAAGACCTTTTTTCCAAATCAGCCGGTGTGTTCGAGACGTAAGGAGACGTTTTCAAGAAATTTCATTCAGTTCTTCTAGTTGCCGAGTTCGCTTATGCTATGGCTAGCGCAAGTCAATCGTTCTTAGCTAGCATGGCATTAAAAACAGTCTTGCCCACTCCACAGTGCACCCGAGGCAAATCCATTGTAACGGCAGACTATTGATGTACATATGCGTTGATAGAATGTTTGAAATAAAACCAACCTTGCATTTTTAAGGATTTATGTCTCAGCAGCAGCAGCAGCGTGTCATACTTCCTAGTAGGCTATGGCAGCGGTGGACTGATATCACCTAGCACTTATAAGTTACCGGTTCTATAACTTGTTTATAGTTTGTTTACCTGCTGTCATTGCTACAGACGCAGAGTAGCCTGCAGTGCTAGTTTCTTCAATCTCACAGAAATGGACACTTTTGGAGAATATACTGAAACTTTTGAAGACTGATGAGGAGTTTTTTTCCACCCAAACCCAACCGTACCTGTACAAGCCTGAATATACAGAGGAAGAATTGCGCGAGAGGGATGCTTAAAGGGCAGAACGTGAACGAGCATCTGTGGAGACCGAGATAGCCCCCGCTGGAGCTGAGAACCGGGACTGAACAAACGGAGACTGGTGGTGCCAGGAGGGAATCCCCCACAATGCGTCCGAGGGTTTACGGGTCTACGGACGGAGCAGAGGTCCGGGTTTGCGGTGCGTAATTGTGGCTTTGCATGGCCGTGGGCTGCCCGGTGTTTGAGTGAGCTCCGAGGGCTTTTCAGACAGCCTTGGGGGTAAGTGCCGACAGTTTGGCCCGGTTCGATTGCCTATTTACGGGCAGTATTTCAGGCGGCGCGTCTTAGAGTTTTGAGTCCGACGGAGCAAAGTAAAGCTCGCTGCTGCTGAGAAACTAGTTCGTAATAAAGTCCATTCATTCAATGCGAATCACAGCTGGCGGAGTGGAAGTTTGGCTGACGGTGCGCACAGGTCACCAAGACCTCACCGAGGCAGGTTTCCACCGTTCCAGGCACATTTAAATGCAATAAATAATCACAACAAACACTATTTAATGCAACTAATTGAATCAACACGTGAATTTATATCTATATAGATTGTCCCGTCACATCTGACGTCAGATCAAAGGCGGATGGCACGCGTAACGGACACTCAGCCTCTCGGACCAAAACATCTCCCTCTCTCTCTCCTGTTTTTTATAATATCGGCATTGTTATTATTATGATACGCGCGCACAGCGCGTGATGCGCGTGGTGGGAGCGCCGGCGCTGCTTCTGTCATCAGGTTGTCAAGTGACGGAACTTGCACTGAACCTCCCCTAACGCATTAAAGGAGAGGAGAGGAGCTCATTTGATTGGTGAAGATCTGAATCGGCTGTATTAATCCCAGTCCATGCCTCGTCTCCTCCTCGTCTCCCACTCACGCCTTCTTCTCCTCCCTCTTTCCCTCTTGCGCGGGTGGGCGAGACGGGAGGTGTGCCTGCACGAGCCTGCGCAGTGCACGAAACTTGCAAAGTCCAGGCGGACACACCCCGTCGGCGCGGCGCAGGTGCGCTGAGAGCTGACTGCGCCTGGTCTACGAAACTAGGGCCCTTTATGTTAATGTTGATGACTGGCAGTGAGTTATCATCAATAAAGCTGCAGTTTCCACATTCTTTTGTATTATGATGTTTTTATTTTTCTGAAAAATATTTGGTTTTCACCGAACCCGTAGTCATATCGTATCATATCGATATCGAGATATCTGGCATGAATATCGAGATATGAAATTTTGTCCATATCGTTCAGCCCTAATATGTACATCGACAGTCTAGTGTTTTAATTGATTTGCCTCGGGTGCACTGTGGAGTGGGCAAGACTGTTTTTAATGCCTGTCTAGCTAAGAACCATTGACTTGCGCTAGCCATAGCATAAGCGAACTCAGCAACTAGAAGAACTGAATGAAATTTCTTGAAAACGTCTCCAGACGTCTCGAACACACCGGCTCACTTGGAAAATAGGTCTTATGTCTGAAATTCCGAACTATCCCTTTAACATGTTTTATGGTTATCTTAGCGAGGGCTCCATGTCTAGCTAGATAAAAAAAACAGTATTCGGTGAGATGAGTTCTGACTCGACCGGAATATGAAAAAAAACAGGCGTCAACATAGAACTATTGGGAGGAATTTAAAAATCACAGCGGATTACAAAGTGAAAAAATGAGAAGCTTTATAAAGTGCACCGGTCAGCAGAAATGTGTGTGTGTGTGCGTGTGTGTGTTTGCATAAAGAATGCAGCCCAAACAGCACACATGATTAATCAGCGTGATGCAAGTCTCTGCCACCAAGTGATCTTCCACTCTTGTCAGCCATCTTTGCTCTCGGAGTTTGTCTGTAACAGTTTGTGAAATAAAAACGCAACGGCACATATGCTGCAATGGAAATGCAACACCTGAATCAACACCTTTCTATCACCGTCTCTGCAGACGCTGAATATGAAACATAAAGCTAAGGATTCATCTCATGCCGGATTGCTATCCCTATTTTTCTGTCTCTTGGCTGTACAGTTCTACGACTATATATTTGCTTTATGGGGGACATTTGGATAACGAATGAAAACTTTGTAATTGTATATCGTTTCTCGTTTGACTAACTAAGCAGATCTCATGTTTAAACATATTTCCCCGCATACAAAAAATTGAGTTACCACTTTGGTCTCATTTTGAGCGAGGACAAACTCCATATTAGTATGCCGGAGGTGGGGGAGAGTGCAAGGTAAGCATCCGCCCGGCCATGCATCACATACTCTCGCTTGATTGCTCAGCTGTACACTCAGACATTTCATGACCTCATTGAACTCCAAAGTTGCCACCCTGAAAAATAAAAAAAGTCTGTGTCCCTCAGAGGCAAGCAAAAACTCAAACAACCCCCAAAAGTTGCTGTTTTTAAAGGCGCTCGTCTGAATTTAGTGTGTGATGCATAATCTAAGGGTGAGGTCATGTGGAACCTTAGTGGTGTTGTTTCCCCCCGGGGAGCAGCTAGCTGTTAGCATTTTGAGTTTTCATCCCCGATATCCCGTTTAGTTTGATGAAATCTGATGGAAGGAGGGGACAGAAGCCCTTCTCCTTAATAAGAACATGTAGACAACAACACAAGGGCTTTTGATGTATAGATCTTCCGGTCACCTGTCAGTTTTACCGTATGGCCAGGGACACGCTGCTTAACGCTGCAGCAGGAAGCCATCCATCTGCAGAAAAACGCCGCCGGGCAAGGCAGCAACCCAACTGCTGATACACTCATGAAAAATAGATCGGCTGCTAGAAAATCTCCATCAACCTCCTCCAACCCCGCGGCGACAATTACCAATGCAGTCAGTAATGAAAAAGCTGGCTACTCAGTGACCCGTCTATTACCTTAACCAAACGGAAGTGTGTGACACCGACGAGACTCGCAGAATCATCGCCGGCGATACCGCCATCGGCCGAAAGCTACTGGCATGGAAGACAACGGGACCCCCGCGGTACCAGCCCCCTTTTACATGAATACCGCCACTGTGCTGCCGGCGGCTTCAACACATTCCTCGGCAATAGAGAGGGGCCTATCGTGATCACGCCGAAAAGAGAAAACCGGTGCCTCCTGCCAAACATAGGCTTGAGCTTGTGTGTGCGTGTGTGTGTGTGTGTGTGTGTGTGTGTGTGTGTGTGTGTGTGTGTGTGTGTGTGTGTGTGTGGCTCATGAATATGTGTAATGTGTTACAGAGAGTGTTTGTCAGAGTGAAGGCGAACAAACCGAGATGTAAACGGCGTGATCAACATCGTATTGTACGCCGGCGTCCTTTACACATCGTTACTGAGGCCTTTTCTCTCCGTGTGTGTGTGTGTGTGTGTGTGTGTGTGTGTGTGTGTGTGTTTGTCTCTTCTCTACTAAAACTCACAAACAAGCCATTAATCTACTCAGGATGCAAAGCTTTTTGTTTTTTTCTCACTTGGCACTTCACTTTCCCGATCGCACACCACGCAATGTCCAGTGGCGTTTTTGCATAATTAGGCCACTTCTATCAAATACAGGCAGATTCTAATGGAGCGCTAAGGGGACATATTTACTTTAATTACTCCTCTCGCTATCTCCATCGCTCATCGCCCCCCCCCCCTTACACTTCATCCATCCTCCTCTCATCCACTCCCTGCCTCGGGGAGAGTAGGCTGGCAACGTCAAGGGACAGAAGATTGAAGAAGACTGCGTTTTCCCCTCAAAGGTCACACCCTCCCACGGCGGAGTTACGATAGCGTTTGACCTTATAGCCCATTACAGCGCAGCCACAGTCACAGGGGAACCCACGGAGAAATATAAAAACTATGTGTTTCAGGCTCTGCCATTCAAAAAATATCTGTCTATGTGTGCAACATGTGTGTGAGGGTTAAAACGTGTGTGTGTGTGTGCTGTCTTACAGGAAGCTTTTAGAATTAGTCGAACTCAATAACCATAACAGCTGAACAGCTGACTGAGATAAATAGACAATAAACAAACCAGCAAAGTGCACTGTAGCACCACAGACTTGTGCGCTTTCACACAGGAAATGGCACAGAGGAGAAGAAATGTGAAACCTCGGAGCTCCGCACTGGAGAGCCCATTTGCCAACGGATTGTTCCGGTAACGCCGGGGTGCATTTAGACAGCAGTGTCTACATCGGTAATGGGCTGCTTTCACCCGAGCCATTTTCATGCTCTTTTTATTCCGACTGTTTGTGCATCGCTGTCGGCTGTTAAAATAAACGCTGCACAGCTCCAGAACTCCCAAACTCTTTATTCCGGCTGCTCGACCATGTGAGCGGAGACGCCGGCGTGCGAGGAGAGAGAGGGAGAGGGAGGGAGGGTGAGGAAGTCAACAGGACTCAGAAATCATCCCGCCTTAATGACTGGCGTCCCTCATTAGTGTCATCATTAGCCTTTGTGGCTCATCGTAGTGTTGCTCCGTATTCACACGCCATTGTAAAAGAAAAAAGAAATAAAAAAGAGAAGCCCATCACTGAAACGGCACTCGGCAACAGAAGGCTTGCTGGTCTGAAAGCCGGGTTCACACACAGAAAGCTATTTTTTTAGGGTGAGCTGTAGGTCGGCTTTGAAGCTCATTGTTAGATGGATGTGACGTCTGCATGGTTCATAATGAGGAAAGTACAACGGTGTACTCATACGCCGAGCGGCCCTCATTATCCTCTGCAGGAGTTGATGCATGAGCCCTGCAGGACTAAACAATAACCCTATTGGCGTATTGGTGTAAGATTAGAAGTGACTCATGCTAGAGGGGGGAAATGCTAGACCTATATGTGTGTGTGTGTGTGTGTGTGTGTGTGTGTGTGTGTGTGTGTGTGTGTGTGTGTGTGTGTGTGTGTGTGTGTGTTTTCCTGTCACACACCTGTTGCTGCACACCTGAATAACGGCCGAGTACTGCCTCACTCTCCCTAGGTGTGAGCGAGCGAGGGTGAGACAGAATGGAGAGGAGAGAGAGCGAGAGAGGATAAAAGAATAAAAGTGTGTTTGAGTGTGTTTGTGCATGTGTCACCACGAAGGTCAGCCCTCTTTATGTGTAACGGAGCACCGTGGATCCTCTCCTGTGCCACCATGACCTCCCTCTCTCTCTATCCGTCTCTCTCTCTATCTGTCTCCCTCTCTCTATCCGTCTCCCTCTCTGCGCTTGCAGCAGCTTAAACAGGAACTTTAACAGTCCATTGGTCACCGCGCCCATAAACGTCCATGACAGCAAATCTTCGGGGCAGACACGCCCAGGTGCCGGCCCAGAATTTAAACTGTGAGTATAGCTGTCCGCCAGGGTCTAGCGGCGGGGGAGAGAGAGAGAGAGAGAGAGAGAGAGAGAGAGAGAGAGAGAGAGAGAGAGAGAGAGAGAGAGAGAGAGAGAGAGAGAGAGGCGAGAAAACGCGCAGCATTTTGAGGAAATAAACGAGGGATGAAAGGTCGGTAAATCACATTAATTAAGGTAGAAGACGAGTTTCAGAGGGTGGGAAGATGTGAAAGCTGAGGGGGGGGGGGGGGGGGGCGGGAGAGATAAGAACAAGTGTACAAGACAGACAAAGAGGAGGGGAAGACAAGGAGGAGGAATCCATGTGGGAGAAAAGTCGCTGCACCTGCAGCTCCCAGCTGTGCTTATTCTGAATCATTGCTCCAGCCGGAGAGACTGCTTAGCGTTTCATTTGGAAAACGGGGATTTATTGCCAAGGGGAGAGGAGGGGATGCCACCGCTGGGGCGTGCGAGGGAGCGTCGGATGGTGTGAGGGGGGGGAGTGTACGGTAGCTTATTGTGAAGAGGAACTTGGCTCCCTACCTGGGCGATCATTAAAGAAGAGTGACCTCGTTCGATCCCAGGTGCTGTAAAGCGGTGCGATCGGACGATCCGGTGGTTTCTGAGAGGGAACTTGAAAATCCCGATGCGAGTCAGATGGACTAAGTGTTTTTTTGAGCGTGTAGTTTGTGAACAGACGCTGGACGACTCACGAGGGAAGGTTTTTATTGGTTTTGCATTAATGTGCTTTATTCGCTTTATGGATCCGTTGAGGGGTGGAGGTTGGGATCCAAACACTCGGATTATAGAGATACATCGCTGTGTTTGAGTGAGTGTGTGTGTGGAAAGAAGGACTACAAAAGGGTAAAAAGAAAAAAACATCTGTTACTTTTGAAGGCGGTAGTGAAAGAATCTAGTCAATGGAAAGCCTCCGCACAGGAAGTCCGGATCGCATTTGTGTTGAAGAAAGGAGGGGGGGGGGAATCAATAAAACAGGGAGTTAAATCTTTTTTTTTTTTGTAGGCACTATTAGCCTGAATCATAACCGCCTCAGATCAGAGGATCGAACTGCAGCGTGGAAATGAGCCAATGGCTTATCCAATTAAAAATGAATAATACGCGGCAGGAAAATGTGCACTGAGCCTACACAGGTCAAACAAGAAATACCAAATGAGCTGTGCTGCCTGACGCCTCTCCAGACATCCTGAGAGAGAGAGAGGGAGCGAGAGAAGGAGCACAACAACGCCGAGTTTCCCAAATGAGCTGTTTGCCTGCCACGCTCCGGGGCTCTCCCATTGTTGCCGTGCTTCGGGAACACTCTCAGCCTCCTTATTATAAAATTAGCTGCCACTTTAAACTTCTGCGGCGTGTCACGCGAGGTGCAGCCCTCATTAGAGTCAAGTAGGCTGCACAGTAATGACTTTAATGGTCATTTGCAGCGATCATCATCATCATCATCATCATCATCATGTGGGGAATATGAGGTGCTTTATGTCTTTGTGAGGAGATCAGAGGTCAAGAAAGCCCGAGGAGAGCAAACGCCTGGAGCTGGATCGATGTTTGCTCAAGGGCACTTCGGCAAGGGTTAAAAAAGCGCAGGAAAAGTGTGAAGAGACGTCACCAGGATGCTCTCCTCTATTTAAATGGGCGTCTGAAGACTTGACTGACAGAAACAGCTGTTCCCTGTTACCAGTCTCTCTCTCTCTCCTCGTATCAAAGCCAGATCAAACGGACGAGTGCCTCTGTCACAGTGGGAATTAAGGCTTTATTACATATCCGGAGAGAATCCGGAGAGAGCGATGGAGTGAGATACCCGGTGGGACGCCAGACACCCAAAGGGACGCCAAATACCCGGAGAGACGCCACAAACAGTGGAACCCAGCAGAGCGGCCAAGTTACTTCCCTGCCCCTCTCTCTCCTCCTCCTCCTCCTCCTCCTCTCCTCCATCCGCCTGTTTGCTTCACACACGCGCGCGCGCGCACACACACGCGCACAAACCCAAAGAAATGCTCAAGTTGGGGGCTGAGCGGAATATAGATGCGACTGAAGACAAGAGCCGGAGCCGCGATTTCACACGGACACACGATACACCCCTGCGCTCTCTCTCTCTCTCTCTCTCTCTCTCTCTCTCTCTCTCTCTCTGTCTGTGTCTCTCTCTCTTTGCTCGACAAGAAAACGTTTAAAGCCCCCCCCCCACCCAAAAGTGCAGCGACCACTGCAGATCCCCAAACAAGACCCGACGCCCTCTGCTGCCCCCCCAACAAAAACCCGGTGCCCACGAATGACAAGGCAGCTGAGGGGGTGAACTTAAACCGGCTGGCACGGCACGGCACGGCACGGCACGGCACGGACCTGACAGCGCAGGTGACCGTGTGTCTGTGTGTGTGCGTGACGTGCAGCAGACTCGGGACAAACTTGACAAGTCGGCTATTTGCGCCAAGAACACTGACTTCCGACTGTCAGTCACACTCACTCACACACACACACACACACACACACACACACACACACACACACACACACACAGCTCCCCTGTCTTACCTGCGGGACGAGGAAAGCCAAAAGGATGCGGAGTCCAATCTCCATGGTGGGTTGAGATTTTTTTTAGTTTTTTTTTTTTTTTTTTTCTCTCTCTCTCGCGGTGTGAAACAGAAACAGAGTCAGTACGGGGTGCTGGAGGCTGCCTCAGCTCTGCTCATTATTCCACTGTCCAAGCGCCGAGGAGAGAGAGATAGAGAGAGCTAGAGAGACGGAGAGAGAGAGAGAGGAAAAGCCGCTTCGCCGTGAGCCGCCAGCTGCCAACTTCCCCCAAATACAACTGCAGTCTGATCAGCAAAGCATTGGATGGTGAAGGCGAGACCACAACCAATAGATTTATGAGGAGGACAGAGGAGCGGGAGGAGGGGGGAGAGAGAGAGAGAGAGAGAGAGAGAGTGGGGGGGGGGGGTGTCTATCGAAGTAGAGGGTCACTTAGCGTTACTGATTTTCTTTGTGGTCAAATTCACCCCTTTATTAAAGGTGCGGAGTTTGGAATGATCGGCAGCGCGAGGACAGATCAACATCAGGCGCATCCCCCCCCCCCCCCCCCCCCCCACCCACCCACACACACACACACACACATACACACACACACACACATCGGACAGCTTTATAGCCCTTATTCCAGCATATATTTTCCGCCCCCCTTTTAGAGATGATTTACGGCTGCTATCATGTGTGTGTGTGTGTGTGTGTGTGTGTGTGTGTGTGTGTGTGTGTGTGTGTGTGTGTGTGTGTGTGTGTGTGTGTGTGTGCGTGAAGCAGCGATGCCTGCAGGGCTTCCCGAGAGACAGAAACTACAGTAATCATACATTTTGGTTTTTTTCTACTATACATGTCGACACACTGGCTTACAAAGAAGCTTTTTTTAGACTCTTGATGATGAGACCATATACGTTACAATATGAATAATTCTGTGATTTAATGTTCTAACAATAAAGTTTTGTGATTTTTTTCTCTCCCATCAAACAATGTAATAAATTGTTAATATGAGTAGGGGATTCTTGTTCGTAAGAAGGAGCGTTTTCTTTTCAGTCGTGCTCTCCTCAGAGTGCATTTCTTCTGTTTCTCCATCTCTCTCGTTGACGTCCAACATGTTTTGTTTTTAACCAGGTACCCCAAACCCCCCAAAAAGGATCACAGGAGCTCAAAGGATATACTGATATGACATATGCTATATATTGTGCAGTTCGGTGACAGACCTCTTTGTCCCTTTGTTGGGAATAATCAATTAACTACCACATAATTATTAAGTGGAGGTTGGCTCCTTTGAATTCAGTCCTGATGGCATGCAACATTACCGTGTATATATACAGTTGATGGGTTTTAGTTAATCTTATTATGGTTGCATTAGGTCAGATACTGTCACTGAGTATTTAGACTGCTTAATTGTTCAGTCTTTTCTCATCCAGTTTGTACTTATGAAAAGTGATGCACTATAATTCTCATAAGCCATAGTGAGCTAGGACGAGCAGGGCTGCCTCTAAGGAATGACAGCGGGAGGTTGAATGGATGAGTCACACAAACATAGGACTTTCACCCAGGAGGCCACTGTTTGTGTCCTGTATTAAACCAAAACAATGAAAGTTTAAGGCATTTCCACATCAGGTTGCTGCCTGCATGCTGCTAATAGCGGCGTTACGTTGTTTTCCCACTCTGTCCTGCTCTGCTGTGATTGGCTAGTACTGGCTAGTACTACTGTGCTGTGATTGGCAGATTATCTGGCAAAACAGTGTGTTTTCCTACGCTGTTACAAGAGTAATATATTAATATTTTGTGTCTGGATTACCTTAGTAGCTGGCTAGTTAGCTAGCTAGCTTGCTAATGCCACCATGCTTTCATGCTACACCGGTTTACCTTCCAGAAAAAGAAAGTTGCCGCTCATCAAGCAATAGCAATGTGCTTTCCCATGATGTGACAATAGAGTGTAGATGAAGCATTACGTGGTTAAATTGGACTCACTTCGTGACTGGCTATAGCTAGCTTGCTATTTCCATTTCCATGCTGCACTGGTTACTGAAATCGAGACATTGGCATGGGAGAAGCTTTCCTCTCCTCAGGTTTCAGCAATAAACCCACTCAATAGTATTCAATTTTAATTTGGGTTCAAATAAACCAGTTTTTACAGGAAGCCCCGAACAATAAGCCGAACAGTTGAGGCAACGAGTACCAGCCAATCACAGCACGGAAGGGTGGGACTAGGCGTTACATTGTTGAGGAATTGCATTGTGTCTGCAAGGGCCACCCACCCCAAAAAAATAAAAGATGTGTCTTAAATGATGGTCGTGGTTTAGACATCAGCCCATCCTGACACCACAGAGTGTTATTCAATGAGCACACACACTTTTTTCTCATTCTGGGCCCAAAGGTCAGATGTCTATTAAAGTAGCCCATCGGTCTTTCTTAGGGGGCAGAGCTGTCAAAGAGCACACTTAATCTTCATGCAAAGTACCCTTAACCTCCAACACAGACAAATCATACAGAGGGAAACAGACAAATGAGTCGGCTGTGCAGAGGATGAGCAAAGGAACTCGGAGTTAATGGAAACATTCAGAGATCGCCTTCGCCTCTGTGATGCCTATTCTGTCTTTCTGACCGGTATACAAAAGTGCATTTGATGACAGATTTCTGCATATATCCATCTTGAGTAGGGGGGGGGATAAGGGTTATGTTCACACACAAAGTCAGGTGAGCTTCTCAGTGTAGCCCTCAACATCTTTACGTTTTCAATGGATGTGAAAAACGAGGGCAGGAATTGATTTGACGCCTGAGGAATTGCTTTTCCTACAGAGTTTTTCTGCCATATTTGTTTAGCGATAATGTAAAGACATTGGAGAGATATCACCGATGACTGCCTGGTTCAAAGCACTCAAGGTCAGCTGTGAATAAAACCTCTGCTAGAGAAGAATATGACGAAACGATCCATTACAATGAGACGGCTGGATGAAGAACAACACACTCTGCTGCCTTTTTTTGTAATCATGACTTGTTTTTTTTATTATTTTTTTAAGGAATCACAGAAAAAAAATAAAGTCGTGGCTGAGTGGAATCAACAAATCATACAGAAACGTCTGTTCGGGGGCACGGGAAGCGAGAGAGGCTGGCTCAATCAGTTTGACAGTTTTTAGGCTCAACTTAATCAGCCCAAAATATTTCAAAAACATCAAAGATTGCAATTAAGATTCCCGCTGTAAAACAGAGGATCTTAATTGCCATGTTTTTGATGGGTTTTTTTTCTGTAATTTGAATGATCTTCAGTCAGTTTTTGAATTCTGATATTATACCTTTAAAACACTGAGGATTGCATTCATTTCCTTATCAGGTATTTTCATAATCTGCCTGCGTTCTAGTAAACGGGCTGGCTACTTGTGGAGATACGTTTGAGGTGATTGCTGGGCAATTAAACAAAAATGTCGACAATACTCAATATTTCCTTGGTTGTGTGTGAGGGGCTGATAGATATAGCACAGACAGGGTGCCACATGAAGCGTTTTAAATACCATAAACGTTGAAATGTTAAAGGGGAATAAAAGTGCTTATTACTTCCATCAAACAAGCCAACGACACCCAAACCTGAAGTTTGTCTCCCAGCAGCTTCCTACTTTGTTTGAAAGGTTACCGTCACAAATCAAAGCAGCCGAGCGATGGCAAAGCAAGTGGACTGAGAGTCTTTTTATTTTTAAATAGGGGGATGTAACATGGAGCAAATGACACAAAATGTTCCAACGAGATTACTGGTATGTTACTTTTTCATTTCCTCCACTTGATTCTCTTGAAAAGCTCATTCAAAGTAATCATGATTCTGACCAGATTTGTGACGAATATGTAAGGAATCTTTATTTCTGTGGTTGCTGTCATTGCTAGGACACAAGGATTTATAGTATTTGAGGCATATTTAAGAGGCAACACCAGCAGTTTACTACTGCACTTCAACAGTCAATTCAAGAGGTCCAAAGGAAAGGTTGTAAAGATCTAAAAAAAAAAATGGTAGAAGAAATATCTTGAACTTCAGTCCCTAGTTTCTGATTAAACGGTGGCGGTCTGTGTTTCCCTGTTTGGAGAAGAAGGAGTGCCAGTCAGATATAAAAATACTAGGGAACGGAAAGTAAACCTTCTATTCTGTTGTGTTACCAACGGACTCTGGTTGCTTTGAAGAGTACAAAGTGGTGTAAATATTCCAAATATAAAGCGATATGGATCGTCTGAGGTGAGACTTTTCTCCATGGTGTGCCGCTCCTGTCCACACCAGCACATTGCTAATGATCTCGATTGACAGATTCGGCATTGACACCTAGCATCTGCAGGCAACGGGACACGTTTTGGTGTTGGAGACGTTAGCGCTTCCATTTATAGCAGCGTAATCAATCCGAAGACTTTCCCAGTTGAATGCTGCTAAACCATCTCAGAGCCCACTGTTTAACATCCGATGATGATTTATCTCTGTTGTTGGCTACCTGAAACAATATGGTCAGGTCCGTCGTCTCTCCAGTCTTGGTAAACAATGAGCAGTGCACAGAACGGTAAGAGTTTTGCCTGGATATCGGCTGGCGACACCAAAAAACCAGAAACAGAGACCCCTTGGGCTGCACCTCATGTCAGTTAAACGCCCCTTTGAACACAGCAGATGTAACACCATCTATCAGGATTACTTTTTGCGAAAGCAGATTTGAAATGCTGCACGGAAAAGGGGGAGTTAAGTATCGTATATCCACAATGGAAAAGCACCGTCTAGAAGATAATGAGTAGTGTATTTTCCTACCACAGCCTCTACATAATACTAACTCTCTATGGTCCTGAAACCTTGAACTGTACCACAATATGACCATGTAGACATGTTTCCAATTATTCAGATTCATTAGGCCAATCAACTGTAACAACAACATGAACACACAGGGGACATGGGAAAGCAATTAGCTCCATTTATCTGATTTAGGCCACAAAACCTGCACACTCTCTCCCTCTCTCCCCCCCTCTCTCTATCTCTCTCTCTCACATACACACACACATACATATAAAAAGGTTTCCCCAGCTTTCTAGTATCAGTATGAATGTATGTTTTCTTTTCAGAGATGTCCAGCAGGTGAATATGATTTCTAGCTCCCCCTCCCTGAGAAGTATTGCCACTAGATGGGGTAGAAGTGTCCACACCAGAGATCACCATCTTTTATCTGGAACAGCTGAGCGACTAACTTTCACTGAAAGGCCTCATCCACCTTTTGCAAAAGGGGGAGAGGGTCTTCTTATTTCTGATACAACCTCTGAAAGAGCCCCAGCCCCGAGCTCTCTTCTGTCCCCAGAGGCCAACACCGGGATCCTCACGTCTTCGCTGTAGATCAAACTGCAGATATGACGATATTCCTTGTGTATTTCTTTCTTTTTTTTTTACTCCCAGTCTGTCTCCTGTCACACGCGATAGACGTGACCGACTGAGAGAAGCAAAGGCAGACGCCATGATTCTGGAGGAAAAAGAGAAACGACTGGATCACTGAGCCTGACACCCGCATGCCATACAACAATTCTTTTTGCCCGGGGAAACCGAGAGTTGAAACTACGAGCTTTCAACCGTAGGCAACACAATAAACAAAGCATGCCATGTTCTCTGTAACATCTGGGGGGTATTAAAAAAAAAAACATGTTCAATGAAGGGAATGTGAAATATTCATGTGAATGTGTTGTAGCAGGGTTGGGAGCCTGTCAGACTAGAGAGTTATGTCTATTTTCAAATGAATACAGAAGGTTTTTTATGTATATTTCATAGTGTTTAGTGATGCATAGTGTAATTAAATTCCCATTAAAAAACAATATGCAATGCAAAGGACAGACCCACTATTAGACTGCTTTATTTGAGGTAGTTAACATAGGTTATTGTTCTTTTTTTCCATAGATTGGTCGACCTCCCTTTGTTCCAAATTTTTGGCAACAGATTTGGAACAAAGGACAAAAAATGTGCTTCAAAAACAAATGGCTTTCCCAGTTCAGTGTTTATAAGCTTGACTTACCCTGTCTTCTAGAAATAAACGATATACTGCTGGTGTTCAAATGCAAATACATATTGAGGTAACATTTTTAATAAGTGTAACTGCAAAATCTTGACATCAAACACTTTAACTGACATCATATTTTGCTTGTTTTCCCTAAAATGCCAGAAAATAACCACTACTTGGTGGTGATGCTTGAGGAAAAGTCAGGTGATTACAAAGTTTCATCGTCAGGGTGACGTGAATGACTCTACCAAATGCCATGCCAAGCCATCCAATAACCGTATCAACGATTTCCGTGTGGGAACACAACGCTTCCTTGACAAGGGGGGGGGAAATATTAGCAGTGAAGAGATTTGCAGGCAGCAATTACATTCCCTTCAAAATGCATTTGGCAAAACAAATGAGTTCTTTCTTGGAGCCCTGACTTGAACACTTCAGACAACTTTAGGATGAATTGGAGGTTTCGCCTGCGAGCCAGGTCGCATCACTCAACAAAGCTGGCCAGCCTCACTAATGCTCTTGTGAGGCTCTTGTCCAGAGAGTGGAGGCTGTTACAGCAGCAGATAAATGCTCATGGCTTCTGGATGGAGACCTGCACCAATCATACATGGATGGGTCTGCTGTTCGTGTCTGGTTCAGACCATATTTGTACATAGATACGAACTGGAGGATCAGACAAAAGACGTGTCGGTTCCAATTCCTAAACTATCCAGTATTCAAAATCATCCACACAGGTTGGCTTTTTTTTGTGTGTGTCAGGTGTCTCTCAGTCTGTCCTCTGCAATCTTACAACCAAGACATTATTATTCACCAAAAAATAGAAGGTGTCTCTTTATCATCGTAAAGTTTTCAGGAACTTTGTTTTCACTTTAATAAAATGAGCTTTTATGTTTTTCACTCCACATATCCTGAAGTTAAAAATACACCTGACTGTAGATATTTACAAGCATCGATCCAGAGCCGACTTGGAGGGCTGGAGCAGATGGTAAACAGCCAACGACTGACTGAGCACGGCCTCGTTGCAGTAAACTATTGTTATTGTCCAGAATAAATTAGGTTTATGATCATGAAGCATTCTGAATGGGGTGAGGCGGATAAATCAATGCATCTTAGGATGGATAGACATCCATTCATACTGCTTGCAGCTTTGCATGCATCTTTGTTACTCTTATGTTTTTCATTATTACACATCACTCCAAACACTACACTCACATGATTTTTTTACCTCCATTTTCTGGTGTCCAAATAAGCACTCAGAGCAGGAAAAGGGAGAAGAAATGAAACGAGGCAAGGTGTGTTTTCTGAACCAAAACGGCTGGTTGAATGTGGTGCAGTGTGAACGTGACATTTCTTTCTATATTTATGCTAAACTGGCAGTTCTCCAGCCACCAGTCAACACTCGGTCCTTGTGGGGACCTGAACTGGCAACAATCCGGTTCCCAAGCCGAGCCTCAGAATGAGCTACTGCCACCTCCTACACACACACACACACACACACACACACACACACACACACAGTTTAGATCTGAGAACCCCCAAGCACTCGACAACTTGACAGTAGGACAGCCCTAAACTATTCCAGATTTTTGCTGGAATGGGCATCAAAGTCTGTGACATTGGGATTGGGCCTTTTAAACACACACTTTCTATAAAACAACATTTCTGCAGACTTCTTTTTCAACGTCATAACATTATGAATTGTGTTGACAATTCCTGTCTCCTAAGTGGAAGTGGCTATGAAGTGTAGGTGTTTGCAAATGTTTTCCGACAAATCTCACGAGAGCGTGTTGCCAAGACAAAGAAAGGTCTTGAAAGTAAAGTTAATCCATATCGTATTTGTCTGTAAGAATGTTGTGATATTTGTCCAACAATATGGGAAAAAAGGTCCAATATTTACTTTGATGACAACGGAGCGAGTCATAAGAATCGGTCATCATCTGTGTGTATGTTCACAGTCTGCTTTAATGGAAAGGTCAAGGACTTTTGTTCAGGAGACGAGCAGTCATTCTCCCTGTGAAATTAAGAGTAAATGTCTGCACATTAGAGTCAATAGTTTTGTTGGTCATGTGATTCACATGACTCATTTATCACTTCGATAGACACTCGGGGCCCTAGTTTCGTGGCGCAGCGCAGGGCGGCGCAGGGTGGCGAAGCCGGCGTAATGCAAGTTTCGAGCCGCGCAGCCTTGCGCACGGTCAGTTTGGCAGTTTGGTGGATCGCCTGCGCCAAGATGGGTGTGGCGGTGCAGCAGGGGGAGGCGTCACAGATTCAGCTTGGCGTAGCGGAAGTTTCGTGGCAAAAAGCCTCGCCGAGACTTCGCCGAAAGCTCGCCAGCTCCGACCTGGTCTACTCTCGGCGCAAGGCGCAAGGCGTAAATAAAGTCCATTCATTCAAGGCGAATCACAGCTGGCGGAGTGGAAGTTTGGCTGACGGCCCGCAGTGCGCACACGTCACCGAGACCTCACAGGCAGGTTTCCACAGTTCCAGGCACATTTAAATGCAACTAATTGAATCAACACGTGAATTTATATCTATATAGATTGTCCCGTCACATCTCACGTCAGATCAAAGGCGGATGGCACGCGTAACGGAAACTCAGCCTCTCGGACCAAAACATCTCCCTCTCTCTCTCCTGTTTTTTATAATATCGGCATTGTTATTATTATGATACGCGCGCACAGCGCGTGATGCGTGTGGTGGGAGCGGCGGCGCTGCTTCTGTCATCGGGTTGTCAAGTGACGGATCTTGCACTGAACCTCCCCTAACGCATTAAAGGAGAGGAGAGGAGCTCATTTGATTGGTGAAGATCTGAATCGGCTGTATTAATCCCAGTCCACGCCTCGTCTCCTCCTCGTCTCCCACTCACGCCTTCTTCTCCTCCCTCTTTACCACTTGCGCGGGTGGGAGTGACGGGAGGTGTGCCTGCGTGAGCGAGCCTGCGTGAGCGAGCCTGCGCGGTGCACGAAACGTGCAAAGTCCAGGCGGACGCACCCCGTCGCCGTGGCGCAGGTGCGCTGAGAGCTGACTGCGCCTGGTCTACGAAACTAGGGCCCTCGGTATTGATGTGTCGCTAGGAGACGTGAGTTTATTTTGAAAGGACATGTATGCATTTAACACATGGTTCCAACACGTAACTAGGAAAACTACCTCGAGAGAGGAACCTGGTGTATCTATCTGGTTAGACGGGGATACGTCTGTGTTGTAGGGGAGTGTCGTGGGAGGGGATGTTGTCCATTTTGATGTTGCTGCTGTTGTGATCCCAAGATGCATTGCAACATGGTCTCTGTTTCTTTTTTAATTTGATTTAGTTTACAATTACAGGCTTGCCACTAGGAAAGCTGTAAAGATTGCCGAATCAACAGTGTTTTTTGTGCAACATTTTCTGTTATGTGTAATTAACATTGCAGCCTAGAGAAGAGGCTCATGGGGTTTTATACTTTTAGTTGTCTTATCAATCGAGTCATTGGCACGGCCGAGTGATGTTCAGGTAATTAACAGGGCTGGAGAAAGACACAAGTAGAAAGGGTATTGATCGTTCTCCATCCCACTCATTAAGAAGTTTCTTCTGCAGCAATCTCTACTTTCCGGACCTTTGCTGGTTGTTTCATTTGGAGGGTTTCATTGTGGAGTGCTGTGTACCAAGATGGACTCTCAAAGGACTTACAGCGATCATGCCTGGCAGAAAGAGGGTGAAATAAATCAAGTGTACACAGTTGAGTGGATACTGTACTCACTCAGAGTGCTACATGGGACACAACGTGTACAAACTCCCAGTTTTTAATTTTGCTTTGCTTTTATGGTGAGAAAGATGTTCTATTTCTTCTAGGCCCTTAGGCCATGAACAGAAACAAATATTTGACCATTTCTGCCCAAATTTTAAGTTTTAAGTTAACCATTTTACAGATTTACACATACCATCATATTGTTTTGGGGGACGTAGGCCATGCACTGCACAAGAGTTTAAAAATAGTTGATTTATATTAAATTTAAGAGCAGCAGATACAAAAAGCTCTTCTAATGCCCATCCTGGAAAATACATTATGACTATTACTATTGTACACGCACACACACACACACACGCACACACACACACACACACACACACACACACACACACACACACACACACACACACATACACACACACACACCCATCCAAGGAGAAGTCATCTCTCTTTGAATGGCCTTCGCCGAGGTTTCTTCCTATGTCCATCAAGTCGTTCTAAGGTTCATGGGGAGTTTTTCCTCGTCTTCTTGGTGAACTTAGACTGGACACTTACTACTGATGGGAAGGGTCTAAAAGGTTCATAAGATACACAGATTATCTCTTCTAAGGGTGCATTCACACCAGGGCCATTCGACCCGTACTGTGCCCGATTGCCCCCCACTGGCTTGCACTCACACTGCTCCAGCCTGAACGGGCCTGGGCCCGATTGCCTGTTGTACATATGCATCATCGTCGGAATACAACACACATATGTCTTTACGTTGTTTTCAAGAAGGGCCATCTCAAAGTCTTCCACAAGAGAGAACAACACAGAGAACATGACGGAAACTTTACTGACAAGTCGTGTCTGCACATATTTCTAGTAAACACTTGACCTGCATCAGCGCATGTGAGCGCGGGCGAGCGCCCACAAGTGGATCTGAGATTTTGGACACAGCACACAGTGGTATTTTTATTATAAAAGTACCGGTCCGAGTCAGCTCTGGTCCCGCTCACACCACAAGTCTGAAGCCTAAGCCCAAACCAGAATCCCGCTGTGTCCTTCGGCCATCAACAGTATTTTCAGTCGTAAATCGGCTCGATAGCGGGGGGAGATCCGAGTTGAACACCGAGAGATCATGAGAGGGACGGCCTATCGATTAAAGCCTACATGATGCCAACATTGAACCATACTGTACTCAAATCCACCTCTTCCAAGCGTGCCAGGGTCGAGGAAGCGGGCTGTTCTTAACTACGGAACAGAGCGCTCACACTGGCCAAACAATCCAGACTTTAGGCTCAATCATGCCTTGGCGTGGTGCGATTGGTGTAGTGTGAATGCACCCTAAAGATAACCCACCCAATAATAAATAACATTAAATGCTTTGTCCTTTTATACATCAGGGGACAATGATGTAGCTAACATTTTCTGTATATGGCCCAAAAATGTTTGACTAATTCTTAAGTAAACTCAAATCTTCACACTTGCTTGGCATGCTGTAAAGTGCAGCAACATATAATGCTGCCCATAAAGTACAATACTTATTGTTATTGTGTATGTAGAAGAAATCATAAAGGGACCTTGAATACCTGTTGGTATGGCGATAAAAGCCACAGTACATGAAGGTATTACAGTGCTTTTTTATGTCATGTATGCAGTCATTACCAACATAGAGACAATGTAATGGTTACCTAACATCTAATATATAATCACAATAAGTAACACACATTCTAAAAGGGTGGACCATAGACATCCAGCCATGATGACCAGGTAAAATACCAAGACTCCATACAACCCGATCCTTGGCAACCTACAAGTAGCATGTTGCTGGCCCATGCTGCCTAGAGCGACATACTTTGAGTTTCTGCTGGCTTAAGAGCTGCCTGGTGATTTCAATGGACAAGCTTTCCCTCTTGGAGCTCACTACCCATAATGTTTTTTTTTGTGTTTTTTTTATATTTTATTTTTTAAATATAAAAATATAATAGTATTGTGTATTCTTAGTGACATTGGACCAGGCCTCTTAGATTTGAATGTCTCCTCTCAAGTGAATCTGACAATAACCCCAAATCAAATTAAAAAATAAAGCTTTTATGGGGGATTTGAGCAAAAAAAGTACCACAAGTACGGTTGAGACAGCATGACCTTGTTTAAAAAGTAATTTTAAACTGAATAATACACTCTCTATTTGTACTGACAGTAATCCACTGTTTTGTTGCTGTAATGGAAATGCAGTTTGAGCACATTTATTATACTTAACGGGTAGAGGAGCTTAACCTTGCATGCTCTTACAAAGCCAACAAACATTGGTCATAAACAACAACAACAACAACAACAAAAAGTCATAGATTCACAAGTTGTATTTTTCCATAATATTGCAATAGTGTTATGAGTATTTTTGTCCAGCTTTAGGAGCTTATTTAATGGCTAAAGCCTGGCGTAGCATACTGCAAAATAAACCAGTTTTTTATTCTAAAATTTGAAGAGAAAATGAGCAACATAAACACGATGTTGAATCTTAAACATTCTACCCTGAAAATGGACTTAGTTTCCAAAGTAATCTCAAAGTGTCTCTTTACATGCTTTGACTGATAGGCAGCATATGTTCTCTACTCAAATAAATCCAGTGAAAGCAAAATGCTCCCTGATGGTACCTGTTCAGTTAAATTACTTCCTCTAATCCTTTGTAGGTCTCTACTTGTTACGTTATCAGCCTATAACATTTGGCAGCTGCTTTTTATTCACCATTGTAAAGTAAAAATATGGAAGGAACCAATTAATGAGTATCATTGTGGCATTTCCATCATTTATACTGTCAAATCAAGTGGAATATCAGCTTTTCATCGTGTGATTGTGAATTTCATGGCTCAAGATGTTTTTTTTAGTATATCCAAGCCAACTATTATTCACCAGACATATCATCTGCAGACAAGTCAATGCAGAGAAAGAGATTAAGGAAATCAATTCAGACACATTATCATTCTGAGGGAGAAGAAAACTCCAACCTGAATGCATTTATCTCTTTCATACAGTAACAAAGTTTGCAGCGACCTTAGATGTGAGTGACAAACCAGCCTAAACACAAAGGTATCTATCTCTATGTACAAAGAGCCCAGTCACTTCCATGAAGCCAGAAGTCTGCAGGCATAGGCTTTGGATTGGCATTCAGAGCATGGAGGTAGAAGGATCAATTGTCCTAATCAGTGAACTAATAAGGCTCTCACAGTCCGGTTATCAGGCAAGGTTGTCAGAACAGAAAACAGAGACTGTGATGCTGTGTCGCTACACATTTTGATGATCGCAGCACACACACACACACACACACAGACACACACACAGACACACACACACACACACACACACACACACACGCTTGAAGATAAAAAATCAGGCTGATAACTCCCCTTTTTCATTAGACACATTTCACATTAAATCTTTAAGTAGCTCAGGCTCTCTTTTAATGAACCCAAACTTCCATCAGCAGAATGATGTTTATTCATATTCAAGAAACAATGACACATTATGTCTGACCTTGTAAACATCACTATCTGCTCTGCTCTTGCTGATATTTGCATGCTGCCGGCGTGATTATGAGTGCGTGATCATGGATCCAGGCATGTGTGCAGATAGACCTCAGCAGGCGTTCAAACACCTGCCCTTTTGGCCTCAGACTACATAAGTGCATTGTTTTTTTTTTGGGTTGTTTTTTTTGCAAACACATTTTCTTCTATTGCTTTTTCTAATTTCAAATTTTAGTTTTCTGTTTTATTTTATCCAGGGCATCAATGCTTCTAACTTCTAACTCTGGGGCCCAGACAGACATTAACATTAACTGCCTCTGAAAATATTTCAAATCTATGTTCAACATCATTTAATGTATAGCTAAGTTATTTATTTTGAAAAAAAAACATCCCATTAAACTTTAGTTTATGCAATTAGTGGTTAGAGTCAATACACATACACAAATTATGTCCAGTTCAGTGGTGCACACTTCTTGTTAGCAGCAGCGTAGCTCCGTGCTACAGTTAGGCTATTCTAGCTAGCAGCTTTTGCCCACAAGCCAGCATCAATTAGCGGCTTCAATTTCAAGCCATGCAGGTGAATTTAGCCCCAACAACGTTGAGCACCAGAGGGTCCTATGCTTTTCGTCTACAGCCTCTTTATTCTGTAATTGCTTCAAATCGTTCATTCGGCTGACGGCTAAAAGGGTCCCGGGCGTGCCATTGTAAACAAAGTTCTCATTGTGGAGATCAAACATGTTGAGAGCTGGCTTTTATGTCTCACTATGTCCATCATAATAATAATAATAATAATAATAATAACTTTATTTATATAGCACCTTTAAAAACAGGGTTTACAAAGTGCTTTGACAAGCAGAGCAGAGACGATTAACATTTGAGGTCATGTCAGACAGAGACGATCAAAAACAAAAAGACATGGAAATAGTTCATTAAGATAAATAAAAGCAATAAAAAGAAGTCATAAAAATAAAAATAAAACACAGATAAAATACGGTAAAATAGATAAATAAAATAATGTGCAAACTAGAACGTCCAGATAAAAAAAGGAAAATAAAAAAGGAGGAGAATAAACAAGGGAGGAGACGACATCACAAGAAGGCAAGTCTGTAAAAGTGAGTTTTAAGAAGTGATTTAAAAGAAGTCACAGAGTCCGCAAGCCTTATCTCCTCCGGTAGGTCGTTCCAAAGTCGAGGGGCTCTGATGGAAAAGGCCCGGTCACCCTTAGATTTTAGTCTCGACTTTGGAACAGCCAGGAGGCCCCCACCCGAGGATCTAAGGCTGCGGACTGGCTCGTATGGTGTCAGCATTTCTGTTATATAGGCTGGGCCCAGACCAAGACGAGCTTTAAAAGTGATCAGTAAAATCTTAAAATCAATTCTAAAACAGACAGGGAGCCAATGAAGGGAAGCTAAGACTGGGGTGATGTGATCTCGTCTGTTAAAACCAGTGAGAAGCCTAGCTGCTGCGTTTTGGACCAGTTGGAGGTGGGAGACGGACTTTTGTTTTGTGCCAGAAAGGAGGGAGTTACAATAGTCGAGTCTAGAGAAAATTAATGCATGAATAACTGTTTCCAGATCAGATTGAGAAAGGATGGGTTTGATTTTGGAAATAGTTCTGAATTGGAAGTAGCAGGACTGGATTACTGATTTAATATGTTGGTCAAAAGTGAGGCTTGAGTCAAAAATGACACCCAGGTTTCTGGCAGAGAGCTTAATATTGGTGGCAAGTGGTCCAAGGGTATGAGTAATGGGGGTGGTGTCTGTGTTTGGGGGACTGAACAAGATTATTTCTGATTTTGATTTGTTAAGCAGTAGAAAATGTTGTGCCATCCAACAGTTAATATCATCTAGACAGTCTAAAACAGCAGCTAGGCTTTTTGGGTCGTGCGGTCTCAGCGGAAGGTATAACTGTGTGTCGTCTGCGTAGCAGTGAAAAGAGACGTTGTGCCGCTGGATGATCTGACCCAGCGGGAGCATATAAATAGAAAATAAAATCGGGCCTAAAATTGAGCCTTGCGGTACACCACAGGTAATTTGGGCTGTGGAAGAGGTATGATTACCTATGGTGACCGCAAAGGTTCTTTCTAAAAGGTAAGAATAAAACCAGCTAAGTGCAGTGTCCTTGACGCCAACCCAGGATTCCAGGCGGTCAATTAAAATGGCGTGATCTATTGTATCAAACGCCGCACTGAGGTCTAAAAGAATTAAAATTGCACTCTCCCCTCTGTCGACTGTTAAAAGCAGGTCATTTGTTACTTTTAAGAGGGCAGTTTCTGTGCTATGTAGAGCTCTAAAACCTGACTGAAACTTCTCAAAAATGTTATTATGACACAAAAATGATAAAAGCTGAGTGGAAACAACCTTTTCTAAAACCTTGGATAAAAACTGGAGTTTGGAAATTGGTCTAAAATTGTTCAGCACAGAAGGATCAAGGTTTGGTTTCTTTAAAAGAGGTTGGACCACAGCATGTTTAAAACTGGAGGGGAAGACGCCATTTTCCAAGGAGCTGTTAATAATCAATAAAATACTAGGCCCAACTGTGTCAGTAACATCTTTTAGAAACTTTGTTGGAACAATATCAAGACTGCACCTAGTTGATTTCATCTTGGACATGATTTTGGATAAAAGAGGCATAGAAACAGGTGTACAATTACTAAGATAATTACTAAGATCCCTACTAACATGTAAGATGCGGTCTGGAGAGGTTATGTTCTGCTTTATCTCATTGACCTTGTTGATAAAGAAGTTTAAAAACATCTCACATGTCTCATCTGAGGCGTCATTGAAATGGCTCGTGGAGGGAGTAATGATGGAATCTATTACCTGGAATAAAATTTTGGGGTTTGAGTGATTGGCTAAAATAAGGCTTGAGAAGTAGGAAGTTCTAGCTTTTTTAACTGCTTTTTGATAGACTTTCATAGATTCTTTCCAGATTTCATAAAATACTTGCAGACCTGTTTTCTTCCATTTCCGCTCTTTCCTCCTACAATCTTTCTTTAACTCTTGGGTGGATTCATTTAGCCATGGCTGTGGAGCGCTTTTCACTTTCTTGTTCTTGTAAGGGGCAACAGAGTCAAGGACAGTCTGGGAGGTGTGGTTAAAAAGAGAGACGAGCTCTTCGGTGTTAAAATTTGGATTAAAAGCAGTTAAAAAAGCAGAATTAAAAAGCTCAGAAAACTTGCTAGCAGACCTGGAATTAAAAACTCGACGTCGGGCTGCTGTAGTGTGTTCAATAGTTAGCTGCGATAAAACCACACTGAATAAAATTCCTAAGTGATCAGACACACAGATATCCTTTGTCTCAAAATGTTCTGGGCTGAGACCGCTGTATAAAACCAGGTCTAGGGTGTGACCTTTTGAATGTGTTGAACCTTGTATTGCCTGAGTGAGGCTAAAAGATTCAAAAGTGTCTATAAAATCTGTAACAAACGGTTGAGTGGAGCAGCAGACGTGTATGTTAAAATCACCTAAAATGAGGATCTTGTCGTATTTAGACACAAAATGGGACAAGATTTCAGCAAACTCTTGGATAAAAACACCGTTTGGTTTAGGAGGTCTGTAGATTATTAAAATTAGTACCGGGATCTCAGAGTGTACTGTAAAAGCAAGATATTCAAAAGACGTAAAACTGTTAAATGAAATATTGGTACATTTAAAATCATTTCTGTAAATGACGGCAACCCCCCCGCCTCTACCTGACAGACGGGGATGATGGAGGTGTGTAAAATTGGGGGGGGTTGCCTCAATGAGAGGGCTGCAGTCTGCCTGGGTTAACCATGTCTCTGTGATAATAAAAAAGTCCAGATCATTAGAAGTAATAAAGTCATGACATAAAAAGGATTTGTTGTTGAGGGATCGGATATTTAAAAGACCAAAATGTACAGGTTTACAGACAGGAGTAGCAGGTAACAGAGGTAGTAGTGGGATATGAATTAGATTGTTCTGGTTGGCAGCAGATGGATGTGATATTGGGCTCGCTGCTGTGGGTCTACGGTAGGAAATGATGGTAGATATAAAACCAGTCCTGGGAGGTGAAACGATAGCTTTTGGTGATAGTGAATTAATATTTCCTACCGTGCCGCCATGTCAATCTCTCAAAGTGGAGTCCATGTTTTCTGACAACATCTGGGTTGAGAGCTGGGTGAGAGTGGGGGGCTGGGTGGGGTGAGAACAATCCTCATCTGGGGCCAAGGGAAGAAAGCGGTTTGACAGCTGGAGGGAGGCATGAAGTGATGAAGACTGTCCTGATCTCCTTCCCTGGCGTCGAGGTACCTGCTTCCAGGGAAGCCGGGGGGTGGAGTTGGTGGGACTGGGACGGGTCGGTGAACAGGAGAGATGTGGGGGAGCAGGTGTGATAGCAGGGGGGTCCGGGGGAGCTCCATGCATGGTGTTGGTCACAGGAGGGTCTTGGAGAGGGAGGGTAGCTGCTAAAAGCCCAGAGTGGAGAGGTCCGAGTCCAGGGGAACCAACTAAAACCGTACCATTAAAGTTATCCTGCAGTTTGGATTGTTCCTTTAAAATAGCATTTCGCTCCGTTAACAGTTTAATTTGTCCTTTTAATTCAATGAGGAGATATTGTAGGTGGTTGATTTTACTGCATTTTGGGCAGATAAAAGCACTGTCGGTAAAATCCTCCTCGGGAACCACTAAAAACATGTCGCACAGATCGCACTTCATAACTTTAGGATTGTCCCTCTCCGGACCAGCCGGAGAGCTGTGCGGCGTCATACTTAAAAACAACAACAGGGGTCCGTCGGTAAAAGCGGTAAAAGCGGTGAGTAGAAGAGTTTTAAAACAGAACAAGAGTTTTAAAACAGCCGGATAAAACAGTAAAAACAGCTAAAACAAGTGCGGTACCGCCGGCAGGACATCGCCCGCCCCTGCTCACTTACCCGGCCAGAGCGGATCTCCCCGGCGCCGCCGGCTGTGTCGAGACAGCTGTTAGACCGCCTCGGCAAGCCAGCACCCAGATACCGTTTAGCCCAACTGCAACTACGAAGTCACAGCTGGACTAGGCTGTAAAAGGGGGGGCAGGTAGAGGGGGCAACCGATAGCCAGGCAGTAAACAAAACAACAGGACGGGGAGTCCTCCAACCGCACACGCACCAACAGCTGTAGTCCACACCGACAACTCTTCCGACTTCTGACTCCGACTATACATGCTACAAAGACCATGGGAGGTCTTTGTACACGGTCATAGTGCAGAATATGGAGACGTTAAATCTACCTTAAAGCACTTTGGATTGTCGCCGGCAAAGCTATGACAAAGCCAGTAATAAAGCAGGTAAATATTCTGGACTGGATAAATAATCCTCAGCCTGACTTCATGTTCTGGACGTTCTTTTTAATTCATTGATGAATTTGCAGCAGAATATTGCAGAGAAGCAGATTTAATACTTTTTGGGGCTTCATTCAACGACTCCTCAGGCTGGACGCGTGGGTGGGAGATTTTTAACGACCGAGCTCAGAAAGTGCTTTTCTGTCACAACAAATGCTCTGGGATTTTGGCAACAAAGCGACTCAAGGTGTGCTGAATGAAGTCCAAGTGGATGATGGAACACCCAAAGCAGCACCACACGAGGCGCCTTAATTATCAGTAACGGGGATCCTTTAAACTGCAGTTAAGCGGGATGACCTTCTTAAAAAGAGTCAATTTTAACCAGCGAAGAGTTGCAGGAGGTACAAATTGAAATATGCACCTTTTTTTTCTGTGCAATTCACATCATGTACAAGGCCAATGATGTCGAAGCCTTCGACACAGAGGTCAAAACTCTCACAGCAACCAAAATATATATATAGGTATTTTTTATTGTCACACACACAGTAGAGACATAGTTCACACTGAGCAACACAATTCTTGTTGTTTAGTTTCCCTTCACCCAGTGACCTCAAATAGAAAATAGGACACGTTCCTGATTGACGCATCATGTCATATAAGAACACTTGTCACAAGAGTTACAACGACACACAGATGCATACGTTCGCTTTTCCTCAATAAAACCAAATCAATGGACTTGAGGAGGACTTGGTGAGAAATAAGTCCTGGACATGTACGAGGATGCTCAGACAGCTGTGCCAGAGGGATACTTGTTCCAGGGGTTGTTTTATATATATATATATATATATATATATATATGTAGACGTGGGAAAATGTACCTGAAATCAAAACAAATAAAAACAAACCGAATGCCTTTGCCATCTTGACAACGGAGAATGGATTTATCCAGGACATGCCTGGGTTTACTATAAGTAATCATAGACGCTAGAATCGACAGACGTTCCCTAAACGCCTCACACAGTGACTCCACGTTGCTGCCTATAACCAAAGCATACAGCAACCGTTTTCAAAATCTAAGCATGCATTCATTAATCAGATAAGAACCTAGCAGAGCGCTTCATCATTGTTTTAATTTATGAACTATTTATTCAAAATGAGCCCGCTGCCTTCACCTGGCGAGAGAGAGAGAGAGAGAGAGAGAGAGAGAGAGAGAGAGAGAGAGAGAGAGAGAGAGAGAGAGAGAGAGAGAGAGAGAGAGAGAGAGAGAGAGAGAGAGAGAGAGAGAGAGAGAGAGAGAGAGAGAGCTACTGTAGTTTGTGCGTGTGCACTTGACTATTTGACTGTTTTGGGTAGATTATTATGCATGGTATTCACTCTGTGTACATAAATGTGTGTGTGTGTGTGTGTGTGTGTGTGTGCGTGTGTGTGTGTGTGTGTGTGTGTGTGTGTGTGTGTGTGTGTGTGTGTGTGTGTGTGTGAGATTGGAGCAGATAGAGCAGAGAGCTGTGCTCAGGGTGGATCTGAGAAATAAGAGCCAGCAAGTCTTCTGGTGTGATGTGCGGAGAGGATAAGAACAAAAAGAGGGGGGGATAAAATGAGGTGGTAATGGAAAGAGAACAGACGAACGAGGGGAAAAGGGCCAAACGAATGGAGCCCAATATTTGCAACTAAACTTTGTGTTTGGGATGGTAGATTGGTTGGTTTGCTTTTATTTATTCAGCGAACAGCGATTTTTATTTCCTCATTCATAACCTCTTTCACCCTGATATGATTTATTAACAAATATAGACACAGTGGCTTTAATACATCTGTTGCCAGCCACTTAATCAGGCCAATGATGAGGTCAGTGCTTGATCAGATTCTCTATGCGTTCAGATTAAATTTGCAGACGTGGAATTCCCTGCAACGCTTGAATGCCCAAATCCATTTGGAGGCTCTGAAGAAGAAACATTTCACTTTAAACATTTAAATCAGGTGTATATTCCGGAGAAGTTGATATTTGAGACGGACAAATGTTTCCCCGCGTCTCTGTGTGTAGATTTGCATGCTTGTCTTTCGAATTAAACCCAACACAGCTCTAATTATAGTGTATAAATTCGGTCTCAGCAGCATTGTGGCTAGGGAGAAGGTTTACTGTGTGTACTGCAGAAGTAAACCTGACCTTGTACTTTTAATTATTTATTTTCTATCAGGGATTACAACTTCTCCTCCACTTCAACTCAGGATACATTGCATTTGGAATAGAAATAGAAAGAAATGGAGATAAGTGAATCATTTGGTCATGCCATCTTGTGGTCTCCTGCAGTTTATCATTAATTACAATAGCATGTGGCCTGTTTAGCGAGGTGGAGTCCTAAAACCAGTTTCCGGTTCCCTCATCCCGAAGACAATTTTTAATTAGAAGCCTGCAATAAAGTCTGTGCTTAAGATGATTTTAACATTTTGTTCAATACCATAAAACACTAGAAACCCTCTTTGAGAGAACGTCATCACGCCAACTAGTCTTTATTTTGTGTATAATCAAACTATGACCACGGTGTAGTTCGTTTACGTTGGTGTTCCTTTGTGAGTATTATCTTACCTGTAAGTATCATAAACTATCCCATTGGCTTTTTGTCGAGGGAGCCAGTGCGATGCTATCAACGATATTTAATCTAAGCCCTGTCCTGCAGTGGGAACTACCACAGAAGCTGTTCAGAGCCAGATGTTTATTTCTCCGTTGAATCATGTCAATACTTAAACACTGCAACTGTGCAGGATAAAGTCACCAAACTGTAGAGGTGTGCAGTTAAGATCACAGTGAAGGTCGGGATGGGTGTGGGCTGAGCAAGGGTGTCAGACGTAGGGGGCTATATAGTGAGGTACATTTACATTTATTACAAGGATTACTATGACTAATGATCCGTCTCATAAAACTAATGACTACGTTAGGTCTCCATGATGACTCACACACACACACAAGGTTAAAACAACAGCAGCGTTGCTATCGTGGCCGGTAATAAATGGAGCCTGCAGCTCTACCTACCAAGACCAAAGACCTGGATAAATGAGGATGTATTGGGTTGTTTTTAAGGACTTAACTTCCACAGTTCTAGTTCATTTAGCTGTAACATTAAAACCATCCTCAGTACATTTTAAACTTGCTGGTCATCAATCACAGTGGACATCGTGTCTGTTCTCTGTAAGCAATGATGATGATATGTATCTCAAGCCACAAGTAGGAACAGTAACACCCTAATCCTATACAGGATGAATGGAGACCATTGACTGCCTTGAAAGCACAGTTGAATGTATTATCTCTTTTCGATAAACTGCTGGTTTGGCCCACAATAACCAAACCTCCTATCTATTCATGCTGAAGGCTGGAAAAAAGGCTCAGTCTCGGTAGAAGAGATCCTCAACACACCTCTTCAGGCAGGGTTACTCGCTTCAGAATATGCACGACACATATACAACCTTTTCAAGTGCTATATTGTGCTTTATTCCTGCACTTACTGAGCAACTGTTTGTGGTGAGCTCACACGGTTGTACCGTTTTACTTAGTTGCCCTTGTTGTTTGCACAATGTTCATGCAGCTTCTTCAAGTGTTGAATAACTACAGGCTACAACGCAAATTGTCCAAACGGAAATAGTTTCCTCTCTCCCCCTTTTTTCATATAACCCATGGCGTTGCTGTGAGTCCAACCTTATCCGACTGTTGTATAAAAGGGACTGATATTTGCAGAGAAGCCGACTCTTTGTCCGTCTGACAGGCCTTAAATTATTCGTCACAGAATCTTGTTTCGGCTTGTTTTTCCTCCTTAGTGGAAGGACGCGTGTGTGCAGGAGAATCTCTACTGAATATTTGAAAAAAAAAAAAAACAATGCAAGATTATGGAGCGGTGGCTGTTTTAATTAGGAGGAGACCGGCTGGTAATGTTGTTTTACTCCTCGCTGGAGGCAGAATGGTCCATGTCTGTAGTTGCTGGTCCCTCTGCTACCTGTTCAGCCGGAGATTTGGTGTTCGAGTCCCGTGTGAGAGCAAAAGTCAACGTTGATTTTAAATGACGTAACATGACTTTGTTTATGTAACATGGTTATTTACGGCCAGTTACGTAATGTTCTTCAAACTTAACTAAGTTGTAACGTGTAAAATTGAATGGGATGGTACCTAGTTGCTTTGAGGAAGCAATCATTTATTTTAACTTTAAGGAACATTTGAAATGATGTAACTCATATCAAATCCGGCGCTTGAGTATTATCAGCAACTTGACTGAATGGAAAACATGATAAATAATGCAAAAAGTGTTTCTTGCTCTCGACTCCATCTACTTTGATTGTATCCTTAATAAAAGTTACTGGGGGAAATATCTGATAATGAAAAGAGAAATCACTATTTGTGGTTGTTCAGAAATACAACTATGACAAATCAAATATAAATCACTGGAGTTAAATCTACTGAACAAGTCTTGTACCCCCGCTCATGGCTCCTCAGAGATCCCTCCTCCATCCTCCCTCAGAAATAAGAGCTTTTAAATGGCCTTCAACATGTCAGATCAGAATGAAAGAATCTGGTTCAGGCCAGGATCAAGGAGCGAGGAAATATCAAATAAGAGACTTGGGATGTGCCCAAAGTCTGTGACGGGCTGGCTGGCAAGAAATAAATAAATCTGAGTGAAACGGCTTGAGGGGCAAAAGTTACAGCAACGGGAGTTTCAACACTTCTGGACCAAGAAAACATTTTATAAATGCGTTTTAAATCAGCCTCATGAGGCGACAAAACTACTAATCTTATTCTTACGATAGTGACGTAACAAGCGTAGCGACGTCAAGGTCAAACAACATTACGTAAACCAATATTAAAGTCCCAGTCGGCAAGTCCGGCGGATCGAAGGCACACTGTCAGATTTTGAATGTTTACAACTCTCAGGCTCCTCCCCCACGACTTCGTGCCCTTTGAAATTCCTTAGATCACGGCACCTTTGAAACCTTTCTTTTTTTTCATCTTTTCCACCGGTGTTTTCTTTTCCTTGGTTGTTTTGGACCTCCTCGTTTCGGTTTTTAAACAAGGAATTGGAAGCTTGTTGCTACTTCCATCCGCCTCCCTCCTGTGATAGTGGTACGACCCGAGGGGGGAGGGGCTCTGTGTGTGCACGAACACAGCCCTGCGTGCTGATTGGACAGGATGATCCGGGCTCTGTCGAACTTTGCAAAACAAACAACAGGCTCTACGTGCACGTAGAGGCGCACTTTTCTTTTGTAAAACCGGATGATTTATGTTGTTCTAGCGGAGCGTAGTGTCGGCTTGAGTGAATATGATCAAAAACGTGTTGCCGACTGGGACTTTAAGTAAAACAATGTTAATGAAAGCAATGTTAGGGCAAACTAACAACGATGCGCAACTCAAGGATACAGAAAAAGCTTAAAGTCAACATTTACACCAAACAACTTGCAAAGCACATAACTTCCAGTTGCAGAAACATGCCAACATGTTTTACTGGGTGTTCAGGTGTGTGACAACAGTTGCTTTTGTGTGATTTTAAAGAATCGAATAAGGTTGGGCTGTACTGTTGAGGTTGCTGCAATATATTTGTTTCAAACGTCACTGATTTGGGGGGGATTTAACATAATTTGCAATGGATTGACCATATAATTGTGTGACCACACTTGCAAATGTGCGAGTAGACCGTCTTCCTTGTTGTTCTTACGGTACGCCGTGTTCTTTGACATTTGGACGCCACGCGGCACCGAGGCGACCAGATAATGCTGGGAGACGGAGCACAGGTGGGAAACTGCTGCTGAACACAGCTGTCAGTCTGCTTCCACCATTGTGACAAGACTAATAGATACAAAAGAACGGGGAGCACCAGAAATTTCACGTAACTGTCTGACAGGAAGCATTTCATGTTATTCTTTCTCTGCTTTTCCTCTTTCCTCTCCCTATACTCCCCCACTCCATCCGTCTGTGTGTAAATAATGTTGCTCTTTCTATCAAAAGAAAGAACACACTGACCAGGTAATGTTTAAATACGACTATAATATAGCAGAGAGGGAACAGAGAGGACCTTATAGTAAATAAGATGAGTATCACCGTCTATGCTGCACTGGCTGCATACAACCCTGAAATAATGACTTCAAAAAGCAACATTACATCCCGTTTTTTTCCTATTTCATCTTTGTGTGTCTCACTCCGTCTCTCAGCTGTACGTATGGGAAGTGAAGCCTGAAGGCTGTCAGCTTCTCTCCCACATTCTATTCCCATTGTGGAAGAAAAATAGCGGAGAAAAACCCAACAAACAAAAAACAAACAAAAAAAGAAGAAGAAGATCACAGTGTAACATAATGACCCATTAAGGTCTCCCTTTGCATCCGGTTTAGTGTCAGTACTGGCTGTGAAGCCTCGTCTCCGAGTCAATTCATTAGCCTCCGAAATGGCATTGCTTTCCATTAACAACTATGTAATGACGGAATTAATAAAACAATGGTGTTTTATCACCATAGCGGATTTAAAAAAAGGAAAAGAAAGGGAGCGTCGTTAGCTCATTGGCACTGGGGAGATTTAAACTTTATTATGCACACTGATACGACAACGCTGGCAATACGGGATTACACAGCTAATGTGTTACCCGTGTAAACACAGGCCAGCGAGAAGGAAACAGTTTCCCTGTGAGCCTAAACCCGGTCCTCACAGCAGCGCGATATGCAGATTTATTCATGTATGTGGCATAATTTAAAAACCACATGCGATAAGTTCTCCCCGAGCTAATTGCTCTCTATTTATAGTGTTATTCAAAACCGTGCTGGTGTCTGCAGAGCAGAGCACCGTTAACCACCCTCCAAGTGGGTCAGCGTCTCCCGTTCTTGTTCACAACCCCGAAAACAACGTGGCGCCGCACTTCCGAGTCCTTGAGATAATTGCGATACAATGAAGTTATACATAAGATGACAGAAATGATGATGAATGGCCGGCTGCGCTAATAGAAAGGACTTTCTCCGAGGGATATAGAAATGATTGACAGTGAGAAATAAAAGCCGGGACAATCAATCCCTATTGATTGATTTCACGCAAGCAGAGTTCGGCGAGAGAGAGAGCAGTCGGAGCACGAGGCAAGAAAGGGAAATGAAGATTATCGTACTTAGAAGTTATAAATGGGGTGATGAATCACGCTTTGTGATTCATTATTATTCTAGCGCATAATAGTGGTTACAAGAGGAAATTTGAAACAAGAAAAAGTACTACCTTGGCAGAGAATATGATCAAGCACCTATAGCAGGCACATACTGGACAGCTGCCATAAACTGATCATTTGGCTGGATCCCCCATCATCATTAATTTGTTCACCTCATTAGCCATCAATGACGCTAACAGCTCGTTTACACGTTGAAATAAGGAGATGGCCTGTTTTTTTAATTGAAATGATTCTGTTTGTTCTTTTCCAGTCAGGATATTATTTAGGTATATTACATCATAGCACGCTGCCTGCTGAGTTTCTAATTCTCAAGAACTATATTCTGCCACATCATAGAGCAACGTTGTCCCTCCTTTCATTCACACTTCCCACACATTCAAACATTTTTCTCAAAACCCAATTTCCTGTTTGTTTTCCAGCCAGACCTCCAGTCACTACCTCGTCGTTTAAATTGCAATCGTGGTGTTTTTCGTGTTTGCCGTGCATGCAGCCGCTGTAAGGTTGCAATTAACTTACTTCAAACTGGCAATACAGTGCGTTCGGGGCTGCTTCATCCTCCTAAATTGCACAATTAACTTGATAATGGCGTGTCGCCACTGAATAGTTCAGGGCCAAACAGCCTGAGCAAAAGGAAACGATAAGAAGCATATCCTTATCTTAAAGACTTTGCCTGACTGGATAAACACAAAGCATCCACAAGCAGAGTTCAATAATTAGATCAATTAAGCCAGCGGGTAATCAGATGCAGAAAAAAAAAGAAAAAAGAAGAAGCCAGCTCACAAAACTCTTCTCCTTTTCACACGGTGCTGATTGCAGTCCAGCCTAATGTGGACACACTGTTTGTGAACATGAGAAGCACTTAGTCGGAGACAAGTACAACCTTGTATGTCTGATGAGGAAATCACGACTAAAAGGTAAACACAGACTCCTCTCTCAGGGTCAATCAACACATGTTTCCTTTTTATTAGGCAGCAATATCTAATATCCATAATAACGCCCTCATTCTCCTCCTTGACTTTTATCATTTCTCATCACTCACATTAAATGCACATGTGGTTTTATTTAGGGGGGAGACACATACAGAGACAGGCATTCAAGAAAAACAAACTTGGCATAAATCTGCCTCCTAACTAGAGGGCTGTAGAAAACAGCTCAAGATGCTAACCTCACCGAGCCCACCAACAAGATGCTCAATACCAATGCGATTTATATAATGTGCCCTGTTTGCTACAGCTGGATGTTATTCCTTGGCATCTTCCACTTACAGGCATTCTGTTGCCTTTTGATCTCCCTCAAGATGGGAAGAATAAGCCGAGCTGGATCTCTCCATGGTGCTGAACTATTTCCAGCTGAACAGCTGCCTCCAGGCCACAGCAACCAGAAATATGCACCGACAGTATGAGACAGTGCTATCCATGCTGCAACAACATTACAAACACACACACAGAGAGGGAGAGAGAGATGGTGCTGGCTAAACTCCCATGACAGTACCAGTGTGTGTGTGTGTGTGTTAGGGCTCCTCTTATTCATTATCTGTTCAGTGGTGAAATTAAACTATTGCAGCTGATCTTTTGAATGGACTCTGAAATTCTGTCGATATTTCACTTTACACTGATAATGTGTGCTTTTCCCTTTTGTCTATGAAACTAATTTTGTAAAAATATTCTGAGTGCATCCGCTGGTCACCTTGCTGGATGGTGTCTTTCTGGTGTAGGCATTAGTTTAAGGATGCGTTGGGTGACCTGGGGCTCCTGCCTCCCCCCGCCTCTCCTCGGCCTGGTTGGGGGTGGGTGTCCCTGTCCCCCCTGCCAATGGTGGTCTCTGCCCTGGGGGGTGCCAGTGGTGTTCTGGGCCGTGTCCGCTGGCTGAATATTCCTGGCCTCTTGCTGTTGGAAGACAAGCAATGGGGGGTCATTGTAGTTCCAGTCGGGGGGCTGTGACCTTGTGGGAAGAGAGAACGGGTCGACTGGAAACACTTTGAAAACCAAATGAAAGTTTCCTGTGCGTGTCGGTGCTCCGGCTGTGGCATTAAAGAAGGTTGTTCTGGTTCCTCAGAGGTCGGGTCTGAGTCGGCCACGTCCCATTCATCATCTTCAAAACCAAATCTCTTATTCAAACAGCATGCATGTGAACTTTATTTTGCATTCGTTTGTTCAGAAATTCAAAAATGTTTCCTTTTTCCTTTGGGTCAGTGAGCAGGCAGCTTTTTGTCCAAGCCGGTCTCCATTCTGTGTTTGTTTGCATGTTATTGCATATGCATTAATGGAGAATATTCAGATTCATTGGTTTCAGTGCGGGGTTAATGAGGGTTTAGAAGAACTCACGAGTTTAGAGATTGACGTCTCCGACACACAGAAAGTCTCCACACAGACACGGAGAAGCCAACACAAACACTTGTTTTGCAGCCGAGCTGATCCACATTCGCAGCGGGTGGCGAATAACATTTCACATCCAATTAGGAGGACGGATACATACGAGTCCAAGTCAGTGTCCATGTGCGTCTGTGTCTCTTCTGTGTGTCTGTGGATGTGCTGCTAAGTGTACCAGACAGGGAAAACGACTCCACAGCAGACTGTTGCCAGCGTTATTATTTTTCAAGCAAGGTAATTAATTACAAAATCATTAGAAAGTCTGCATGATCCATCCTGTCAGCCATCCTTCCGCCCTCTTTCAGTTGGATCGAAGACATACTGTTTAATTGCAATGTATGCTCCATTTCCTAATTAGACTTTTCGCATAATAACCCAATCTGTATAATTTTATATGAAAATGTCCTCGAAATAGGCAGTCTTTCATCCCTTCTATAACAATTTGGCCACATTAACAGCTCGAATTAGAAAACAAATCCCTCTTGAAAGGATATGATAATGAAAACAGACAAAATTGTGGTCAAAGACAAAAATAAGAATAAGAATTTTTCTTTTTGAAAACACATGTTTAAACATTATTATCACATATTACATGCCATCTCCCCCCTCGGATAAAAATCGAATTTTCACAACTAATTTAACACATTCTATTTCAAGAGCAAGGATTACAGGGTTGAGAATGAAACGGAGCAGAGAAGCTGCACATGCTTAAATACCGGACTGCTTAATCTGCTGTAACCAGCTCAGGACCGCGCTCATAAAATCGCCTGTGCTTGTAGTCGAAAAAGTTGCATTTATAAAACTTTTTTTCACCCAGTGAGGAAAATATAATTTCACATATAGTGCCATTGTGAAGAATGAGAAAGGACATTCAAAGTCCTAATTTTCTGAGACTCCTTTTTTCAATTATTTCCAATGAGGAGCGAGCACAGATGGAGAAAAAGAAATGCTGCCCCAAGCATCTTTTTTTTTTTCAGAGCACTCCAACTTATTTGAACGCTTCTAGTTGAAAATCCGTGAACTTTTCAGAAAGGCGCCGGTGTCATCACTGTGGATGAAGCCCCCTGCCAGTGCTTTCTGAAAGGAAAAAACAGACTATGTGGACACTCAGCGGTCTAAAAGCAGGACTTTGTCTGTGTGAGCCTGATGGCCGTGCAGATGGACTGACTGAGCTTTTACAGGCTACAAGAGAAGGTTGCCTCAGTCTCTCTACGTCCACCCACACAGGCAGCAGCGGAGCTTGGTGGAGATTTAAATTATTTACATTGCAGAAATATTCTGGGCTGGACAAACAAAACTTTCTGGGTAAAAAAATGTCCAGAACCCACCTGATGAAACCACCAACACCGACGAGCTCACAGACTCATTAAGAGACAAGCTGGTGAACTTAACGGAGCGCTGAGCAGCTAAACAGCATTTTATTTCCCTCGGGACTTCATTGGTGCAGACCAAAATAGAACTAACAGAGGAGTGAGTATTGGACTTTAGAATACATCAAACGAATGCTAATGTTACCCCATGTCTGCTGTATGAGTGAATAGGCAACTGCTGTACATGTATATGTTAAACAAAATTAAATGTGATGATATGTCATGTGTTTCCAACTTCCTCTGCCCCCAGGCAGCCTAATATGTTGTTGTGCAGGGTACATGAACATGACCTGCCAACACCTGTGGATTAAAGAGCCACTCTAGGACACTTCAAGATCCATTTCAAGTTATTTGCAGTCCACACTGAAACACAAAAGTCCACCTTAAAAGGATTTTCAAGAGCAACCCAATACCAGGCTTTAAAGCGTTGTTTTCTTGTCTTTGCACCTCTGACCAGTGGTGTAGTGGAGGGTATACGCAGGTATGCCCACCTCTTTTTCTGGCGGTTTATAGTATATCCACCCATCAGCAAGAAAGCCATTGGAATATATTGGATCTTGTTTGGCCATTGGAGTACCCACTTCCTCCTCTGTAACATCCCCACCTACCTAGCAGTACACCCATCATCAACTACCACGACACCACTGCCTCTTACCACACCTAACTGTGATGTCACAGTGTCCTGACCACACCCAACTGTGATGTCACAGTGTCCCGACCACACCCCCGGTGTACACTTCTACATCACTGCAGTAAGTCGAGGCGTCAGCATCAATTTGGTCATTTACAAAGCGACTCTTCATAAGCGTTATAGAACTGCTGCGTTTTAGCTTGTTTTTAATTTTTTTTAATCTTGGGCATAAAGCTGAAAACACAGCACAACAATCACTGCCCCAAGGCCAAGATGCTACGACTGCCAACTTGAATTAAATCCCCTCCCCCCTCTGCCTATCACGACCTCCTTTAGAGTCCCTGTTGTCATGGCAGATTCTCATGGTATTCACTTTACTTGTCTTTTCCAGTTTTCCCACAAAGCAGAGAAACATGATGTCCTTCAAACTCACTCCACATGAGCACACGGATTAACTGACACACAGTCAATGTCACACAGACGAGTGTGTGCACGGTGATACTCCTGGTGACAAGCATTCACACTCAGGTGATTGCTTCTGAATTCATGCACGTTTCTCTCACTTGAACCACCAAAATATTGATCCTTCAGTTCTGTTTGTGACTCTAGATGACGGTTTTCATCTCTGCCAGTCCTATTAAGCAAAAAAAAAAAAAAAGCCGAGCTTCTCTGTGGTTTCTTCCTTTTTAGGCGGCAGGGGAATATTGAAAGCAGCTCAGCACTCTGCCTGCTTTGAAATCCAGGAGGCAGGATGATTGGATAAGTATTCTCTGCACATCGCTGTCCCTGAATGGCCTCCTCGTCTACCTTTGCTCTCAGCACTCCGCTTCTCCCTCGCTGATATCCATGCACATCCACCTCGTCTCTAATGGATGCAATGGAGTCGGTGAAGAGAGCGAGAGGAAGGCTGGAGAGGTTGCTGAGGGTCCGCGTGTTGAACTCGGGGCTGAACGAAACATCAAACACGGACATATGTTGCGCTCGCACAAGAATTCCAACCTCCATTTTTTTCTCTCAAACCCATCACGCCACCTTTTTCACATTGTCCAACCGGGCACCAATCTAACCGCCGCACGGTGCACCGGGGGGAATTAAATCCTGCAAACCCACTGTGTTCGGCTAATCACCATAATAAATTCCCAGAATGCATTTCCAATTAAATCTTACTGTGTGCCTCCCGTCAGCGAGTGAATGGCGGCGAAGGAGCAGACAGGCTTTCGCTTCAGGTACACGTGGAATCAGAATGATTTTTTCTAGGGCTTACAAAATAAAGTGCAGGAGAATTATGAGGAGGCAGGGACACAAAGGATGAAGGATGTGCATCTGGGGGGGCATACGCAGTGTGAGCAGCCCAGTGAGAGGTATCCATTGAGCTGTCTAGCAGTGCGTTAATCTGGCAGGTTTTAATGGCAAAGGCAGCCAATGGCTCTGCACTCCCACAGCTATTCCACAAGTGCCGGCCTCGCCAGCGGCCTAATGGACTGTGGCTATAAGTGGGAGGAACCACTGTATTTGTGTGGCCGTGCATGCGTTTCTATACCATGAGCACCTCACGCACCCCCACACACAATGAGAATCATCGGCAGTAAGTGACTTTTTTTGTGTTGTTATTTTTGGATTTTATGGCTACAGTTAGAATAATCACCAGGTCAGCCGTGACTGCCCCTCAGTACCAAGCGACGATAAAACAAACAACCCTATGTGTGCTCAGCGCCCCTTGCATCTTTGCTGAGTCGTCACCAGATTTTAAAAAAAAAAACCTCGAATAACGTCAGCAAACAACAAACAATTTGATGTCACTGATTAAAAATAATGGTGCGCTCCAAATAAGGGCATCTTAATAACTACCATGAAAGTTTGATCTGGGTACTTCTCGTGTTTCTCGCTAGAATAGATTGATTTGCTCGCTCAAAACAAGTGTTGGTGAGGAAGCCGAGGCAATTTCAATGTATTATGCAAGGTCATTCATTATACTATAATAGACAACCAGCCCCGTCCTGCACCTCTTGTTTATTTTCATTTACATACCAATTTAAGGGAACTTCTCTTTGTGTTGAGCCAGGGATTTTATAGACCTTATTAATTTTCATCCCCTCTGTAGTGGATTAGGATTCATGGTGAAAAATGAAATGAGGTATGTGGAAAGGATTAGGGTTTATGGAATGAATGAAGGGTCCAAATGTACAGCAACACCGAGATGTGCATGTATGTAAGTGTCTACTTTGTTCCCGGTACGCAGTGTCAGCTGCTTTTTTGGGTTTCCCAGAAAGGGAAAATGACAAAAGACACACACACACACACACACACACACACACACACACACACACACACACACACAAACACAAAAACACACACACACACACACGGGCAGATAAATAAGCACCTTAAGTGCTCCCAGTCTTTCCCAACAGCTCCCTTTCAAACTCGTCGGCTGAACTAATCAAAACTGCACAATAAGTAACATGGAGAATGGTAAAAATCAGAAGCTTTTTTTTTTCAATTAGCAATCTTATCACCCCGTCTGAGTGTCGACCACTGCAGCGAACAGACAATGGACACACAGTGGCTTTCTGTTCGCAGCGGTGTGCCTCTCCGGAGCAAACCTTCTCTAACAAACAGAACGCCTCTGTGGATGTAAAACACTCTGTAATTAGTACTTTTCCCTCGTTTCCCTCGTTCCCATTGATTGGTCATTGTGCTAAACACAATGATGGAAATTATACGTTATTTTGTGGTTGTCGTCCACAGCTAATGTCCAATTATTTTTATTAGTTTGTAAATCAATCCAGATTTAATTAAGACCTTGAATTTCCTAAACAGGTGGTCAGTGTGCGAGTTTTTAAAATCATACTCCCACGGTCTTATATACTTATTTTTTTTTACCATCTATGCCTGCAGCTCTCTCACAGCTCTGAACATGTTGCAGCGACAAACCCGTGGATAAACTGCACACAGATTTGGGATTTAGACTGTTGCTTTCTTGCCCAAAAAAAAAACAAATTTAACCTTTAACAAGACATATTAATATCTTTTAGCCTGGCTTATACTTTAACAAGGCCAACGGCACAAAGGCGCCAGTGGCTCTCTCACATCTCCCTCCCATAAAAACAATCGCAGCAAGTTTCCAAATTGGTGTTATTTGGATAGACCGAGCACATGTGGGGAATATACAAAACGATTTATGTTGAGAGCTTAAACAGTCTGCTCAATAAGCCTTAATGAGCGCTTCAAGTCGCGGTGACATCCGCGAGACGGCCGCATTGATTAGCCTACAACGAGAGTGAATCTGTCATGTGAGACGTAAGATAGGAAAAACACGTCTGATCCACTCGCAGTCTAGACGGTGGTTTGGCTAAAAGTGGGTTGAGCGTGCTCAATCAAACTAACAGCACATATACCTGGTGGAGATCTGCACTCCGAGTGTACCTTTACAGTTATTCATATATTCCATAATGCGTATAGTGGAGTTGGCACCTAATTATACGCTCCATAACAATTATGTCATCACATGCATTCTCTTTGGGATGTTTTAGCCGTGCTAGCAGTTGACTCGCCAACTATGAAGAGATATGGAAATTCACAAATTATGTATTTCTTTTTTTAAGTCACATGTCTTGAAAACCGTTGGATGGATTCTCATTAAATTTGGCGTAGATATCCAGGGTGAGTTTGGATGTAGCCTTGACCATTCCAGTAGCGCCACCAGCAGGACAAAGTTCGTTATCGTGTGTACTTCTGTGTTGGATCGATTGACCCACATGATCAGGGGAGACATACATTGTCTGTCATGGCGAGATGCTGGAAGTTTGTCACCTGCTCAACTTCTGGGATGCCACTTTGAAACCCGTTGATCATCAAGAGAACTAAAGGCCTCATCTGGAATCAAAATAAAGGAAATCCTCACCAACAAGATCCAGGGTCGCCCATTAAGTTGGAATAATTTGCACGTTATGCGTTCATTTATTTCACCAGGGACAAATAATGTAGTCACTGCACCTGGTCAAAAGATATAGCTGATGTATTTAAATAGGAATAAACAAAATATTCCAACTTAATGTGCAACAATGTACTTGTGAGTTTGGTCTTCAGCCTTCCCATTGGTTGTTAATAATGCAAGGTGTATATAATGTTTTAAATTGGCTGGAATATACAAAAAATTGGTACATATCCAGTATACAGTGAACCATGCAGTCTTGCATGCAGAAGTCACCAGTTACTCTTGAGATTTTGTCAACATATTGATTCATTACTGACATATTACGTCACAAATATGTTAAAGCTCCTATTATTCACTGATACTCATCGATTATATCATCAATGATAATCGACAAGTTTATCTGCACAATGAGCCAGCAGTGACATTTTGAAAACTTATTGAAAGTACTACTTACCGTATCTGCGTGATCTGTAATAATTCAGGGGTCAGCATAGAGTATAGTGCACAGAAAGCACTTGAATACATTTATGACTTCCTGCCAGAATTATATGGCACCACTAATGACATTATTTAATATTTTATGTGATGACATAACCATGAGAGAAATATTGTATCTTTCTTCCCCTTTTATTTTTGCTGGATTATCTAAATATGTGTCCTTCCAGATATCTTTGATATGTCTAGCGGATGAGAGCCCTCCACCTCACTGTCAGGTGGCTGTGGTCATGAAAAATAGTACATCAAACGTCCTCTCGTTGGTACAAGGTTTAATGGTAATGGACTCAGAGATTCAAGGGAGGAGATGAAGAAAAACACAGGAAAGAAAAAATAACAGAGAGAACAAAGGGCAAATGCAAAGTAGTAGAATCCCACATGAAAAATATGTGAAGAGAAACAAAAGCTCCAAAAGCCTTCTCTCAATGTTTTTATATTTTATACATACAGTATATACATATATAAAACTCATATTTGTTGCAGAAAAGTTTTGATGTTGCTTGACTATAGAGTCTACAAGTTCTTCCCATCAAACAAACCCATGACTTTGACCCAGGAGACAGCTGTACGTGTCCCATGGGAATCCAAAATCAAATGATTTATCACACGTTGTTTTACGTGACATTGTTTTACGTGACATTGTTTTACGTGACATTGTTTTATGTAACATTGTTTTACCTAACATTGCTCTTTTGTATTATTAATTTACATAACATTGTTTTACGTAGCATTGCTTTACGTAACTTTGTTTTATTTAACTTTGTTTTACGTAACTGTTCTTTTGTATTGTTGTTTTATGTTGTTTTTTACGTAACATTGTTTAATGTAACACTGTTTTATGTAACATTGTTTTTTTACGTAACATTGTTTTACGTAACATTGTTTTACGTAACATTGTTGTTTTGTATCGTTGTTTTGTATCGTTGTTTAACGCAACACTGTTTTCCGTAACATTGTTTTACATAACATTGTTTTACGTAACATTGCTTTACGTAACTTTGTTTTATTTAACTTTGTTTTACGTAACTGTTCTTTTGTATTGTTGTTTTATGTTGTTTTTTTACGTAACATTGTTTAACGCAACACTGTTTTCCGTAACATTGTTTTACGTAACACTGTTTTACGTAACATTGTTCTTTTGTATCGTTGTTTTATGTCATGTTTTACATAAGCGTATCACGTAACATTACATAAGAAAGTCCATTGATGGCAGTTGTTTATTTGTGCTCGATACATTGTTATTGTTGGTGTGTTGTTATTCTAACACTCACCATGTTCTTATTTCTAACCTTACCCATAGTTTTGGGAGGGAGAGAGAGGGGGGGGGGGGGGGGGCACACAGCTGTGCTTTGCAGAACACAACACAAACAAACAGGGTCAGAGAGATGCACTGACTAACTTTCTGAAAGTTTACAGTTTTATCATCTTCAGTAAAAACACTGGATAACTATATGCATGATAGATTCACAGACTGACACCGATTGACACTGGATGCATAATGATAACTGGTAAAAGGCATTAAATAATCAAAGAATGAGAAACGAACTGAATGTTAAAGATGATGTTTAAGTTTGGATGACCTCTGTCTGTTATTCTGCTCCTTTATTCTGTGAGCAGAGATGGAATTTAAGATTTAAGGAAATCAGATAAGTATGAAAGTGAGTAAGTCATCAGAAGCACCGTAATGTCTGATCTGACATGGACAGACATCCAGTGAAGGGAAAATTGGTGTAATATGGTCAAATTTTCTAGTTTTAGTTCAGATTCAAGCTGCATCACTCCGACAAAAAATGATACTGCAACCACCTGGAAACCTCACGCCCAGATTTGTCCGTGTTACACAGACTGAATGGATCACACATCTACATATTTACATATGCATCACTCTGCTTTAATCACTTCATGTCTTGTTGAGTCTGAATTAAGAATGGGTTTTTAATGTCTTGTACTCGCTGGTCATATAATACTGTTTTTAAAGCTGCTTTTTTTCCCAGCTTGAATTATTTCATTAAATAAAAACTTTCATTAGATATAATAAATGAATGTTTACGTGGGTCGCCTTTCCTCTCGTAATTAAGCCCAATTATCATCCGTCACTCGTGTAATGCGGGCTACGCTTTGTAGTCCGTGGGGCTCGTCAGGCCCGTCGACATAAGATTCATAGAACCGCCTCTGGTACATAATGTTAATTGGGCATTAATAAAACTAGACCTATTAGGCAAGTTTTCTCCTGTGAGTAGAGACCGGTTGCTACTTTTCAAAAACTCTACTCACGTCAGGCTCTGCAACGAAGACAGACTTCATGTGTTTGCTGCTTCATTATTTTCATGAGGATGGCTGTAGGCTAATACATGTCTCACACCATATCACCACAAGTTTTAATGTGTTGGGGCAATGACCGGTCCAATTTCAGGATTAGCATGTGCAAGGTAAAAAATAATAGCTACTCAAAATATGAGTTTGAACGATTTTTCTCATCGTTGTTATGTATTTTTACATTGTTTTGACCGACTCATATTCAGCTATTATCGTCGGCTCAAGGGTGTTCATTCTGCTGCAGTGAACGTGTGGGCTGTTTGTTGTCAGATGCCGTTGCCAACGACAACCCCGAGAGGTGTGCTGCAGATCTTCCTCGGGCTCCTGAAGACAAACTGGAAGGGACAACCATGACCAGCGGGGCCAGTTTTGTAACTTTAAAAAAATATATTTTTTGCAATTTAATGGTGTTCCTCTGTAGAAGGAGCGATCGCCAACGAGCTGCTGCAGCTGCTCAGCTTGCAGCCGGATGACATTTTCATTTTGACGTCTTGCTCTGTGGATTTAAGGAGTTATTTTGAGGAGCTTTTCTCGGTCTATAGACAAGTATTCCTTCAAGGGACTACATTTTCCATCAGCACTCAGTGAACATCCTCATTAAAAGGTGGCAGATTTTCCCTTAAAGGCAAAAGTCCACGGAACTAAACGACAACGTTTTTCCTTGCCTTCCAAAAAAACACATATGAGCGTTTTCCAATACAGTTTGACACAAATGACCAGATGAAAAGTAATCATATGCAGAATTTTTGACCTCCCACTGCAAACTTTATGGCCCCTACCTCTTGTGTGTACGAGTCTATCCTCTTCCCAGAAGAGTGGAAGTTGCTCCACAGTGGAAACCTTGTCCATTTGAAGCAACAAGGAATCTGCAATCTTTCTATAGAGGGAAGTTTCTTCTGTACGAATAACTTGCTCATTCTGCTTTTGTGCTATTCAGAATTCATATTCCCATTATACAACACATGGTTATGTACCTGTGATTCCTATAGAAATTAGACATAATATACACTCAACAAAAATATAAACGCAACACTTTTGTTTTTGCTCCCATTTTTCATGAGATGGACTTAAAGATCTCAAATTCATTCCAGATACACAATATTACCATTTCTCTCAAACATTGTTCACAAATCAGTCTAAATGTGTGATAGTGAGCACTTCTGCTTTGCTGAGATAATCCATCCCACCTCACAGGTGTGCCACATCAAGATGCTGATCTGACATCATGATTAGTGCACAGGTGTGCCTTAGACTGTCCACAATATAAGGCCACCCTGAAATGTGCATTTTTTTTGCTTTATTGGGGGTCTGGGGACTCAGAACCAGTCAGTATCTGGTGTGACCACCATTTGCCTCATGCAGTGCAACACATCTTCTTCGCATAGAGTTTATCAGATTGTCAATTGTGGCCTGTGGAATGTTGGTCCACTCCTCTTCAATGGCTGTGCGAAGTTGCTGGATATTAGTGGGAACTGGTACACGCTGTCGTATACGCCGGTCAAGCACATCCCAAACATGCTCAATGGGTGACATGTCCGGTGAGTATGCTGGCCATGCAAGAACTGGGACATTTTCAGCTTCCAAGAATTGTGTACAGATCCTTGCAACATGGGGCCGTGCATTATCTTGCTGAAACATGAGGTGATGTTCATGGATGTATGGCACAACAATGGGCCTCAGGATCTCATCACGGTATCTCTGTGCATTCAAAATGCCATCAATAAAATGCACCCGTGTTCTTCGTCCATAACAGATGCCTGCCCATACCATAACCCCACCACCACCATGGGCCACTCGATCCACAACATTGACATCAGCAAAGCGCTCACCCACACGACGCCACACACGCTGTCTGCCATCTACCCTGAACAATGTAAACCGAGATTCATCCGTGAAGAGAACACCTCTCCAACGTGCCAGACGCCATCGAATGTGAGCATTTGCCCACTCAAGTCTGTTACGGCGACGAGCTGGATTCAGGTCAAGACCCCGATGAGGACGACGAGCATGCAGTTGAGCTTCCCTGAGAAGGTTTCTGACAGTTTGTGCAGAAATTGTTTGGTTATGCAAACCAATTGTTTCAGCAGCTGTCTGAGTGGCTGGTCTCAGACGATTTTGGAGGTGAACCTGCTGGATGTGGAGGTCCTGGGCTGGTGTGGTTACACGTGGTCTGCGGTTGTGAGGCCGGTTGGATGTACTGCCATATTCTCTGAAACGCCTTTGGAGACGGCTTATGGTGGAGAAATGAACATTCAATGCACGAGCAACAGATCTGGTTGACATTCCTGCTGTCAGCATGCCAATTGCACGCTCCCTCAATGCTTGTGGCATCTGTGGCATTTTGCTGTGAGACAAAACTGCACATTTCAGAGTGGCCTTTTATTGTGGGCAGTATAAGGTACACCTGTGCACTAATCATGATGTCAGATCAGCATCTTGATGTGGCACACCTGTGAGGTGGGATGGATTATCTCAGCAAAGCAGAAGTGCTCACTATCACACATTTAGACAGATTTGTGAACAATGTTTGAGAGAAATGGTAATATTGTGTATCTGGAATGAATTTTAGATCTTTAAGTCCATCTCATGAAAAATGGGAGCAAAAACAAAAGTGTTGCGTATATATTTTTGTTGAGTGTATATGAATATTTGTAATGATAATCGGGTCAGTTCAAATAAAATGTATACATTCTTACAAAGGTTCAAAGCAATAATAATTTCTAAAACATCATTGGTTGAATGACTCTCATTGCAGAGCCTGAGTGGAAAACAGACCCGGGGTCGGTAGTGGGGTAGCGGGTCGGGTATTACTTTGTCTTCATTCATTTCCATTCGTGGTCGTGTTGACTGAAAGCAGTGGGTAATTTCGGGGCACTAGAAGCAGGGAGAGACCTCCGGTTAGATCCTCTGGTCTGGTTGTGGAGGGATTGTGACATTCTTCTGATTATTCTCTACACAGACCAGCGACGGCCCGAGAGCGTTTGTCTTCAGGTGTCCGATGTGATGATTTATTGCAGACCACTGATTGATTGCAGCAAATCAGTCACAAGCAAATGTCTATTAAGCCATATAATATGACAAAGACCAAGACCATATTTCCTTTTTACTGACATTCTGCCACTTTGTGTTTGTCTGCATGTCACTTTCCCTTCAGATGATTCAATACAGTCGTTTGCTTTTAGTCTTTTAGATGAAAATCTTAGTTGAAGCTGACAGCTGTTTTGTCTTTATTCCAGGAATAAAGCATGTTAAGTGTTTTGTATCACCAATCTGAAGAGTTCACTTACCAAAAGCAGTGTAAGAATACGTTATTGAGACTCGATTATGGTGTAGTTCTGGCAATTACCTCTATTGTATCTCTGGATGAATGTGACGAATTACCACGATTTCAACCAGTGAAAAGTGAAGGTAAGGAAATGGGATGAAAGCAGGTTTATTCAACTAAAAATGACTGTGTGTTTCCAATTTACTGAGAAATGTGGGGGAAATAATAAGCATTCATTATTCCTAAATTATAATCAATAATTCACTCACTATGATTAATTCACAGCCAATACTCAGGATGCTTATACTACAGGGATGCCTTCTTGTCATTGTCATGGATGTCTTTTTTGCTTCAGTCGAACTGTGGAACAAATTCAAAAGCGCGCACACACACACACACACACACACACACACACACACACACACACACACACACACACACACACACACACACATTATAAAGACTATGGAGGAGGGCTCTTGCCAATATGAAACCATTTAGACATTGATGTGACACACTTCTAATTTCATCCATTATAGTTACATTGACATTTTGAAGTCTCGTCAAATTATTTTGCGATGAAGTATAAATTATAAAGATAAAACAGCTATGGTGAACATTTTATCTTCGGTTTTTCAAGAAGTGTTATCAGACTTGATTTGTGGACAACATCAAAGCTTGGAGCCTTTTGGTCACGTTGGCTTTATCAATTACTTTCAATATTTCAAGGATATTGTTGCAGAATTCAGAGATTATAAATTAACTGGTTGATTTAGGTGTTGAGAGAGGCTGCTGCATCATGATCCGTCAAATAACGCAGCTTGGTCAGCGGAGGCACATTTTCTATTGTTACTCATCTCATTAGCATGCAGTGAATCCCTGAGAAACAGCCACAGGTTTCCTCCATTCAGCAGGGAATGGCCACTGAAAAACAGGTTCAGCATAAAGGAAGTGAAATACTGTATACTGTGTAGTTGTCTGCTGGGGAGCACAGTTGTCACATGTTACAGTTGTACCTGCCTACATTTGCTTTTCTATGGAGGCATGCTCAGACGTGTTTGAAAAAAAGCATAATTCATATGCCAGGCCACAGGGTGAGCCACTAATTCAACACCTTCCACCTGACAGGGTATAACAGTCACTTCAGAATCTTTTCAGAGGAGCAGGAGAAGAAAACTACTGACGTATGATTAGAGCAGCTCACCCAACGTTGGATTATACCCCCACGGAGGTGAGAAACAGCTGCAGCTTGGTCATCATTCATTAAAATAGAAGGCTCTTATTGTATTTCATGATGTTTAATTCACAGTTGCAGAAATAGTAAGTAACATAAGAAATTATAATAATCATTTAAATAAATCAGTTACTTGATTTGACCAGATAAATGTTGTTTGAAAAGTCATCTGTGGAAAGAGGGCCAGTGTACTGCAATTACAGAAGATACATTTGAAGGAAGTGAGAATAAATGCTATTTATATAATAACATACCAATGTAGTCATACGTTTTTCTGGTCCACAGACTTGGCAAATCAATACGGCTGCAAATATCCAGAGGCATGCTGGGAGAGAAAAATGGCAGGGAAGGATTGGTTTGTGAAGAGGTGCCAACGTCCAGGACTTCTTCAACAACCTGGCTGATGTCCATCCCTTTGAAGCCAAGAGCATGTGGGACGTGGACGAGTCCGCCATAACCTTCAGAATATTGTGTCCACCCAAAGTGGTGAAACATGAACCCAGCTGAGAGGGGCACCTTCATCACAAGGCCATTGGTGAACCGGCCCAGTGGGTGGTTCAGACTACATGCGGGATTTCATTGTGCGTCTCCAGCACTCAAGCGTCAATAGAGGCCAAGGTGATCCTTCTCCTCAACAACGATGACGGTACTTTACCCTCGTCCATCCAAGGGATTGATTTCTGCCGGGAACACTGAGTCTTTGAAGAGGCAGCCTCAAGAACAATCCCGATCCAGTCGCCAGAAAGTTGTATGTTTCTACAAATCACAAGACACGCTGAATGTCGACAACCAAAAATGCGTTTCATAAATATGGCTCATATCAGTCTCTTGTCACACATGACAAGTGAATTATAATGTGAAATTGTTGGTTAGGTACTTATGTTAGAAAAAAGGTTGATAGTGTTAATAATGCAACAGTGTAGCTAGCGTGAATAAATAACAATGGACTGTAGCCAACTTTCTTGCAAACCTAACAAGCCTAAAGTCAATACTTTTTGGTAAAAGTTCCAAGGTTGAGAAATAAAAGCAGACAGCAGCTTCCTGGTTAAAAAAAAAAGTTGGAGAAGGTCATGTTTGTGGAGAGAACTTTGTTTGGTTGAAGTCTGGGAAGTCTGGGAGCTGTAAAGACGGACCCAAGAGAAGGGAACAGGGACGTCACACTTATTAACTTCGTCAACCTACGGCAGGCAATCGGCTACTTGGGAGAAAAAAATCCCAATCAAATTAAAAGAGCATTTTAATGCATTTTTTTTAATTATTGTTAAGTCACCTCGAGTTGCACTGTGTTCGGTGAGTCATGTTATGATATGATGACACATTCTAATGGTGAGTGTTGTTCCTGTGAGAGGTTGTAGACCTTGAAAAAAAACAACAAAGTAATTCACCAGCTCACACAAGCAGCTTCCTTTTCAATGTGTTTTTGTATCCTTCTATTTAATGTTTCAATGCTGACGGTTGTTCATACCGTGGGTTTGTTTGTTTGACTGTAAAGCTTTCTGTCTTGGGGTGTTGCAATAGTGGTTACCCTTCTTTAACAAGTGCACATCAAATTCCACATGGGCCTCCTCAAAAAGCATGGGTCTTAATGGCCATTGCACTTCAATTGTAACATCGGACATTGTCCACTTTTGGTTTAATTCCTCAAGACTTGTTTTTTCTACTGAAGAAACCCTCCTAGCAAGTTCTGTTTATGGACTTTGGTATTTTGAAAACACTGCAGTAACACGTTGCAGTTAATGCACCAGTTTTCAATCAGCTTCAGTCGTTAGTTCATTTTTTTTCTTTTAATCTCAAGGAGTAAAGTTCAATGTGCTGAGGTCACAGATGGGACTTCCTGACACACATGGATTGGTTAAAAAAAATAAAATCACAGCAATTTCAATGAAACAGTAATTAATTCACTAATTACATGCAATCAGATTCAGATCAGAGGCAAATGATGCATGAAAACATTAAAAACCCATATGTTAATCTGCAACTGATAAATAAACATGATGTTTGGTTTGTTATCCGCCCCGGTGTGTCTCACTGCCTCCCTCTTTAGCAAATGTATACATTTGTTTATTACACATTTCAGTGTTGCGAATACGTTTTGCTCAAGAGAGAGAAATATGCAAGGAAATGCATTTACAACAACAACGTAAACACATTACCAAATGCACATTTTTTCATAATGATCTCAATTTTAAAAATGTTTACTCTGAGAAATTACAGACTTCAGGTGAGTTTAAATCTGTCTTCAGACCAACGCTGCTGCTGTCAGAATTGTAATGAGGCCATTACCATTTTCACCCACTGTTTGATATCCTCATACGACTTCTTTTCTTCCTTTTACTCCTTCTTTGTCCTTTACCATACGCTCTACCTTCATTCCCTCATGTCTTCACCCCTTTTCTCTCTCATTCGTGTCCACTGATTTCCTTCTTCCCCTCAGTCTCACATCCTGTCTTCCTCTCCCTTCCACCTTACAACCCATCTCCTCATAGCTCTCTCACATCTGTCAAAATTGGGATAATGAGAGATAATATTGCTGCTGCATACACTCGCACATGCAGCGCCGACCCTGCCTTGTTTTCCCATGGTTCCCTTTGGCGGCGAGTCGGCATCTGGCTTTCTTCGGGGTCAAAAAACCCCCGAAGATGCCGGCTTTGAAGGTGTTGACAGCGGAAATTAAAAAAAAGTTCGGCCTCCGTGTGAAATAGTGGCGATCGATTCTCATCGTGAAGGACTTTCATTTAATGAAGTCTGCCACTCTTCTTCCTCCTCCTCCTCCTCCTCGTTGACTTATCCTCCACCTTGTCCCCCTCGCCGCTTCTACTTCCTCCTCTCGCCCTTCCTGCCGCACGCCTCGCTGAAATATGAGTCCAATATGAGCCGCGGCACCTTGGTGCAGAGAGTTGGCTAATTAGAGGCAATTACCAAGATGCAGAACTCACTAATGGAATTTCACCATCATTTGTCTCCAGCTGATCTCACTGCACATAAGAGGACTAAGGAAAGGGAGAACGAGCTAAAGGTGAGCCGCGACTTACAATGCCAAGTGTTCTCCAAATGTCAAGTCATGTGTCCATCTGAAAGTGAACACGATATTCCCCACCGGACCAGATCATCTTTAACTAGGAAAGGCAAAAACAAAAAGCAGGAGCCGAGGCATTACCTCCATTATTAGCATAGCAGTTAGCAGCAGGGATTTAAAATGCACAGCTGGGTTGTATTTAATTTGCAATGGTCAGTTAACAGCAGCTAACAATGGCAATAACAGCTTGGATGACCTTTTGAAATGACAGGCACACAGTTATACAGCAAATGAGTTCATGAAATGAGATTGATTTAAATGTTATCGCATTGGAAAGACAATTACAAATTAACCATGTCAAGTATATTTGTATGGTCAAATATCACATGCGATGCTCCATTAGGTTTATAGACCCACATCAGCAAACGGTTTCCAGCAAAGCCCAGAATTCAGTCAACAACTCAAATCACAGAAGAGGAAATTGCATTGGAGAGTGGATTCAAAGAGAGAATCCCCCCCGGGGCGGCAGTTGGACCATAGGTGGGAAAATGTCTATTATAAGAAATACCAGTAAAAAACAAATTATTATACTTTTAAAGAATTCAGTGTGAACGGACTCCAGCTCCTCTCTTATACTGAACAACTCCGACAACAATCTGAATTTCAAAGGAGGCCACTTCATTAATGACAGCTGGGTGCCGGGGTAGGAAGAGGAGGTGCAGTAGGAAGGACGGCGCTACTTCCCCCGTGGATACATTGACACATGCAAAGCAATGACCAACATATAGATCGGCAATTCCTATTCTATCTGCTCATTGCCCCCTTAAAATGCATGATGTTACAAATGATGTTGTTGACGCGTCAATCAGAATATACGCTCACTCAAATTGAAGTCCTTCTTCCTCAAAGTGGTTTTGAAGGAAAGAAAAAAAAAAAAACAAGGGAGTTGCCAGAACACGATTGTTGTTTGGACATTTTTTTTTTTGTCTCCTGAAGGAAATATCTGGCGCTTTAGCTCGACAATGGCCACATTAACCTTGTCTGTCTGCTGCTTGGCAGTGGACATAATAGCAGTCTGTGGATTTCTGCAAAAACAACATTATAAAAGCTGTTAAAGGCCACAACAATTAGCTGAAAGGAACTGCAGGATTCGGGTTGCACACCACAAGCGTCGACTTTCACATACAAGCAGTCACGTGGTTGCTTTAATAATAAATGAATCCATTTTAAACGTATGGATTGTAGCCACTTGAAATTGCAAATACTTCCTGTCTTTTTTCTTCGGACTGTAAAGTGTATAGACTAATTGTTTCTGGTGGCCTTTTTTTCTCGCTTTTTTTCCAAGATATGAATTGCTATTCTCAAAGTCAAAGCAGCTGTAGGGAGTTGTTTGTTATACGAAACAGTGAAGGTGAGGAGCTGTGCTCACTCCCTCTCCCAGTTCCCTATCCATGGTGGAGCAGGACGTATTCACCACACACACACACACACACACACAGGACAGGGCCGGCCTTGAGAGAGCCACAATGACTTCCATTACTCTCTGTCCAGCACATTGACTGGCAAACTTCTCACAGGGATCTCTATGAAAAATGATTGGCCGTGCCGTTCTTCCCCGCCCGTCCTGGCATTGTAACACTGGGTGCATTACAGTAAGTGAGTCAACAGGCATTGGAAAATCACTCAAGCACAAACTGTTTCTAACTGCAACCTTGCTCCTCGGAGGGAAAATGCATCAGGAGAGAAGAATGATGTTGAACATTGATCCACATGCCGAGCCTCCGGTCTGGCCTCTCTTTGTGACAGGTTATGACAATGTAATGTAGGACCCACGACAGAGCAGAGGGGCTTCTGTCATCAATCACATTCAAAGTGGAGGTTGAGGGGTTTAGTGAAAGTCACAGGATTTGAGGGAGACTTGTGTAGGATTTAGGGGGATTCATTGGTAGAAATTAGGGGTGTAAGGGTACAAATAATTCACAGTTCAGTCGGTATCTGTTTGTCTGGGTCTCGGTTAGGAAGGTTTTTGGGTACAATAGGGAACAAAAAGACAATTCATAAAATAACTTTTTTTGTTGTTGATTTATTTAGAAAATTATGAACATTCAACAGGTGCTCTTTGGTCATACTTCTTATTTTAACAGCTAAGGCACTCAAATACTGGCATATGTCAATAAAAATATCAAAAATGAATCAGAGAAATGTCTGTAATATAAATGTAACCCAATGTTAATCAAAAACATATTGTAACATATGTTTCGTTCCACTATGTTATTGTTATTAGGCCCCATTGGGTTAATATTGGAATCATACAGGCAGTGAAGTACAGCATTTTCTCCCCTAATGGCTGAGTACTTGTTGATAGCATTTCCCACAAGTATACGGCTTGCATGTTTTAATGCAGTCTTGCTGTATAATATTGCACATGTAATACATTTGAGGTTGAATCTCTACCATAGATTAGGTGTGAAAGGACTCATTTGTAGCGATGAAGTCACAGATTCTACAGGTTTGCCACTGGTGCTAACCTTATCAAGAACTTTAGTATCTTTCAGCTCAATGTTTTGCCCACAACTTCTTTTTTAGAAAACAAGCTCTAATAAAACCACTGTACACCACCTGTGTAGCCATGGTTTGTTAGGTGTGTCCACAAGACGATAAGCAAACCATCAGTTTTCTGAATGGTTTTCAGTTTTCGGATCGATCGGAGGTAGGCTATGCTAAGGGGGTAACAGGAGTATAATCTCAAAGCTGATAGGGTTTTGTCTTGCTCAAGTTGAAATATTTCAACAAAGGCAAATAAGTGAATGTAGCAAATGTAGCGTATTCACCTCATTCCTGTGATTGGTGCCACCTAGCCTGAATTTGCATCTATTTCATCTTTGCATTGACTTCATATGAGGCAGCACCCCGAATCACAGGCACACAGACAGGGCCAGCTGGCCGGCCGGTAAAAACCTTCAAGATTTTTGACAGCCCACTGATGCTGCGGCCCACTCTTTGTCCCAGTGTACCAGATGGTCAGTAGTACACCACTTTTTCACAGTGTGGGAGGCACTGACAAAACAGGAAAGAAAACCGTAAGGATGCCAAGATAAAGGCAGTATTTCTGCTGCGTATAGTTGTGAAGAGCTGGACCGTAATGTTGTCATTTCAGCTTCATGGACTATCAAAATACAGGACTGGAGGCTGGAGGAAGATAAATCATAACAGTGCAGACAGAAATAAAGAGTTGGGAGGTACATCTGTGTACCGATACAAGTGTGCACTGAATATATTTGTGAGAGAGAAAGCAAGTTAGTCGTGTTGTTGGCTCTGTCAACATAATCCTGAAATCGAAGAGGACTCAATGTTTAACAGACTGTTGCCTCAAGCCCAGTTGGATTTGGCCTTTACTGGTCTGTGGACTGTGCTCCGTCTTGGACTAAATTATCTAAAAGTCTGGTAATCTGTTTATCAAGATCCTTCCTCTCAGTGAGAAGCTGATCATACGGAGAGCATGTTGTTTAAAAAAAAAGACACATTCAAAGCCCCTTGTCCTTGCCTGGTTCCTCTGAAGACCATCAAAGAGGCGCTGGTGTCCAGCAGAGCCCGACAGCGGGGCACGGCCGCTGATTAATCAGCTTGGAACACTCGTTAATGATGAAATGGTAGAACACAGTCGTGGAAATCCTTATTTGACATCACAGTTCTGATTATCTGAGATAATATGAAATGGAATATGTGGCGAGACAGCTGGAGCAGCGATACATGCAGATGGTAGATGATTAGAAGACTAACTCCCTCATAACTTTTCACAGTGTGGATCCCATCAAGCATATTTGCAACTTGAGCTTGTTGGAAGACTCTGAAAGAATGTTAAAATATGTTGCAGAAGTGAAAATCCGACATTATCTGCATCGAGGTAATTACAGTGAGCGGTTTCTTATTGTGTTAAAAACAGCAATGCCACCACACCAAAGACCAGAAGGCAGGCTGGCCTTTTCATGTCCCCCCTGTTGATATTTACTATCACTGACTCCTTTGCCTACATGCAATTACCACGACAGTGGACAACAATCAATTATAGCATCATGGTTTCCCTTTGTTGGCTTCTCGCCACCTTGCAAAGAGCATTTTTCTGTCGTGACAGCAATGTTCAGCCGGCAGAATTTTTACAAAGAAGCAGAAGCGAATCTCTGAGAGCTGACCTTTTAGTGTAGAGCCGCAGCAATGACAGCTGTGAGGGTATTTTTTAAACCGCCCTCTTTGCTTTTTAATATGAGGAAATGTGCGTGTCGTCTATAAAAGAAGACAAAGCAAATCACACCGATGAGACGCCTGTGGCACTTCCTCTGGAATGACGGTAATAGCCTTCAGACGGAGGGCCCTGACTGTCAGTGTTGGGGGGGTTCGAATGATGGGGCGGTGGCTAGCAGGAAGTAGGTAGTCGTCTCAGGCCGTGTATTAAATTTGAGAGTTTATCTCAATGTGGGGCAACAAACGGAGCCCAGGGCTTCCTAAAAAAGACATTTATCTCTGTCTCTTTCCATGTCTCTTTCCGTCATTCATACATAAATATGAACACTCCTGATCTTCCTTCATGTCATTCGCTGCTTAACCATTTCCGTGATTTCAAGCTCTCCCAGTGTGTATGTGGCATCTGATGGGGATATGAGTTAATGTACATGACGTGAAGTGATATCCTTTTTTCCCGCCTCCCACCAGCGTGCTGTCGAGATGCATTGTGCATCCCCCGCGCAAACGAACACGCATGCATCATTAGAGCACAAATGTATATCTCTGCATCTCCCACTCAAAATGTAAACTATCCACGTCGTCAACCTGAGGATGTGGTTAAGTATGGGATCAACTACAAGAACTTCAAGGACTCAGATGCCTTTTTGTTGGTTTGCTTAATTACCTTTCACACTATACGCACCAGTTAATTTATGAGGTGTAATCATCTTTTAATAAAAACCCCCCACTAATAAGCAATGTCGTCCAACATAATATGATGGCAAGTGTGTGTGTGTGTGTGTTTGTTAAATAATTACAATTTCACGTAGATTTTCGTAGTTTTGGCCATCATTTCTAGGAACACAGCGATTTCACTCCAGTGATGACGGAAAAGTGATCAGATAAGTTGTGAAACCAATCCATCTATTCTATGCTGACAAACAAGTGCATCATTCAGGGAACTCAGGTATTCATATTAATCTGTGGTTGCCATGGACACAGCAAGCTGCAACGGAAAATTTAAAACGTTGAACTATTGAATTGTGTGTGAATTCTGGGGACACCTACGGAACTTCCATTGAAGATGTTTGCAATACTTTTACAAGCAAGGGCCAAAGTCACTTCAGCAGGCACCCCAGAATATTTAATCAATTGGTGCAATTTGGAATTTCTTTCCACGCCAAATGCACCAATTTATGCATGAAAAGTATCAAATAAAATGGTTTAGCTTCTAAAAGAATGCGAGTCCTATTTCTCTCCTTAATGGACAAAAGAAGAATTGTTTAGTTTAACTGTCCAGCTATATTTTGGAATAAAAATAACACAAACATCTGTACTTGTTGTCTTTGTCAATATAAAATACAACCAGAATATACTTCTTCTTGTCACTTTCATATTAACACATGTGACTGCACACTGGCACTCTACCAATACGTGGGAAGCATGTGTTGAAGTATTTTTCAAACACTTAAAAGCACCTCTTATGCTATGAAATGGAAAATCCTAAATTAATATAATAATAAAAAAACAAAATATAAACTTGAATATTAGGAGGAGGATTCCAATTAGTTCCAACGTGGCTATTTGCAAATGTGATGCCAATATTATTCTGTTTTTGCTGATTAAAGTCTGGTTTAAAGCAGACTATAGGAGTTGATTTGGGCTCCGGTTGGGTTTTTTTCTTGCCCATCGACAAACACAGAGACTCAGGGTGAAAACAACAGCAGCCTCACGCTGTCGCAGCTGGTCATAAGACACATTCTGCAATAATCTGAAACAACCTGAACATACTTGCTGCAATAAAAGACGTCTGTACAGCCATTAGCTATGATGGGAAATATTGTACAGTCTGTTGGAGAATCTGATTTGTCACAACAATGTTCCAGTCGCCGTAACAACAGCAGCTCTTCCCCCTGTGATTGGGTCAACTTCTGGATTTTACAACCATTCGAAATCCCTTATCAGTCAAATTGGTTGCAGCTGAATTGGAAGACAAATAGCAGAACCACGTGAGGGGGAATTGTGGTATTCTTGCTGCAGCGATGTTTGGGGTTCAGCCCTATGTGGGTGATTACTTTAGAAACAATTGAGGAGTTGCCACTTTCACATCTCTGGTGATTTATTATTGTGACTATGGAGGTTCGGTGTCCTTGATAAACTCTTGTATTTCCCTTTTTGACCCCAGAAGCAGCTCTCTCCAGCTCTACAGTCTCCAAATGCTTCCATCATTATCACAAAATAGCAGCTCATTTTGTCAATCTTACAATTATACCATGTTTTCCATTAAGAGCCAACATCTTCTACATTTTGAACTGTGATTCATGTTAAAAACCTGCAGCTACAATCTCAATATGAGAACTGGCAGCGTGATAAAAATAATCTCCCTCATTACACAGATGGTACATGTGCGTCGCACAGCCTGTTTTTCTCTTACTAAAATTAACAGGATGTCTAATACTTAAGTGTAGCAGAAAGCATACGGTCGATCTCGGGGCAAATACTTTATTTGTGAATAGATTTTGAAAAAGAAATAATAATACAGCTCTCTGACAGCTGCCTCTCTTTGTAATCAGGTTTTCAATGATAGCCCACTGTGATTTCACTAGTTGTCAAATGGCCCAATTCAGGATTAAGTCAGAGCAATCACTGCCATAACCAGTTTACAAAAATGATTCAGCTTAAATTAATATGCTCCAGATTTGTCTCCAACAAAAATGGATACTGTCTTGTTTAATGATTAACCCCCGCAGCTATTTATTCAAATTTAAATAAAAAAAAAAGCATCATGCAGTTTTGTTTTGTAGGCGGATCAAGTGCTGGGATGAATCACCATTTTGGCATTAATCATATTGCTTTTTGTTCAGAGGCCCAACAAACCTTAGCGGTAAAAGGGCACCCACTGGAAAACGAATAATGGTTTGATTAGTTGGATTTGTATTTATGTTACTCTCAGGTATTGTGTGAGCTTCCAACCCTGTCTCCTACAAAATGATAAATGCATTCTCAATTATGTTTCAAGGGAAGCGTATTAAACATGTGGTGAACATTGTTCCCATATATGTGAACAAGGAAATTGCCTGGAGGTCGTCAACGAAATGTGGGCCAACTATTCATGAGCAAAATCTTGGAATAACCTAAAGCAGAAACTTCCATCTGCTAGCTTATATAATACGTTTATTTGATATAACACCTTTTACAGAGTCACCAGCCTTGAGTTTTGGCCGTCACCATCTTGGATTTTCTGCAGCCAACCAGATTTTGGCTGTGGATGAACACAAGCGGCACCTTACTGCATCTGGATCCATCTGGTGTGACGCTTTTAACAAAGCTAGCTTCGTAATAATTCAAGGTCAACGTCACAGCTAACTGTTAAACTCATCTAAGTAGCTAATTCAATTGGTAGCGATTGCAGTGAGGTCATGCTAACGATCTGTCAGTCACAAGGTAGCCCCGCCCCAAAGCTTTGGGGGGCTGCTCAATCCTCTATTTCCCTCTACCTAGTGAATAAATTATTATTTTGAGAGCATACATACTCAACTTTCACTCAAAGCTGATGGGAAGTAGAGGCAGAATCTCCTCAGATATCCTCAAATAACAAGAGAGACCATATTCTAGTCTGCAAAAAAAAAAGTAAAGCATTAAATATTAAAAGAACAGAGAAGAGGGAAAGCAAAAGAAGATGTTGAATTAAAAAAGCTGCCGATGCTCTCAACGGGGTCGGGGGAAGTCGCAGCTCCGTTCATGTGAACACAATCGGATGGCGCAATAGAAATGAAAGAAGGGCAAGGCTGGTGTTTTCATCTTTGTCCGGGCTGCTCATGACTCCAGCCACGGCGCGTCTCTCGTACAGACGAAGACTTAAATTGAAGTCACGGTTTGCAATGTGTAAACTCTAATAATGTCAAACTCTTGATCTCTGCCTTGTGTGAATAAAGTTGACATCATGCTGGAGCGGGCGGCGAGTCGGGGAAGAACAGAGAGGAAGAAGAAGAGAGGAAGGTGATTAAACGGTTGCAGTTTCAAAGAGCCTGCTTTTTTTAATGCAGAGATGCCATTCTGGCTATCTGGCGAAGCTGAGAGTTTACAACAGGATTATAGCCAAGAGCTAATGAGCTATTTAGCGCTGGCGGCGTTGCCAGGAGTGACGGTCCCGCTAAGCTGCTCAGTTTGTCGTGTACACACAAGGACACAAGTGGCGTATGTGCGCATGACGGCACATGAATTCATTGCGGGCGAAAAAATAAGTTGTCAAAAGTGACTTGACATGTGTGTATTTGTCTTCTTTGTGATAGAGAATATCATTTTATTGTTATTTTGTTGTGGGGCATGATGATGCATATTGTGTGTTTCATTGGCAGCCGCAACATCCTTGTGTTTTATGACGTCGTCACGGAGATTCAGCTTCTCTCTTCTTTCTTCTCCCCGCATTAATACGGCGGTCTCTGAGGATCGTGGAGATGTATGAATCTATTATTTATCTTATCAAAGAAAACTCTTAAATACTTATATTTCTTGGCAGTAAGAAAGTGAGATTCTCTCTCTCAGCTATAGACGGCATGTAAGAAGTGGATGTAGACACCATCACCTCACTTATTGATTTTTTGAAACCTTGAGTATGGCATTTTGGCTGATTGTGAAGTACAACATGAACAGCAAATATAGAATACTTTTTCTTCCATGAACTGAAAACATTGTTGAAGTGATAAAATGTGTAAGACGACAATATTGACAACACCCAGACCGTGGTAGCAACCTGTCAATCACAAGTTGGCCCTTGACCACAAGAGGTCTTGACGGGTTAGTTGACCCCCTTCACTACCATATGCAATTATTGTGTCTATTAATATATTAATAGTTATTTTAAAGCCGGGTCCTAATTGGAATGTCAATCAGACACATCAATCAACCCTTCTTGGCTTCTCCTTCGATTCCTTCGCACCCATGAAAAAACGTCCAGTGGAATTAAAGTTCAAGCCTAAACATGTATGTGTCGTATGTTCAATTTCTATATTTATTTTTTCAGAGAGTCGGATTGCTTTTTAAAGGACAATATTTTGACCTTCTCCATATTTACGGTTGGTGTCCATGTTTGACTGAACCTGTGGAGGCTGTCTAGTCTCTGTAAGCCGTCTCTGGAGGGAGACGGCAGAATCAGACATATGACTTCTGTGTGGGTCCTGCAGAGTCACACCGGGACTGTGGATTTTTTGCAGTTGCTCTGCAAATGTGTTTATTTGATATATAAATATTGAAGAGGGTTTGGCTCATTTAGCAGCCCCGCTTCACCCCCAGGGTACCGAGTGAAGTAATTGGATGTTTTGTTTCCTATTTTAATTGCATATTTGATATTCAAATACATTGCTTTAATGAAGTCATAGTTTGGACCCTCTATGCCACATGCCAAATATAGTAATAGGCTATTTTTGAAACCTGCAAAACATGAATACATTTTTTTTAAATTGCACGATAAGAGTGGTGGGGGTGAAGATGTGGTCAGATGGGCAACGATCAGCCGTGAATTCAATCTGCTGCAGATCCTGATGACACACAACCCTCAGTGAGACATATTCATACCACTTTTAAATATAAATGAGCATTACTCCAACCCAAGGAAAATATGCCACACTCAGAATTAGATCAAATCATTTCAGAGTAGCGTTGGTAGTAGCAGTTTTTATATTCAAATCTTTCATAGTAGGCTAATGTAGAAATATGGGATTTCTGATCATCAATTCCATTTGTAGTTTTTCAAGTATTTGTTTGGTTTCGAAGGCAGTTCTTGGTGGTGTTGGCCCAAATAAGGGCTGAAAATGTCGACTCAATATGTCCCAATCTTTATCTTTTTGTTTCCAATTGTATTCACATTGTTGGCGGCATATCTGATTGTTTGTAGGGTCTTTGTTTTTCAGGTTAGATTATTTTCTAACTTGTGTTTTCAGGTCTTTGTCATCTTCTTTTATTAGTACGTCGTTGCTTTCTCCCTCCCTCTGTGTCCTTGTTTCGTTCTCTTATCTGTGTGAATGATGTGTTTCTGTTTTGCTTAATGTGTAAAGGGAACCCTCCCCCGTTGCTCTTCCTGGGGTTCCTTTCATTTGTTCCCCCTTGGAGGAGTTTTTCCTTATCTGCATCGAGAGTTATGACGGTGTCCAATGCTGTGCAGATTTTAAAGCCCCTCCAGGCAAATTTTGTGATATTGGGCTTCATAAATAAAATTGATTTTAATTGCAATGGACTCCCTAACCGTGTCTGTGGGAGTGTTTGTGGTTACTCTTCATGTCTGAACAGTGATGAAGCAGATGCAGAAAGGTCTGTGATTCACGCAGACAGCCCAGGTGAACTTGCCTTTAATTGCATCTTTCCATTTAGTGCCCGAAATTTGCTTCACATTCAGTCGGAGCAAACTGTAAGTCCAGTTCAATCAGGAGAAATGTTCCCCCGATTTAGACACTGGAAGAGAGATGAAGGGAGTTGAATCTGGATGGTTGAGCTGTGGAGCAGGACTTCTGATGAGCTCATTGCACGCATGCGATGAGAACTGCAGGATTGATTTTGCACTGAAATGACAACTGACAGCAGCTGAGACAGAAGAGAACCAGCGAACACCCATAGCTGATTAAGTGGAAGCAAGAGGGCGAGACAGAGAGAGAGTGTGTGAATAAATGAGAGCATAAAGAGTTTTCCTGACACAACAGCTAAACGTCATTAGTAAAAACAGTTACTACACGCCTCCAGCAGGGGGAGCTCATGGCTGTACGCCTCACTTTCTTCCCCCAGTCATAACAGGTATGATCAGATAGTAATTTGTGTTTTACCACTAAGTACACTTACCATTTAGGCTAACTTGTGTATTATATCTGTTGTAAAGTAATAATAAATGAAGAAGCTAGCTACGCTTCTACCCCGCTGGGTGGTTGAAATGTGGAGGTTATGCTATTTTATTTATTTCCAGTTTTACTAATTGTATTTGTATGTTTTCTCAATTGAAAGCAAACAGCGTGAGCAAACATCTTACTGTTTTCTGTATTACAGCATATGTATGTAATAGAATAAGACTATAAGCATTTACAGTGTCATATTTAAGTTATGCAGTGCTTTAGTGCAGGTATTTGACAGTGATATTGAAACATAACTTTTTTGGGGCCCTTTAGAAGTAAAACTAACTAGCTTTGTAAATTACCCCCCAAAAATAATTGTACAATTTAATTTGCATTTAGCAGTACCGCTATGGACCACTAGATAGCGCTGTGAGGCCTACCAGGGGGTTCCGGCCCAGTAGAGCAGGAGAGCTGAGTACAGGAGCTGAGTATTTCAGGGCTTTTCCATGAGTATCAGACAAATCCATGTGGTGGTGACGGTGTCGCTGAAAGACTGTTGCTGTAGCAGCTCGGTTTAGTGGTTTAGCCCCGTAACACCCACTGATCCTGCCTCGTGCAGCTTTCAAAGTGTCTCCAATACTCGCACTCAGCAAAGCTACAGCCAACCCGGCACTCCAGCCTCCGTCCCTGATCAACGTCTCCATTCCTTCTCCTCGAATTACCCCCCTAAACAACCCCTCCGAAGCACGGCAGGGCGAGCCAACCAAGCCGTTGCGGACCAACCCTTTGACGACATTGATTTCTTGAGTAGTGCTGCCTAAGAATCGTAGCCGCCCCACCGTCAGACCGTCCAACTTTGTTATCAGGCAGCGGAGACACACCGAGGCCTTAACTGGGTCTCAGGAGACAAACAAGCCGGCAAATCACCTCCATCTGAGTGTTTGCTAATCTTTATCTGCTTGCTTGTTGTTCCTCTATGTCTCAGGGCTGATTCTTTCTGATATCGCCGAGCAATGCAGGGGGGAGGAAGGTAGGCGGGGAGAGGGAGCTAACAACTCCTATTTGTGTGTTACGAGGAGAGCAGACCCCCAGATTAAAAGGGTATATTTTGCACTCTTTCTCTTTCTGGTTCTCTCATTTGCCTTCCTCTCTAGCATTCTCTTTACCTCACACTCATTACCGCGGCGCCTTTTATCAACAGCATCTGAATGGAGCTCCAAGTCTGTCCCCTTTCCTGTTCTCCCATATTAAGGACTCCCTTTTCCTGCGTCTTCACTGTGGGTGAGGATGACAGAAGCATGGAATCATAGATTCTCCCCCGAGTCATCCATGTCTGATCACATACAGCAATCACCTGAAAGAGGAAGAGCTTAAATGTTACCCTGTACTGAATTTGATAGTTGCCTTATATGTCAAAACAGCACACTTTAGAGTTTTGATCTGATAGATTTGATAGGATCTAACTTCATTGCCAGATTACTTGTAAAGCTGGGACACATTTCAGAGGAATCTGGCAGTAAAGTGTAATCAAATCTATTATTTTCTTCTCATAATGTGTGTTTGATTAGATGAAATAACATTTAATGTGTTCCTTGCAAAAGAAATGTCAAGAATCTAGAGGTTTAAAGTCTGTACAGCCTGCAGTCATGCCAGCGGCTCTGCTTTACTTACAGTCTGCATTGTGTTTGAGCTCACATTCTCACGGTGATGCTGAAGGCGTGTGTATCTTTTTCATATGAGCATTTTAAATCCGTCTACCGATTTAAAATACGTACAGAAACACACTGAGTCTGATACATTTGAGTTTTCTATTTGTTATATTTGCAATATGAGACAAAACTGAATTAATTATGTGAGTGCCTTTAACTTATTATAAAAATGTTCGGATACCATTTTTTTCCATCTTGATGCCGGTTCCGATAACTGACCTTGCATACCGGCCGAAAACCACATACCTATCCAACCGATCTGATACCAGAGTGTTAAAAAGAAGAGAATTGCATACCACGTGGTGAAAATGAAAGTTTTATGTACCAACCATTCTTGTTAAATTAGCAGGCTATCGAAAAAGCCAGTTTCTTATCCATTCAAATAAATGCACCACCAAGAGGAACTACCTTATATAGCACTAATGTAAATAATGGCACAGACAAATCAAGCACAAGGCCACACCATGTTGCAGCTGTAATAGGGAAAGTGCACTTCAATTCCTATTACAGTGCTATTAAGTTAAGTCTTTCTTGCTTCTGCTTCCAAGAATTGCTGTTAAATCACAGAGCGGGAACACGGAGCCCGGAACTGTTTTGAAAAATTGTTCTGTTGTGGAACAACGCTACCTGTTGAATACATTTCCACTACCACACGGATATACAGTACATTTCTGGCTTTGAGCAGGTGATCCTTCTTTTATTACTCTGCAACCCCCATATGTCACATCTATATGTACACCACCTCAGACAACATGTTAACATCCTTTTTATCCGTTTATTGCAAATAAACAAACACATTGTAAGTGTAAACCAAGTGTAAACCAATGTGTAAGCTTGTGTAAGCCAATGTGTCAAACTTGCACTCTCTCTACTGGCCATAAGGGGGCGACTTCCGATTGCATGGAGTCTATGAGAAAATGACCCTACTTCCCACTTGATTTATAACTCCAGAGAGTATTTTCATGATATGTCCCTTTAAAGCCCATCACATGTTCTCCACGGTAGTTTACTCAGAGATGGATCAGGTAGCGGTGGTGAAGTGCATGCTGGGAGGCATCCTCAGCCATATTGAAATTGACAGAAACCCCAACCGAGATAGGATGGACAGAGTGTAATAACCTGATCACTTGAATCTGCTCTCCAGTACGCGATTATGACCGTTTCTCCTTCTTCCAAGAAGGAATCCTTAGTGGCCCTGGAAGCAAGACATTGCTGCATCTATTTGTTTCCAATGGGAGCCCGGTGATAACTTTGTTGGCCCCATTTTTCACTGGCATTTCACCACTTTCAGCTGCTTATCGCTGTGTGACTCTAGTAAGACTTGACCTTGACACTTAAAACACTCTCATCACCCGATAGTTCTCGGTGAACATCCCTGTTTTAGGAATTCGGCTCACTGCCTCCTCCTCTGTATGGCTCTTTCTTTGATGTTCTACTATTTTTCACGTCATTTTATAGTCTGGTATGAAGCTCCCCCACACATACAGTAGATACGCCCAGACACACACACACACACTCTGTCTCTCTTCAATCTCCCAGCCATCGCTGAAGTGCTAGCATATGACTGATCTGCACGCCAACTATAATCTTCTCTCCTCTCCTTCTCAACTGAAGGATCTCTCATTCACTCCCCTTTCAAGTTATTTTTCTTCCTCCAGATGGAAAATCACCTGCTTTTCTGGAAAAGATAATAGGATGGCTGCTGGCAGTGGTGCACCGAATCACACCGCGGCAGAGAGTCAAGTTCTCACATGTTTAACTAGGCTTGAAATGGACACCATCACTGTGTGAGATATGTTTTACAGGTGCAGATTACAGGTTTACAGATTATTGTTCCATCTGCCACCACCCTTCATGCCACTAGAGGCAATGATGTGTTAACCATTTGCATTTTGTTTTCCAATGCAACTGAAATCAATGGAGACGGTCTTCACGTACATTTACCTGACAAGGACCTTGTGTGGCGGCGTGAGTAATGTTTGCTTATAACTCCACTAAACCGATTGAGGAAGAGTTTGGCGTGGATGAGTCTAAAAAAACCATGTGACCCTGACACGACAGCTGTTACCATGACCATTTCTTGGACCATTTCTTTTAAGCACGTTTTGGTGCCTAAACCCAACCAGACCGATGGAAAACAGTCATAAAACCATTTACGTGACTGTAATTTTGAGCAGTTTTGGAAGGCACTGACAAATTACGTTTGCTTATTAGCATGGAACACAAAATACAGCTGAGGCTAATGGGAGTATAATTATTTATTCATGTGTATGGCAATCCATCAGTGCAAAAAAAAAATGTTTTGCATGATGCCAAATGGCAGAAAAGTACAGAGGAAGCAGTGATTGCCTGTATGTGCACAGGGGTTGAGTAACCCTATCACCTCTCTGAGGTACCCTAACACCTCTCTGAGGTACCTTAACACCACTCTGAGGTACCCTTACACCACTCTGAGGTACCCTAACACCTCTCTGAAGTACCCTAACACCTCTCTGAGGTACCTTAACACCACTCTGAGGTACCCTAACACCACTCTGAGGTACCCTAACACCTCTCTGAGGTACCCTAACACCACTCTGAGGTACCCTAACACCTCTCTGAAGTACCCTAACACCACTCTGAGGTACCCTAACACCACTCTGAAGTACCCTAACACCTCTCTGAGGTACCCTAACACCACTCTGAGGTACCCTAACACCTCGAGGTACCCTAACACCTCTCTGAGGTACCCTAACACCACTCTGAGGTACCCTAACACCTCTCTGAAGTACCCTAACACCACTCTGAGGTACCCTAACACCTCAAGGTACCCTAACACCTCTCTGAAGTACCCTAACACCACTCTGAGGGGGTGTCCATATGAAGACGTTTTTTGTGCTAAACGCACAAGTCTTGTGCGTTTCGACCGGCCGTCCACATGAATCCGGCGTTTTCGCTGCCTGAAAACACACTTTTTTTAAACCAGCTCTCAGAGTGAAAAAGAAAAAACGACACCCCTCTGTTTCGGGTTCGTTTTCATGTAGACGGCGAAAATGAATACGATGACGTCATCAGCCCGCCCTTCGACCCTCGAGTCTGACTTCTTCCCTGGCAACATCTTGTAACAACAACAATAACGGCGGCATCCATGCTTGTAGCAGATATTCTGCTCGTCTGTACGACGGCGTTTTAAGGCCACTATATGAAAAAAAAAACGGAGCCGAGAGAGGGGGGCAATATTCCGGGAAAAAAGCCGCAGATTTGCTACTTTTTTACGATGCTAACAAACAACCGCATCAAAGATGTCATCCCCTGTGGTATCATAACCCCTCCATCATATAACCATCACCATAATGATCACACTGTAGCGAAAAGAGGGCAACATGGATTTAAATAAATTGACATAAAAAAACGTCTATCTTGGAGCACGCGTGTGTTTTGTGAGCAATCCGTTGGAACCAGCGCTGCAGTTTGTCAGCAGCCGGTGGAAGCTCTGGTTTCTGATCTCCACTACGCGGGTGATACGGCGTCGTTTGCCAAATTGGTTCCCTCGCACGGCTGCATCTATGCCAACTGTAGTCATGGCTGACAGCAGTCCTCTAAAGACCCACTCAGAGACCATTTCCTATTCATGTAGTGGATCCTGTTGTTCCAATATAGATGACAATACACCGACCCACTGCTCGTCTCTCTGCATAAACATTGATGCCGCTGGGAGAGGACAGCTGATTCGTGGGTCCAGACAGTGAAAAAGAAAATGCATGTTTTATAACTACAAGCCTGCTTCTGTTTAAAAATGAAAAAGCATGTATAATGGGCTTTATTAGAAGGGAGGGCGGTTACTAATGGGTGGTCAGGAATGGATTAACCCCCTCCCACATACACATGCATGCGTTAACCTGACAGCGGAGGAGCATTCGGGCCTGACCTCCAGCGGCCAGCCCTCTAACCCGCAGGCTAATTATAAACCTCATTATGTTCCCTCAGTCCTGCTCCCTCATCACATTAATTCTGCTGTGTGCTCAGACAGACTGAGGACTGATGTCAGCACCGGAGAACAGAAACCAGCCCTGTCTATATATACACCACTCACATTTTAAAAGGCCTTCCGACTCTTTCAGTCTTTCTATCTTAAAAAAAAAAAAAAAGTTCTTAATGGAAGAAATGTATTTAGCATATTTTGTGCAGGAGGAAAAATATTTGCTCATGAGATGGTATGATGAGATGAGATACAGACTGACAATGAGACACGGAAACTCCATTCAAGCCATTAAACAATACAGGAATATTATTAAAATAAAAAACACATTACAGTAAATAACCACCTGCAGGCTTGTTCTGTGTCTAAACATGCATCATTAATAGCAGACTAGAAAACAGCTGTGTTTGGTTTGAATGCAGCTCCAGATGAACGACATATGCACGGTCAGGGGAGGTAATACTACACTACACCAACAACAGACAGGTAATCAGCTGCTGTTTCATGCAGTTATCTAATCTATGAAAAGAAGAAAAAAGGTTTGGTTAATCTAAATGATAACAAAAACATGCATCCTCACACCAGCCAGGTATCTGGTTTCCTTTTATCTGCCGAGGTTTTTGCGATACGCATCTCTGAGATCTGAGACCCCAGATCCAAAAGGTGGTACAAAGGATTAAGTTGTGCGCCGTGTTTTAAAAATGTATTTAAAGTGAGATACGAAAAAAAATCTACATTTGAAAAACTCAACAATGACGTCCCTGTTTCTCCAGATAATCAAAGACCTTTGGATACAGCATCACGATTCTGACATAATCTCTTTTTAATGTAAAGTAAAGTCAAACATTCCCAAATGGAGGTAAACCTGATAAATCTGTCCGTGTGTGAACGGATGATTCCCCCTCCATAATGATGAGCCGCTCAAAGAAACTGTGGATATTAATGGCCGGGGGTCGGCGGGGTAGCTCCATGGTAAGCGATGCCCTCTCATAACAAGAAAAGGACCTTTGTTTGAGCCTGATCTGCCGGTGTGGGTCCTTCATGATCTCTCTGAGCTCACGTGGGTTTCATCTCACGTTCCAAAGGCTCGTTGGAAACTACACATCATCGTCGGGGGTGACCTGTGGAGGTGACATCCCTGTGTATGCTATACCTGTAACAGCATAAAGAATGGATGGACAGATAGATAGATAGATATTAATGACGGTGATGCTGATGAGGGTGATAATGATAAAGATAATGATCGTTGGATTGAAGAATCTAAAATTAGAAGAGCTTTAATGTTTCCACAAGATAAGGATTAGTTCAATAATGAACTGTAGTGCGCTTTAATGCATATATGAAGAGTGATCGGTGTCCTCTATGGCTTATGATTAGAGAAGTTTAAAGAGTACCAATGATGTTTTCTGCTCTGTCCCCTTTCCTGTAGTGTGTTATATAGTTTTCGTGTAAAAGGTTTGTCTAAGCTAAGTTCCTCTCCTCCACAGTAATGCTGCTCCTCAACTGCTTGAAATGCCTCAATTGAAATCTTGCCTTTTCTTCCGTAAAGTGGTGATGTCACCAAGTATTACATTTGCATAACGGCTGCCCAGCTCCTCAAACAGAGCAAACTAAGCAGGGAGTTGTCATGTTGAGAAGACGCTAATGTCCTTTGTATGGAATTCCAAATAAAGCTAAAGGCTAAAATCACAACAGAGTGGGCCAGCTGACCATTCAAAGCAGTCTGGGCTTTTTGGGAGGGAGGGGCAGGAGAGAGGATGAGAGGGAAATAATGCGATGTTTGAGCATTAAAGCATGTTAACATGTATCTGAAACACAATCTGGACCAGAAGGCCCGTCCCGGCCTTAACCACATAACAACAAACATGTAATGTGGACCAGACATCGACAGGCTTGAGGCATGATGGAAGGACGGCTTCAGAGTCACTGAAATTCATAAAATATTATTTAATTATGGCTGCTAATATCTCTGTCTATAAAACAAATTATAGTCTAAAATCAATCAGTCATTCTGCCCCTCAGAGGTAAATAATAAAAATGTATTTGAGCATAATATGACTGCTGGTCCATCTCAGCTAGTGAAATGTCATAAAAATAAAACTCAAACCGTCCTCTGGAGTGCTCTGATGAAGTCAGACATGTTTTGGCCTCTATTTCACCCGTCTTCTTCATTTCTGGCCTCCGGAGGGAAAACTCGATTGATCTCCGTGGAGATTTGAAGCCTCCTGTTGGAAACGGCGTTCGAGGAGGCTCTTTTTTTGTTTGTTCTCGTATTATCTGAGCGCAGCATCTCCATCACCACGGTGACGCCGCCTCCTCACACTTGGACCGGATGCGTTGAATAAATACAGAAGCAGCATATAGCCAGGCACAAGTGGTGTCACAGTCCCTCTGGGCTGATGTCACAAGGGGTTCAGCAGTTTGATGTTACACCACACGGCTACTTTAAAGCTGCTCTCACCTCCCTGTCCATTTTCTCCTCTGCTGTCAATGACTGTTATTCATTGAGTTTTGTCCTGAGAGATAGTTTGATCTCACAGCTCTGTAAAGTCTCTTCACTTTACTGGAGAGACAGCGTTGCTTTGATGTTGTTGTTTTTTTATTTGATCTGCTGGTGGAACCAGACACGGCTCCAAGAACTGCAAAACTGTGGTCTGTTTGGTTTCTCAGAAAGCCGGGCCACATATGGGATATGACAGTGGGGCTCTGTTTTGTGCTTTAATCTGATTTTTCTGAGGGTCTTTTATTCTTTTTTCTAAGTGAGACCTAATCAGGTTAACCACAGGCTTTGAAAGCCTATTTGCTCTGCTTCTGATCCTTGACTTTGGCCTCTGTGTTTGTTGTGCTTGCCTGGTGTATTCAAACATGGTGGGACTCAAATGCAACTTTAGAGCCCTGTGTGACATCAGACCTGGTGACACGACACAGTTAATCGCATCGTTTCTAAGAAATAAACTTTTTTGGGGGCGAGAGTCAGATGTAACAAACAGTCAAACCTATTTGCTCGATTTCCTTAATTCCATCCATCCATCCATCCATCGTCTACTGCTTCTCCTGTATTCAGGCTTGCGGGGGGCTGGAGCCGATCCCAGCTGTCATTGGGCACTGTGGGAGGAAGCCGGAGAACCCGGAGAGAACCCACGCTTACACGGGGAGAACATGCAAACTCCACACAGACCCGGGACCCTCTCGCTGTGAGGCAACAGTGCTACCCACTACACCACCATGCAGCGATTTCCTTAATTTGTCAAATGTGATTAAGAGAATCAATGAGACGGCGGTTGGACGGAAAGCTTTTTTACCAAATCAGCTGTTCAATGTCTACAACGGCGTCCACGATGGCACGACCCCGTCGGAATGAGATGCTATCAAACAGCCAGTCGCTGTTAGTTAACGGGCTGCATCGACATTTCTCTCATTTAAGTGTGAAACTCTCACAAGTTTTCCAAGACTCAGACGTGAGAGTGCAGCGATGCATCAAAAGCACAGCGGTGGAATGAGACAACAAAGTCAGATATTTTCTTCTTGCTAAGTTCATTTGCTTGAGCGGACACGACCCCCCTTTACGAACACGCATCAGATCTCTTCTTTGCCATAAATCACTCTCACTTTGTGCCGGCTGCTGGTAGGATTGGAGTGAAGTTTGTTATTAACATGAAGAAAGACATGAAGCAGCACATCAGTATGTCTAGCTGAATATTGTATAGGGCAACTAGAGAGAAGCTGATCCCCCGTGTAGTTATCAGCGTTTAATACATGTTCCCATTCTGACATTTTCAACATTTTTTCCGCTTTTTTGATCTTTTTCCTTGTTGCCCTTTGAGATTTGCTTTTTAATGAAAACCGTGTGAGGAGTAAAATGTGAAATCCTTTATCTTTATTTCCATCTGTACTTCGAGCCTTTCATGATAGTTTGACTTTTTTCAGTCTCGAGAAAAAAGGATAACAGACTGCATTTAAATTTTCCATAAAAGCAGGGCATTTTTATTCTTATATGAGACAGCAACTCTTAACACAATGGTATGATTCATCATTACCTCTCCGTCTCCTACCAAAACACAAATCTCCCTGACTCCCCATGTGAGCTTCCCAAAGTAGGCTATGTGTTTTTTCTCCTCTCGCCTCAAAGGGGGGAGAAAAATAACATCAACTTTCCAAAACAAGCTCTAAAGACCAAAGATTATCCAGTTAATTACATATTATCCGAGACAACAGACAGCCATTGGGAGGACCAGGAACACACTCAACCACTAAGCAGGCAATTACAATTACCATCAGTTCCACCGTTTCACTGATGAGGAAGGTGATAATGGTGACAATCACGATGGCTAACAAAGCATGGAGTAATCAGAACCGGCGACTGGGCCCTGCAGCCACGAGCACAGCGCTAACAAGGTTCCCCGCTGAGAGACAGGCACACTCAGGGTGAAAAGGACAGGAAGCGTAATCAGTCACCTGCTCAGCGCCGACCTGCGACCTGCTGATGGCTGAAGCATCGCAGGGTTTCGGGCTCCAAACTGGACGAAAGTCAAGCTCGACTGTTTGTTTTTGTTACCTGAGGAGACGACAGCCAATGATCATTCATCAGTGGTACAGAGCCTGGATTCTTATTTATTATTCTTTATTGGTTCTATCTTTCTATAACAGAAGTATCCTTCATAGCATTAAATAGTTCAATGAAAAGCACTTGGGCTTAGTATCCAAAAACTAGTGGAATAAAAGAGGAACAGCCACATATTTTTCAGTCAACTCCTTGAAGGATCACTAAATGCCCAACTAGCCAATTTGTGCCAAAACATGAGGTCAGCCTCTTGAGGTTTTCAGCCGGTTCGCCCTTAAAACAACATGCCTTACAGGGAGGTGAAACTCTGATTATGTTTATTCATTCATTTAAGTAGAGAATATGTTTGAATGCTGTGACAAGCAATTTCTTTCACTGTAAATTGTGGAAAGACTTGGTTCCACAAGGTCCTGCCCTCAATATTCATTTGTAACTGTTTTCTCCCAGGCCTGCTCAAAGTTGTTTGATCGCATCCAGACTTGTTTGAATTCAATTTGTTTAAAAAAAACAACAACACAATTCAATTGGATTACAAGGAGGCAGCGCTGGTATCTTAGCTTCACAATGAATTCTGGGTAAAGTGGCTGGAGAGTCTGTGTAGCGCGACTGTTCAGAAGTGTTAAGAAATGTCTCGAGCCGTCACAAAGATGTGGTTCTTGCAAATCAATACCTTTCTGGTGGAAGCTTTTCTGTGCAGTGTGATGTGACTTCAGGAGCAGAGTGGTTTTTCAAAAGTGAGGTTTTTTTTTTGCTTTCACAAACACAAAATTGTATGATAGTTTGAGTTCTCCACAGCGTTGTACAGTGGAGGTGAGTATAGACAGGGTAAACAGGGTAAATCTGCAATTTCAAATGACCACTAGGGGGCAGAGAGAGGATTAAATTATTTAATCAGTGATTGAGTTATACATGAGATGTCTGATAATGTACATGGACAATTTGGTAACAATACAAAATGTAATCAATCAATCAATCAATCAACCAATCAACCAATCAATCAATTTAGACCTTAACAGTAAAGACATATAAAGCATTTACGCCGATGCTGCAGAAACAGAGATATCATCATTTCTGTTCAATGAATTCTTCTTCATTGTCAAAACCTGATGCCTACATTACCCACAATGCAACTCAAGCACTCAGCAATGTAAAGGTTTTTATGCTTGTAATGTGACAAGTAAGAAAGTGTGCTAAGGGTAGTCGTTGTCCATTCATGCTAGTTATGTTGTATTTTATATGTAAGTGTTTTAACACAAGCTACGATGTTTTTCTGATCAAGTCGATCTTCTTACCCGTCATTTCTTCGAGCAGAATCTACGCAGCCAATCGGCGATCGTTCTTAGGTCGGATTCTGCATTTTTGCTCCAGATGTTACTCCAGCAAGGCTGATATGAGACGTTATTATGAAACATATTATTGGTTCAGAAACATCATTTAACATTCGACTGTGTTGTGTATTTTAGACGAGGTTTATTCATCATCACAGCCGAACAAACATTTCCCCCCAAAAAACAACGCTGCTCAATTTGCTGATTACTCAAGAGAGAATGCAAATTTCACTTGTTGCACATAGACAATTATCCCTTATCTTTTCAATATATGTGTTATAATTGCATGTTATTTAATTTTACCTCAAACAAATACTCCTGCACTGATATGAAATGCTTGAGTAAGGTATAATTATGCTAAATCTGAATGCAGCATTCCCTCAGGCCGGCTTGGCAGCAGCCAACGTGTGAAGGCGGTCTGTCTGCTCACTGAGCGTTATTCCGCTGATGGAGAATGTGATTTCCTGCCTAATTTCAGACGCCACCTTGGTGGATTCGCCCCGTACCGGATCCTGACAGAGTTTTCGGGAGCAGAGCTCTATTTAATCAAGTGACTCACTTCTGCTCTGATCGCAGCATCTTGCCTGCACTAATCTGTACCTCCTAATTTAATCATCACATCCACTCCGGTGAGGCAGTGGTAAATATAACTCTGACCTTCAGATGGTTATTGGGAAAACAAACCAGCACTGAGAGATGATCTAATAATCCACATCGGACTTTTTCTATGAAGACACCATGTATGTGTCTGACTCATCATATTGATTGAAATACAAATGTATTTCATGTTCAAGTGCATGTAACTGTATCCCAGAACATATAATCATGTATTATACATTATTAATAAGCTGCATAAACCCTTGACACATCCTTTTCAAAGTGTGGCTCTCCCTATGACTATAATGGGATCAGCAAACCTCCATTCACGATGATGCAAAAGTGATGTCATAGATCCATTTGGGATCTCTGCTTGGTTGTATTTCACCGATGTAGACGTCCTAGTGATGAAAGAGCCGATGGATCCGAGGCTGTAACGCGTGAATCGCTGCAGCCCAGATGGATCAGTGGGAGGTCTGAATAGACCTGAACGTTGGAACCCCCCTGATGAGATGAAGGACTCTGTTTACTTGATAAAAAAAAAATAAAAGAACATCTTGAAAATGTGGCTGACATCATATTTGCTGTTAAAGAAGAGCGAGATATCTCAGCATCTCTTTTTTGTGAAATGTGTGTTTGTGTCCTAACAGCTCTCTTTTGAGGTTCCTCATCAATAAATCCAGAGTTAGCGGTTGTCTCCGTGGCGAATCCACGCACACGCCCGCGGCTTATCTCGTCTGTGAAAGACACAGCCGAGACGAGGAGGGGAAGTAAACACTTCCATTTGCTCCTGTGTGTATCTTTCTAAACCGATGACTTCATCTGCTCTGTGCTTATTGGGACTGAAGCTTGGAGTTTTCTGTATCCGTCACTTTGTGTGCTGTTCCTCCCCCTGCTGGCGGTGATGCAAACCTTCAACCTGATTTAATAATTAAACAGCCAGTGTGACCTCAGAGAACGGATGTCTTTCTGAGGACCGAGGATGAAAGAGGATGGAAGATACTCAGCAGCGAGGCAATGTACAGGAAAATAATACAAAGCATATCCGCTTAATATCTAGGCATCAACGTTGAAAGACGTCAACAAAATTGACCTTTTCTCAAAAAAACAGCAACAAAACAAGGTGTTAACTGAACAAACACTCATACATACACTCTTTCCCATAAAGTTGGAATATTTAGTTTTCAGACACAATCCTCTGTTTATTCCTATTTAAATGCACCAGTCATCACTTTTGACCAGGTGCAATGATTACATTATGTGTCCCAATTACCCAGGTGACAATAATTCATGCGTAACATTTGTTTGGTGTTATAAAAGACAAGACATTTGCAAATTATTCAAACTATATGGGCGACCCATACTGGTTTGGCCAAACCAAATAAGGGGGAAAAGTAGATGGAAGTCAACGACAACTAATACAAAAGAAAACCTAACTGATCCAATGACTCTATTGTTGGCCTTACAAATGCCAAAATTCAAACATCAAACAAAAGCCAGGTGCATTGTTGTATTCACAGTGGAAGACTATGGAAGACTATGGATTAATCTGGTGACAACAACTAGTGGATCATCCCCAAACTACACCCTCTAGACGGTCTGACTAAAGGATCAGGTGAATTTTCTGAAGGCGGCGTGCAAAAAATTAATACGGCATCCAAATTGATATTACAGAAATGCAACGATTGCCAGTTGTTGGACTTCAGACATCCAAAATCAACTCATACTTGAGGTGAGACTGATTGTTGAGACAATGAAATAGTCGATGAGCGACGCCTCGAGCCTGTCTCACTGCCGTACAGTAGACACACCTGCACATGACTGGCTGTGATATCCAGCTAGTTTAAATAGAATGGTGTTAAATGTCAGGCAGTCATACAATCAGAGACGACAATAGTGGGACTGAATGAGAGGAAATAATGTGTTGTGATTGCAGAGGAGTGAAGAAGAAGAAGAGCAATCATTAAACGAGAAAAGCAATTTCTGAAGAGATTGTTAATGCTGGATGCTGAATATCTGATTCTTTAAAAAAAAAAGATTTTAAAGCTCATATCCACTCTGTCTCACTCTCTGAACTATCTCAACCTGACACACACACACACACACACACACACACACACACACACACACACAAATGTATCATGCATTATATCATCATTTTTACAGAAAACTAGAATATTTCTGAAAGTTTTAAAGGTATGGATGAGAAAAGTAATAGCACACTTACCCTAACATTTTCATATCTGAATTTCTCCACACACCAAACTATATATTCTTTCTCGGATTACAGTTATCTGGGATAACAAATCGTGGGATTACAGTTCTCTGGGATTACAATTCTCTGGGATTACAGTTCTCTTGATTTAAATTCTCTGGGATTAAGGTTCTCTGGGGTTACTATTCTCTGGGATTACAGTTCTCTGGGATTACAATTCTCTGGGATTACAGTTCTCTGGGGTTACTATTCTCTGGGATAACAGCTCTCTGTGATTACAGTTCTCTGGGTTTACAGTTCTCTGGGATTACCATTCTCTGGGATTACAGTTCTCTGGGATTCCAGTTCTCTGGGATTACAATTCTTTGGGATTACAGTTCTCTGGGATTACAATTCTCTGGGATAACATTTCTCTGGGATTACAGTTATCTGGGATTACAGTTATTTGGGATTACAGTTCTCTGGGATTACAATTCTCTGGGATAACATTTCTCTGGGATTACAGTTATCTGGGATTACAGTTATTTGGGATTACAGTTCTCTGGGATTACAATTCTCTGGGATAACATTTCTCTGGGATTACAGTTATCTGGGATTACAGTTATTTGGGATTACAGTTCTCTAGGATTACAGTTCTGCTGAGGAATCACAGTGCTGCACTGCTGTAGGAGTGTCAGCTGAACTACACACGTGTAGTTATTCAACAATTCTGAGCTTCAGAATTAATTATTTTTAATCATGACGCTCATACATGAAAATCGCTTCAAGGACACTTTGACTCACGGGCAGGAGGCGCCGGGGAATCGAACCGCCAACCTTGGGATGACGACCCGCTGTACTCTCCGAGCAACAGCCCGCCCCCGCAGGTGACGCCGAGCCGAGAGGAATCACACTCTATATGTCAGGGATCGCTCTTAATTACCTTCAATCTGAGCGCCACTGTTTGTTTCACAGAATAATGACTTAGATGGGGATTAAGCTCTTGGCACTGAGCTAATTAGTACGCTAGGGCATCCCAATGTGAGCCTCAGACAGACAGAACCCCAGCAGCTACAGGAAGCCACTGTTAGCTTTGCTCTCGCTCCCATCAGTCAGACATGTTGGGGCTTGTTGTTGACTGAGGAGCCCAGTATCCTGCTGAGGAACGCTTAGTGCTGAATAACAGCGTGGAGGTCTGTTCAACGTATTCACATCATTTCCAGTAAATCAATATGTTTATGTAAAATCACTTCACTCCAGGGGAAAGTCCAGCATTCAAATTCTGCAGTTAAATTATTCCATCGTGCAGAAATGTGGCTGAGCTGAACCTTTATTTACTGAACATTTAGGTGTTTTAGTCCGGTGGTTCCCAACCTGAGGATCGAGTCCCCTCTGAGGGTCGCAAGATGAATATGGTGGACTGTATGACCCAATTAATTTGCACATCAATATATGTATTTTCATACTCTTGTTTTTATTAGGAGTGCTTTCAAATAGAACAGGAATATTACGCTTACTTACATCTACTTCTTCCGTTCTTACCTTTCACAATAAAATACATAATTTTGTGTAAAGGCATAAAAGAGGTCGAAAACAAGAAAGAAAGTCCTGCTAGACAGTTTTTTTTAATGCTTTCCTCTTGGTTTCACTTTTTTTTTTGTAAATTATTGGATCCTTGCACTTCTTTTGTTCTTACCTTTCACAATAAAAGACATCCTTTAGTTTAAGGGATAATCCTCTTGCTTTCACTTTTTTTTCTGTAAAACTGGATCCTTTTACTTTGTTGGTACGTTGTTTTAGCTTCGTTATCTATCTTTCTTTCTATTGTTTTTTTTATATAAAATCTGAATCTGAAATGAAATCTTAAAAAAGTAGAATATTTCCCCACGAATATTTTTCGTCTAGAATTATAAAGAAGCATGAAATAGAAATACTCCATTGTACCAGAGTACAAGACTTTCATTTCTTGTTAAAGGTGCTGCATGAACTATTTATCCATCTATTTTTATTTAATCTATTGCAATTACTTCTATATGTCAACTATTAACTTGTAATAAATCCAGGTGAGAATAAAACAGAATAACATGCCAGCAGGACGTCAATAATTGGATCCGGCAGGAATTTAACTCTCTGTTTGTCCAATGATGATTCAATGGATCACAAAATGTCAAACTGTGGTTTTATTTGATTATAATTACTTTAAAAACAAGCACAGCAACTGACTCAAACGACTCACTGATGTCCTGCCACCAATTAGCAGGACTGTGTGTGTGTGTGTGTGTGTGTGTGTGTGTGTGTGTTTGCAAGTCTTCTTTATCTGCTCAAAGTCAAAGTCAGTCCATCAGATATCAGCAGCCTGTATTATCAGAGATTTATAATGAAGCATTGATGAGGATTTTGTCAAAATCAATCAGAATTGATGAAAAATAATTGGAAAATGTTTCCGGCTGAGTTTACAGCAGCTTCTCGCCTTTGTAGCGTTCCTATTGACAAGGTTACATCATATCAAAATGGTCCTCACACGCAGGCAACTCCTATTTCATATTCATTTAAGATATCCCACTTTTGTTCTCGGTCTTGTGTGAGGCGCTTTCATCCCGAGCCAGCTGCTATCTGGAATCTGCAAATAATTAACATTCTCTGAATCCTATCTTCCAAACATAATAACATTAACATACACAAAGATTTTTCAAACAGTCTTCAACTTCATGAAAGAAAGATTGAGGGGGGTGGGGGAGAAAAACATTTCTACTTTCCCCTTCAGGTCTTTGATTTAATTACTGCTGTGCTGTAGTGTGGCCCTCAGGGAAACCTATGGATTAGGCATCATAATTAAGAAAACCTCCACATGGAATATGGAGCCAAAGATCAAAACTGCAGGGCTTGATGAAGCAATCAATTCTTTTTTATATCTTCGTCTTATTGATTTGCGTACTGTTTCCCTGCAAACCCCCCTCATCCCCCACAACTAATTTCTATTCTTACATCTTCTAATTAAATGTAAATAATTACCTGTAAAGCTCTCAGAGACAGGTGGTTTGCTTTTGTTAGTGTTTCTTGCGTAGAGAAATTGGGAAACACAAATGTAGGACCTTGGAGAGAGAGTTTTGAGCGAATTGTAGACACAATTGTAGTTAGTAATTGAAACATGATCCTCAACCAAGGTGAATGAGCCTTTTTCTTTCTGGCAAAGTCCAAATAATCCTCTTTTACATATCAGTGTTATTGCTCAGCATTTCATTCACCTCTCCGGCATCCTCGGCCGACTTAACTGTGTTCCAGAGGCTCGATTTTAGAGTGACATCTTGTATAAAACTACAAAAACGTAATGAATCCATTGGTGCCAACCATGTGGTGATATCTAACTTTGGTGGGAGAAAACTAGCGTACAAACAAGTCTCCCCTTTCCAGACGTATCCCCATACAGTTGCTGTTTTCATCAATTCTAAGAATGGTTTCTGCTTACTGGGATCCCTAAACAATCATTTTAAATTGGGTAAATTGCGTTTGTCTGGAAAGCTGAGTCTCTGGATCCAATGAGCCCAATTGTTTTCATTGTTTTCATGTGTGATGAAGCCACATAGTATAGCCATTTCATTGGAGTGTTGAACAGCCTTGTGAAACTAGAGATCTAGTTATTTTGAATAAGTGGGTTTCCAGAACAGAAGTGCTTGTCGTCCAATTGCCAAAAAAAATGCAGAAATCTTCACGTGTCTCCAAAAAGTACTTTTATGGTGTCTTCATGTGATATTTTGGAGGGATATTTGATCATAGCTGGGATTGGCTCCAGCCCCCTGCGCGACCCTGAATATAGGATAAGCGGTAGACGATGGATGGATGGATATTTGATCATTTTTTATCAATTCTCAAGTGGTCAAAAACATCTGTGTATCATTTATTACTGTACCCCAGGTGTTGAAAAGAATGATTCTAATGTAAAGATCAATAAAACTGTGAGTTCCTTCCCACCTCGTGCTGATACAAATCCACCTCTCGTTATATATTTTCAGGTACAGATGTTCTCCTCCTCTCTGCCCCTCATGACACATCCTCCAGCGAAAAGAGCTATCAAGAAATAAACCCAAATAAAAACACCCTCTGGTTGGAGTCGAATCTGAAGCCTGCCGTTGCAGAGATGTGAAAGACGTGAGGAGTGGCTCCCAGCAGGCCTCCTTTCTGTTGCTCTGGCGGAGGCCAAACTACACTATCTGTCAATTAAAGGGTCTGTAATCCCGGACACCATGCTGCTGTCCACCTGCTTCGCTCTGAGCTTCACCCCGAGGGGGACGGGAGGCCAGGAAAACAAAAGAAGATGATTGCCATCATGCAGTTACCTCACGGGGTGGGACGAAGCCCTGTGGAGCCGGTCTGGGAGGGAATCATCATGGGAATCTGCTGAAAAGAACATTTTAATGGAATAGAATGTATGTATTTATATGCTGAGACATTATTTTTCTTGATTTCACTGTACGATTCACTGAGGATTCACCTCAAATGGATGAAATCATTTATGTTCTTTCTTATTATTGTGAGGTTGGAAAATAGATTCATTCATTCTTTACTCTTTTTTCCCCTCCGGTGCCCCATTTCTGCCAAACCTGCAGTCTTATCAGGAAATAGTGAACAGCTAGGTCGAACCTTCCTTTTCTCAGCGTACAGCTGCAGCACAGCAGGAAAACAGCAATCAAACACATGTTTCCTCAGAAGTGTTTGATTGCTCACTGAAAGCTTCCTTTTGGCTAAATTGGTTATGGCTGAATTTACTGTTTACTCCAATGAAATCCAGAAAATAGCACATTTGTTTCGATAAGACGATCACTAAACGAGTGGCATGACCGGCATATACACTCATGAGCTTTATCCCACTACAAGTTGTGCAACAGCAGCAACTTTGTTTTTTGGAGTTGCATTGCGTGTTTTATTTGACTGTTCTAGTGTGGAAGGAAATTAGTTTTCCTAATGAGCCGTAGAACGCGTTCATGCCTGTCGTAAACATATCACACGTAAACGCCAGATTTGCTTTGCCAGAAAAATCCCCTCAGAGGGCTTAAATGTGTTTTGAGATTTGTTGTCTGTGCAATTGTGTGTGTGAATGATATTAAGTGGGAAGAGGAGAGAAAAAAATATTAAACCTTCAAAAGCTTTGACCATGTATCTCTGATTCATTTAATGTGAACACATTTGTTTCATTCCCTCTTTGACATCATGTCTGCGAAAACACATTTATTCTTTTGGGGATTTTTCTCCCCCTCTTATCTTTAAAATTATTAATTTGTCTCATCAAAGCCGGCCCTTCTGTTAAATCCACTCCCGTAATAGACTTATTATTTGAGCCCACCAAGGTGGCGAATTCTATTTCAGGATCTTCCTGTGAGCAATTCATATTTATTAATCAGAGCCTTCTGTGAAAGCTTTGGAAATATGCAGGTGAGTTTCAGTGAAGCAGCAGGCACGGAGGATAACCTTAAAACGGATATCACACAAACATGAGGATCACTGATAGAATAATTCACTAAGAGCAGGATCACTCAAAAAAAAGGGGAAAGAAAGTAATGCACATTTGCATTCTACATACACGGCTGTATTAGCAGATAAGAGGTTGTTAAAATGCTTGGAAATCAATTAAGGCTATAATGACTTCTTAACAAATGGGACTTCACAAGTTAATGCATGTATTGGCAGGAAGGTTAAGGCTTACTGATTGTTGTTGGTGACTTTTTAGTCTTCATTTGTAACTCCCTCTCGTTTTCACAGTTGCTGACCAAGGTCTCTGCCAGTCTTTGATACACGACTTTTCCCGGCAGCCTGTCTGGTAGGATTAATGTCCGTGTGCAACCGTGTCAGGTAAAAATAAAACTCCCCGGTCGGAGCGTTGGAGACACTTTTCTCCACTCGTTCAGGAGGCAGCTGGTGAGAGGTCGCTGGCGTTCAAACCTCTGGGTGAAAAGTGTTCAAACCGGGGATGTCACATGATGAGAGCCGCCTGTCATGTACTATAAAACGTGCTCTGGGGTCAGGGGTTAAGGTGTGAATTGCTGTGCAATAATCTGGAAAGTAGTGACACGTGAGAGGCAGGTGACCTCCCGTCGCTACCGACACACAACCAGGCTGTAACTGCTATACGGGTGTTGTTGCAGTATTGTAGCCAAACAAATGAAATGCATACAAGTGATCATGAAGCATTTATTAATTAATAACATTTCCTTATAATGTTGATTTAAAAAGTAATCCAGGCGGCATTATTCCCTTATCGTGATGTATTTTAACATATGATTTCTAGAAGGTGTAGTTGCTGTCCTACAAATTTAATTTGACCTTAATGACCTCACCAAATCCGGTGTGACGTCATCGTCATCTATGGTTGAACTGGTTCTCTATGTCTCCAGCTGATTGTTCTCTGTCTGTTCAGCGTACAGCATGCTAATTGCTAGCACTGCTGGCAAACGTCAGCCGGAGAGGTGAGAAAGAGATATTTTGCACTTATATAGGAGATCGTTACGCAGCCTCAAACAATGAGAATAATTCTGTCCCTTATAATAAACCACACTGGAAGCTGCCAGATGCAAAGACGGCCCCTTTACTATTTGCTCAAGGGCACTTCCTATTCAATAAAGCACATTAAGGTGCCAACAAACAAGCACACAAAGTTATGGAGGTTGTCCCTGGAAATTCTTGTTTCTCTTCATCTAGTTTGACGCTGCCTCGAGGAAGAGCGGCGAGCCTGCAAAAGCACAGCCGCGTGATTTATTGTTCTATGGGTAAAATCCAATTAAATATATAAGAATTCAAGCAGAGTTTAATTTATAGCCTCTTTTTTTCTCTCCAGTGTTATGTGCTGCAGCCTAAAGGTGTTGATGGGCTCTGGAGACTGCATTGCTCTGCAGTAGAATATGTAGATGCTGACAGCTCAGAAGGACTGAAGGCATAAGGCTGCAATATGTTTCCTTTTTTTTGCATTAAACAGGCGACAATCAATTCTAATAACTACTAATACTGCATTGATTGAACATTGCATACACTGGCATGAATTTTATTCACAGAACAAGTTAAATTAAAGGTAATGTTCATCCCAAAATCCCCAAAGACATATTGTTGCCTCGTCCTATATAACATAGATTGTCTGCCGTCTCGTGAAATGGCTTGACTGCCAAAAAGAAAAGAAACAAAGAAAAAATACAAAATTGGGAAAAACCTAGCAGCAATGTCTCTCTCCAGAAATCATAATCTGGTTACTCGTGATAATCCACAGACCTCGTTGTGAGTTTATTTTTTTTAAGAAAATGGTTCTTTGAGCAACACAAATATATATTGATATATATTGATAAACATATATATATATATATATATATATATATATATATATATATATATATATATATATATATATATATATATATATATATATCATTATACATTATAGACTGTCCCTTTGACAATCAGATTTTCATTGGTGTTTCCCCACCAAGCTGTGCTTTAACTACTCTTTTATTATTATTATTATTATTATTATTATTATTATTATTGTTGTTGTTGTTGTTATTATTATCATTATGATTATTAACAATAATAGCCTAATAATAACATTGCTGTTGCAAAGTTGCTCCTAATTGGCACCCTGTGCATTGGACACGCCCCTAGGTGCCAACAGTTATCGCAGGTCTCGTGCTGCCTTCCTCGTGCGGCCGAAAATTGGCGACTCAACTTTAAGAAAACAAGACAAACCCGGAAACAGCCGTCTTCGAGGCTCGGCCCGGTGACCGAGGTTTGGGGCGTCAACGAGTCCTCGCGCAGACCAATCGGAGTTCACGGGGAAACTTTGTAAACAACTCTCACGCTGCTTTAAAGCTCTTCCGCTGCGTTTTACTACGAAGAGGAGCGACGCCGCCCGCCTGAGCCCCGACCCGCACAACTACACAAACTCACAGGTGAGACAGACGCATGTTTCTTTTAAATCAAATGTGTGTGTGCTGAGGGCGCGCGGCGAGTGTTTGCGTCCTCGTGACACTCGTAGTAGTAGTAGTAGTAGTAGTGGTGGTAGTAGTAGTAGTGGGGCTGGTACAAAACAGCTGTCACGTAGGCCTATAATAGTGGAACAAGCGAAGGAGATGTTTGTTTGTTTACACGAGGAAGACGGAACGCGTCTCGCGCTACATTGTTGCCTCGTGAGAACACGTAGACGTCAGAAGACGCTTCAATGTAGCGAGCGGCTGTACCTCACGTTAAACGTTAAATAAATACCCGCCTACAAAAACACCCCACTCCGTCAGTCTCCGTCGGAGTGTTGCCGGCTGGTTTACTTAAAGTTTGGCTGCTACGGAGCTGAAAGATTCATTACCGCGTGTTTTTGGCAGAAGTATTAAAACCGTTTATCAGTAGATGGGACTTTAATTCAAGTCGAGAGACTTTTATGGGAGTTGTGATGTCTCCAGCTCAGTGGGAGTGAGTGGTGAGTGAGTAAAAAAAAGGAGAAAAAATCTTAAAATCTTATATTTGTCCTTCCATTCCCTATATATATATATATATATATATATATATATATATATATATATATATATATATATATATATAAGCACTTGCGCCTGACTGAGTAACAGAGCTGTTATTTGAATGTGTCAAAGTGGTAATAAGCATTGCCTAAATGTGACACGAGAAAAATGACACCCCATCAACGACATCACAGGTAGAGGCTGACAGGGGGAAGTGTTAATGTTGTTTTATAAGCTCCTCCAATGCTCTTCAAAACGGTGTTAATAGCTTGTTTTGTTTTGTTTCTTTCCTCCAGAAGAACAAGTGCATTCCTGTGCGATTCTTTCTCACCCACAGTTTTTAAAGTTGTTGTCTTTTAGACCAAAGTGAGCCATCGTGGGTTCTTGAGCTCCAGTGGCCCTGAAAGTGTACTGCACGCTAGAGGGGCCATACTTATTTTTTTTCTTTTACGTTTTTTTTTTTTTTTAACGTTGGTCTGCTGTTTTCTGACTTGCATTGTGGAACATCAACATCTGCATGCTCTGCGTTTCCTCAGCACGCCCACCGTGGCTGAAGGAGGGGTGGAGGAAGAAGGGGGAGGGAAAAGCTTCCTGTCAGGCTGGCTGCGAATCTGAATCGGCTGAAGGTTTGGCAGAAACTCATGTCTGGTGGAGGGAGGGGAGGGGAGGAGGGTTTGGAGGATAGGGGGAGGACTATGCAATCATGATTTTCAGCGCTCTTACTTTCTGTGGAAATGTGACGCATTTCTTTTGAGTACATTTGTGGTTTGTACCGTTTGCAGAGTTTATTTCATCTTGATTGGACCGTGCTCTTTTGTTGGTTTTCTATTTTGATTCTCAGTATGCCTCATGGCCGGTGTGTGTAGTCATCTCTAAAAGCCCTCGGAGAGTGAAACACTTGAGTGCTATTTTTGCCCCCCTCCGCTTTACCAGCAGCTTTTGGCCCCTGGATGTTGTTTTGGATGTGAGCTGGCACTCTGGCAAAATGGGTTAACATGTAAACTGTGAGCTTCAACTTCCATGTGATTTCACCAATATTGGGTAAATCCATGCAAAGACAGAAAAAGAAATGAAGTCACTTATTATTTTTATCTCTATTACTGTCTAAAACTGAATAAATACTGTAGTTTACAACTTTTTAATGCGGCTACCCATTTCCCACAAATTATTATAGATTCCTGAACAGCTGATCCAGGCAAATCTTGAATAATAATGAAACTTTACCACAGTTTGGGGTCATTTAATGTATAGTAACACCGTAAAACCTCCATGTGCCTCATAGTTCCGACACACTTCTGACAAACCAAACTGGATGATGAATCTTCTAACAACACCTGAGCTTGCAGGATGAAGTAAAATCATATTTTTAGCATGCGATGCACGTTGACTTTCTGTCACGTTTATTTATTTATTTGCCGCCTGCTGGAGTTCACCTGAAATCAAAAACCTTAACCTGCGTGACGGTTATCTCAAGTAGTGATGACACCTCGCAGGGAGACGAGTTTGTTTTCATGTCGAGCCGCTCTCTCGCGGCGAAGCAAAGTTTGCCGTCGTACATGCAACACGCTGGCGTCATCGCTTCCTGTCATCGCATCCTAAACTCACACAGACCACCACTGTTTTGGTGGTTTGGTTTGGTTTTTAATTGCATGCAGTCGCGCTGAGAAGTTGCTGTGGATCTGTTCAGTGTCAGAGAGTTAGTGATCGGGCAGTAAAAGGCAAGAAAATTGTGACATTTCCTATAAGAGATTAACATCAGTTATGATTGCGGTGACGTATTTCCATAATTGCGTGGTTCTGCATTTAGTGATGTCCGGGTTGTTCTGAGCCTCTGAGACACAAAGAAAATGGAGAATAAACGCATCATTCTATGGGAAGAACTTCGAGCCAAGGGTGAAAATGAAAGTGTTCTTTACTGGATGACTGCTGGCATGTTTTCAGTGCAGCAGCAGGAGGAGAAGGAGGAGGAGGAAGAGGAGGCTGAGCATTGTAGAATTGGACCAGGATCAACCACAACCATGAGATTTGCATCTGCTCTGCAGGGAGAACATCCTGGCTTGGAGATGCTGATAACTAAATGCTTCAAGAAAACAGTTCCATGGGTTACACATTAAAGCGTCTGAAACTTCGATAATAACAGTTTAGGACAGAGATCTTCAACAGGGGCTCCGGGACCCTGAGGGGTTCCACAGAGTTCCTGTATAGGGTCCCTGAAATTATTTGATCCCATTATTTCACATGAATACAGCCTATAATAAGCAAATATAAATCTTCCTGTTTGTTTAATATTATGTTGAGAAATTGTGTTCCAAAATAGAATTAAAATATGAATCTGTCAACAATTATTATTTTTATGGCTTGGCATTGTATACACATCATTACAAAGTACTTATAGACGGCACTAGGCTGCCCTACACATTATTATTGACCCGGTTTAATAAGGTACACAATTTTATACAATATGTGATAGGGGGTCCTTGGAAACGTTGAACCTCTGGTTTGGGAGTTTGCTTTTACATCACATTCATTAAACACAAATGTCCCCAAAAACTATTTTCAACCATTTTACATACATTTACTCAACTGTTGCAAAGAAGTGTCTCTGTCTCCAAACCAAAAGAATTGAAAGTTTCTTCATAAATCTATGATGCATTGACCACAGAGCAGCTTGTGTATTTCCGCGTACTGTATTTGTTTACAGAGATCAGCAGCTGTGCATTATCAGAAGAAGCACAACGCGTTCCTCCGCCTACTCGCTGAGGCTCGTCGTGTTGTTGTTTTTAGGTGATCAGTGAAGTAGAAGCGTGACACTTTTTTTTTTTTTTTTGTGGTCGTCTTTTCAGACAAGCTGGTTGTCGGAACAGTAAGTCAGACACTACAGCTGTTTTCAGATGTGTCTTGTTGACTGATGGGTGTATCAGCTGCAGTCACGACAATGTTGTGGTACTGAAAATTCCCCTGTGGTGTCGAGTCAACGCATTTCCCAAATGTACTGTTATGTCATGATTTTCTTGGTTTTAAGTGGTAAACAGTGCCACTTTCACTCTCGAACAGAGTTTTAAATGGAAACGTATCTTGCAAATGCGCTCTACATCCGTTAGATACAGCACATGACAGATACACACAGGTACGATAACACACACACACACACACACACACAGAAAATATATTTTAGTTGTGTAGATATATTCAGTTTTACAAATATGTGTGAGACATTTTTCCTCAAAATTGTTTCTTGTTTCAGACACTTTCTATAAACAATGTTTTTAGTATTACGATAGAATAAGAAACATTTCCTTGTTATCATTTTTAATTTGCTTCCCTTCAAATATGATATTAAAACTAGATTAGCACATTCTTATTTCATAAAACATCATTAGGAGTGTTATGTCCTCAGTTTACTGGAACATATTAAAGGTCCGTCATCTCTGCTATGGGATTACCAACAGCACTGGAACAACGGTGACTTTTTTTTATTTCACTGCAGCAGAAACCGTGTTGGATCAAGCTTTATTTCTATTCAGGGTGTAGTTTAATATATGGTGATAAACTGACCTCTAGTGGTCAGGAAAGGTTGTGCACGATGAACTTTCCCATTAACATCACTGCAGCGTTAACATCTATTGTGTCATTAGAGCAGTCGAACGTCATTAACCGAGCCATATTCCCTCTCTAATGTATATTTAATAACTCATAATGTACTCGCACCTGTCTGGTGTGAGTCAATAATAATTTCATTGTTGTATCCAAAACTTTGTTCTTCCATTGCATTCTAATGACAACTATCATATCATTAAACACCACTAGTCATTATCATTTATCCGTAATTTAATTTTATATAATAGCAGTTTAAAAGCGGGAAAACATATTTGTTTTTGGTTAAATCACCTGTTAAAGCATATATGAAGTGTATGACGTTATGCTATAGAATGTGTGCCTCAGATATGACGATCTATGGTCTAAATTTGCAAAAACACATCCAATAATATATGATATTACATGAAAATGTATTATGCAGTAGAACCAATTTCTTTTATACTTCGATTTTTGGAAAAATCCAATTTAGATATTTGGATGGAAGCGTCTCAAGCATGTTTTCTGATGTATTAGAAGACTCTGGCAGTGATAAAGAAACATCAAATTAAAATTAAACATGTGCACCATCACTGAGAAACTGATGGCCCTTTAATATCAACAAATAACACAGCTGTCGTTCTCACACATCACCACTAGAGAGCAGAAAAGTCCCGTTGATGAAATCAGAAATGAGGGTTTAATGGAAACTTGACCTCTGTGTGACTTTCTTACATTATTTGATGAGAATATTTGTGGGCTTCAGTAAAGGGACTAAACGTAATTATATATTTTACAAAAAAGTTACACATTTGTTTACACTGCAACAGAAAAGATCAGTTTTAGGGACGAGAATTGTTTCAAATATTTGGATATAGGACCTGAAATTTAATCAATATAAAAAGAAGACCTAAACTAACTTTAAGATGAATGCACATATTGTTTCGACCTTATCCACATTTTTTTTCATTCAACAAAAGAATGTTCTTATTATAATAATAATAATGATAAATATACTTTTCATATTACTCCGTCACTTTACAGTTAAAACAGAAACCAAACATAATCTTAAATGTAAATGCGTTCTAAAAAGCAGCATTGAAGAAGTTTGCATCAAAACAGAAGTCTTTGATTGACCTCATATCTGATTAAAGTATTAGTATGAAAGATTATGAATCTGATGAAGCATTTCAGGCCGGCTTTCTGGACTTGTGAGTTTTTTATACTACGGCCACAGTATTGTGTATTTAACGCTTGATGCCCGGCCTTAATCAATAATTGTTAACCGTTAAAGTAGTCCTTCCTCTGCCTGGAAGATGATTGCTTCCACACCTCTCTACACAAAATCAATACATATTTTAAAGGTGCTAAATTAGATTCCAGAGCTTTAATATAGCAGCAACAGTTTGCTATATAAAGATACAGAAGAATAGTGAAGCGCTGTGTGCGGTTAGCACTGTTAGCTATGAGCCGCCGGCTCAGCTGTTGCCACCATTGCGAGGCAATAAAAATGCTTCTGATGTTGTATTTAGCAACTTTTTAAAGGCCAGTCATGAAATACACCTCACACTGTCACAGCAAAGATTTAAATTCTGAGTTACCAAATGAAATTGCGTTTTACGATATTCTCCCGATAATCATCAAAATGTGCTTGAAACTCTTAAAATGACACTAAAACCAAGCTGGACCAAGCTAGCTCCCCTGCTCATGCCTGTTTCTCTTTGAACTCTGGCTACGTGGGCCTCCGTAGAGCCCCGTGACCCCGAAATCTGACCTCAACTGGGAAGTTTACACTAGCAAGCAAACCAATCTCGAGTGTGTTCCACAGAGACGATGGATGTGGATTAGATGGGAATGTAGTGTGAGCAAGTTACACACTAGATTGAGTGTAACAGAGAGAGAGACATGACAAAAAGGTAAAAGGGCCAATTAGAGGCACAGATCCCCATTCAGAATATTCATACACAGTAGGAAGGATGTAGTATTTTGAAACTCCAAACATCTCCTTCAGGGGGAAACCCCGCGGTGAAAAGAACTGAGCCATATTGTTGCTCCGGTGTTATTCCTTCATTTTGTGCTCTAAATCTCCTCGTGTAAGGCGGCGGATGGATCAGGATGCCGGGGAGTCACCTGGAGGTTAGCGCTTGTGTGTGTGTGAACCTTATTGCGGTGTACTTTAATTGAAAGTCAACTTCCCTTGTCGAGGCGTTTTCAGTGAAAGGTGTGCTTTGTGAACTCTTGGCGACGCGGAGGACGAAGTCTCAACTGAATTGTGTTCTCACGCATTCAGCAGATGATGGACGTGCAAAGAAAAAGTTCTGAATGTGTGTGTGTGTGTGTGTGTGTGTGTGTGTGTGTGTGTGTGTGTGTGTGTGTGTGTGTGTGTGTGTGTGTGTGTGTGTGTGTGTGTGTGTGTGTGTGTGTGTGTGTGTGTGTGTGTGTGTGTGTGTGTGTGTGTGTGTGTGTGTGTGTAACCTGTTTGCATCCTTGTGTCCTCCAGTTATGCTTTAGATCTGCAGTCGTGCATGAACACAACAGAGTGCACACCCACGCTGCCTCTGAAACACCCGCACATAAACCAATACTACCATCACTCTGCTGCAGAGGTTACAGTGTAGACGTAGTGGACTATTTTCAACTCCAGGGCTACACTGTAAGTTTAGATGGACAAACGTGTGTGTGTGTGTGTGTGTGTGTGTGTGTGTGTGTGTGTGTGTGTGTGTGTGTGTGTGTGTGTGTGTGTGTGTGTGTGTGTGTGTGTGTGTGTGTGTGTGTGTGTGTGTGTGTGTGTGTGTGTGTGTGTGTGTGTGTGTGTGTGTGTGTGTGTGTGTGTGTATATATATCTTCCTCTCTTCCTCAGATTATGTTTTATACTGCACATGCAAACGTTTGATGAGGTTAATTGGTGTTGACATTACGGCTGGCGTAGAAGCTGTATAAATGAAATGTAGCATTGGCGGAGAGACGGTGGCTACACGGGAATATGAGACAGCGTGTGTGGATAGTTACCCGAAGGTAGGGTGTAAATGTTAACCCTCTCTGACAGGCTCTTCACCTCCCGGTACTGAAGAAATTGCTCCTTTCTCCTGCTGGTAATTGGCCTTTTCCCCCTCCGACTTGTCACATTAAGATGAATTACTTAATTTGTGAAAGCGTGTGGTCCTAATCTGCTTAATTAGAACAAATAAATCCACCAGATTGGGGAAAGGACACCACAGAAGTTAGCCATTACCGGCATATCAAGTCAATCCAATTGATTGACTGTGCAGCTGTGTCTTTTTGTTGTTGTAGCACATTTCACATTTGAGGCTTCAGCTTTTCTGTGTGTTTTATTAGCATCAGAAAAAGAAAAAGTGTTAAGACATCCAGACCACAGACGTGTCTGTGTGTCTATATCTGCATCTATCCTTCCATTTGTCTGCGGATGTGAAACCATGGATGAGGAGACAAGGATTCTCCACCAAAAATACCTTTTATTTCTTTCTCCTTCCCACACTTCAGTGCTCACCTGTCTTCCTCTCGACACTCCCTGTTTGACTTTTTTGTCACCATCTTTTTTTCCCTCTCGTGAGCTGTTATTGAAGAGGAAACTTACTGTGATGTAAAGGAGGCGTTCTGGTGTGTTGGAGACACTCCTGGCTTTTGTAGGCTTATACCAATATGGACGTTTGGGAGTGAAAAGTTATTGATTGAGGGTTGTCTGAGCTCTTTTTTTGGTTATGATATATCTTCCATTGCATTGTGTGTTTTATTCATTGACATGAGGCATGCAGGTTTTCCTTTAACAGCCCCATGAAACGGTCAATATTCCTACTTTTCCTATTTTCCAGTTTTTATGACATGGTTTAACTACCAAAGCTCACTTTACATTACAAAATACACACTTCCTAAATACCACTGGCCGTTCTGCCCATCTGCTCCCAGACGTCCCATCACTTTGGGTCTGAGCGACAGTGCATTCTTTGAATCAGCCGCCGGCTCTCTCCTCCTGGCCATCAGGTACCACCGGGCCGCCCCTCTCCAGCTGAACCTCCTGTAAACAAACGAGCCAGCTGTCACCAGAAGAGACATCACCTCCCTACCCTTCCCTCCAATCCCCAGTCTAAACACACAGCAGCCCCCCCCCAACCCCCTCATGCAACTCATAACTTGGCTCGATCCTCCATAACGCGATCAATCCTGCTTAATGATGTCAGAACCGTGCCCCCACCATTTCAACATTTCGCTGATTTACAGTACTGACAGTCGCGACACCGCTTTCCTGGAAAGTAGGGCAAAAGTCATCAAATCTTTATTTGACTCTGGCGTGTGTCACTGTGTGTTTTTGTCTGCATGTATGTGCGATCTGAGAGGAAGAAGAAGAAGAAGCGAGACACTAAAAAATAAGGCAGAGGGCCCAGCGGAGGGGTACCCCGATAGGCCCCCAGAATCCCCCCCGAGCAGCACCCGGCACAGAGGAACAACTATGGCCTTTGTTGGTCACCCCGTGGATCTCACACACAGTTAATATAGACTTTTCCCACTGACTCTGCCAAGAGTCTGAAGTCATTTAATGAAGTGGCGGCTGAGTTTAGAAGGAGCCAGTGTGCTCGCTGCTCGCGCTGACAGAATGGAAAATGTCTGTGTTATGCAGCGAACGGCGAGTGACAAGAGGAGTGTGTTCTGATACTCACCTCTCCTGGACACACACACACACACACACACATGTGACAAAGCAAGACACTGCGATTATACGAGTACGCATGCGTTCCTGTTACGTCTCTTTGACTCAGACAGGTTTGCAACCAGCTGTGATTAGCTCCAACAATACCTCCTACAGTATCCTACTGAACTCCTTACAACTCCAGTGATAAAGTGGCATTTGGTTTTCTGTTTTGTCTCCGTTTGAATCCGAACGTTTTTCTTTTGTATGCATTCAATGTGACTCTGGTAAATTAAAAAAATCTCTCCAGGCCCCTAAACTTAAGAATACTTTTGGCACTCCCGTACTTAAAAATGAAGAAAGAAAGCCTAATTGTTTCACAGAGTCTTTGTTTGGTTCATTTTATGAGAGCAAAACCTCACCTTTCATGTGCATTTGCACGGCTGTCTCTTTATCCACTCTTGCTATGAATGAACAGTATCTCTGTATGTATTTGGTCGTACTTCTATTCAGGCCCCTGTCTTTTCATCTGTCCGTGGGCAGATTGCAGTCTGTTTTGGTGTCCTATTGTGCAGCTGTCAGTTATTTTCGAAACACTCGAGTGTCATTTGCCTCAGATTCCATCCCTTTCAATTCTCGCTTCTTTTTCTATGGCTCCGCCGGCGTACATCTCATTGAGCGTGCATCAGCGGGCAGATTCATTCTTCTCTCCTTCTAAAAGCACATTTTTTTTCTTTTTTTTTTCATAGCAGCCATAAGCCTCCTTTTTAAATCCACGGACAATGTGTTTTTGTCCATCCTCCTCCGTCCTTTTCAGTGGAGAGTGCAGGGATTCTCTCTGACTCTCTCTCGCCCTCACTCTCTCTCTTTCTGAGGGCATCTGGGGGCCTGAGCGTGGTGCTTCTCTTGAAGCCCAATTGTCTGTCCGTAATGAACCATGATGAAAGATAACAGAATGAAATGTAATAATTCACGAGGCCTCGGCGAGGAGCACGTGGCTAGCGGTTGGCCCCGGCCCGCGATAGCCTCCCGCCTCGGCCCCCAGAACACTCGCCCCGCTCCGGTCCAGCAGGCTTGTTGCTCCGTCCTCTCGCTTGCTATTCAGAGTCACTTAACGCTGGAAGGCCTGTCTGTGATCACTGGCATGCCAGAGCATCTCTTTGGGAAACGAGGCAAACTGTCTCCTTGAACCCACCGTCTTCCTGGCATTCCTTCATTCTTCACCCCTCGGCTCTTGTTTTATATGTTTGGGTTTTCTTGTCAGGCTTTTGACTCGCATAGTTGAGTTTGTCAGATGACGGTGGACAATAAATACCTCTTCTGTCGCTGCGTAATCTCCCTCCTCTTTTGTACGTTTTGTCTCTCTTTGCCTGGCAATTTCATCGTGGTTCCAAGAATACAGGGACACACTTTATTTATCCGACTCCAACTCAACTTTTTAGTGCCAGTGCTCCACGCACCTCAGAGCTATGCAGCCTTCTACTTCTAGGGGGCACTGAGCTCCTCGACATGGATATTTGTGGATGGAATCTCTTGCTCAAGGGCACATTGACAGAAATTGTCTGGAGTCATTCTCTCCAGCCTCTCCAGGGATTTGAACCAACATTTTCCCCTTTGGTCACAAGACCACGTCTCTAACTTTTGTCCTAGTTCTGTCCGATTAACGCACTCCATCCATTTGGGAGCTACTGTTTGATTGCAACATTGGCAATCAAGGCATTTAAGAAATGTTAAGAATTCTCTTCGTGACAAGAATTTTGAGGCAGCCTGTGACCTCCCCACTCGGCCCCCTTTATTCAGTAACTTTCCCAAGGGAAGACTAAGGAAGGAAGCTAGTCAGACCCTTCCTAGTCTAGTGTACTGTATCATCAAAGGAGAGCATGTACCTGATTTAACTTTAAGTGCATTTGAAAGGCTGCTTGTGTAGTTTTAGTTTGTGCTGCTCTATGACAAATTGTGTGGTTTGAATGTTGGTGGTTGAAGATGGCAGCGGAGCCTCGGAGGGTGAGGAGACCGAACAGAGACTCGATTGATGCCTCCAGACCGGCAGCTTGGGGTTTTGACGCAGAGTATTTGTGTGTGTTTGTGTACATTCCAGTGTTAACTTCTGTGTGTGAATGTGTGTGTGTGTGTGTGTGTTTGTGTTGTGCCTTCTTGAATGTTGTGCTAATTTTCATAGAGAGAAAGACAATAGCGCGAACCTAAACGCACCTTGGTGCCCAATTCGGAGGCAAAATTAGCATCACAGTCATTCTCACCGTGTCACCGACAATGTGTTGCCATGGTAACACATATCGGATAAAGGGACAACTCTATGTTCTTGTCTATGAGATTATTTAATTTGCTGAATGACATCTGGAGGTCAGATGTCAGCTATGATCGTTTCCTTTATCTGGCCTTATCATGTATCATAAAACACTGGTCTAATGTTACATGGGCACCATCCATGGGTAAGGTTGATTTACAAGTGATTAATTTTTAGAGGAAGACTTTGGGAATGGGCCTACATGAATTTGAGATACAGAATATGTCCCACCAGGTAATCTCATGAACCGGAGGTCCAGATTTGTTAAGATGTTGATAATTCCCCAGACTGATACTGAACTATACACAATGGGGAAACACAAAAATCCAGTCAATGGTCCTCAGAGTCCAATTTGACTCCCAAGTCTCAAAAAGTGTGGTTAATAATGCGATTAAAAACCCCATGGTTCTGGTATTCCTGACTGAGACGGATGGTATCAGAAAATACGGGTCAATGGATATAAATTGAAATGCACTATGTCATATTGAAATGAAACCATGATTTGCTTCAAACAGTCAGACATAAAGGTGGATCCGGTTCTTTTCTGAAAGCAAGAGTTTGATTGACAGATGTTTCCAATGACGGCTTCTTTGACGGTTCGGTGTAACAAACCGTCTGGTGTGTCGAGTTAGAGACTATGTCTTATTTACTGTTTTCAGGGTGTCACAGAGGGAGGGAGGGAGGGAGGGGAAGAGAGAGAGAGAGAGCTGCCAACTTGGCCCATGTGGATGTTGCAGTTGTTTATTCAGATACTCTGATAACACACAGCAAGCTTTCACTGCAAGGCTAGCTGCCATGCAAGAGTTAGTAGCGGGGTCAATGGCAAGGGCGTAGATCATTTTCACTGTGTGCCTGAGAGTGTGTGTGGGTGTGTGTGTGTATGAGTGTGTATGTGTGTGTGGTCTCAACTTTACACAGGGATCCGTCTTAGCTTGAAAAGTAGTGTTGACTAATGCAATGCAATCTTGAACACAGCCCTTTTTTTAGCGGGACGGGCAGAGAATGAAGAAAGATAAAAAACAACCCTGAAGTGAAAGAGAGTCTTACTGTAAGCGTGTGTCGAGTGTGCCAGTTCACCAGTTTGGTGGTCTTCTTCCGAAGCTTGTTAATTAGTGCAGAATGCAGACTACAGTTCTACTGCCAGCGCTGATGAAAAGAGGAAAGGGAGAGAGAGAGAAAACGGTATAGCAGCCAAGAAAGAGGAATTTGTGATAGGTCGAGAGTGGTTCCAAAGTATGGAGACTCCCTGACCCATGTGTTTGCTGCCGGCCCCCTTAGCTACAGAGTCACACGGCAACCGTAGACAAGAGAAGTGGGTACAGTGAGAAATTGCAGTGTTTAGGAATAAAAAAAGAGGAAGTGATTTGGATTCCAAGTCGGGGGGCTTCTCTACAAACAATGGTGTTGCTGCTCATCCTGCAGCCTTCATTACTGCATTCTGGTACAGTAAGAGCAACATATGTCGGGCAATGAGTCGAACATGTAACAGTGCAATTTGGGTAAAGTGGGGGTGATTGGTGCAGCTTCAGGGGAAACAGGGAAGCCCACACAAACTCACAATCTCAGCATCAACCCGTGTTTACTCTTGTTATCTGAGCGTTTCTTCTTTGTTTTGTTGAAGAATAAAATCACGTCGGAGGATGTTCAAAAGGCCTTAAATCCCTCAACACTCATTTGTCAGGTGTTGCTTTTGCACATAATAGCTTAAATCAGGTGCCTGATCAATTCGGCTTCATCAGAATCAGAATTATTGCTTTATTGGCCAAGTAATACGAATAATTGACCCCGGCTTTTATCGCTCTCAATATACATACGCAAAAAATAGACATTCAACCAAAACAATGATAACAAACAGGATAAAAAGTAAACATTTGACGTTGTACAGATTTAAGTACACAAATTTAAGTATACAGAACAGGACAATGAAATTGATCTTTGGGATCACACATGTAAAGCCTTGCTGATGTTTGTGTATACTGTAAAAGTGACAAAAATTGAAATTATCAGTGACACACACACACACGCACGCACACAGTGCAGATGCCGGGAGTGGATAAGTTGGATGGAAAACACCATTATGTCATCCCAGTTGCACCCACCCCGACTGGCCACACTGTGGTGCTTTGTGTGCAGCAGACAGAGGAGCTGGAAAGATGAATGATTATAATCGCTGGAGCTCATGCAACAGATACTAGAGAGATAATAGATGCGTATCAAACAGGGATGTAGAGCTGAGCATGTTTTAACTGTGATTTATACAAATCAATGTGTTGATTATTCATTAAATCTATAAACCATAAAATAAGTCAATGAATAAAGATGGAATTTTACATTTTTTTATCTTTTTTTTTATCAGAATTATTTGAAATACATTTAGTGTTGATCATCTAATATATTAATCTAACTGTAAATGACAACATTAATGAAACATTGATGCTATCTGTGTTTACAGAACCCTGTCATAAGTTCCCGCTCATTCAGTGTCTCTCTCTCTCTCTCTCTGTCTCTCTCTCCCTGCCTGCTAACATCTGCTCCCAGCCAGCCACCTGTCTGCTGTCAAATGCAATATTAATGTACGCCATACACTTGTTAATTATTTCCCCTGAATGTAGTCATGTCAAGCCGAATATGCATAACAAGATTGTAAAGAACCATTTTATTAGAGGTGATCACTCTCTCTCTCTTTCTGTCTCTGTGTCCAAATGTCTTTCACTGAAGTGTGTGTGTGTGTGTGTGTGTGTGTGTGTGTGTGTGTGTGTGTGTGTGTGTGTGTGTGTGTGTGTGTGTGTGTGTGTGTGTGTGTGTGTGTGTGTGTGTGTGTGTGTGTGTGTGTGTGTGTGTGTGTGTGTGTGTGTGTGTGTGTGTGTGTGTGTTCAGCGTGCCTTTATACACCAACTAGAGCTTGTTTCCCAGGAGACGCACAACTGCGTGTGCTGGGAGGGTGGCAGAGGGATGGTCGGGGGGGTGGGGGGGGGGGGGGCTTGGTGATGGAGGGGTGGCATGTCGAACCGGGGATGGAAAGGGGGACTGTCGAGGGGTGAAGTAATGAGAGGTGTTGTGGGAGGGGGGGCTGCGGGGGGGGTGGCAGCAAAGCGAGGCCAGGCCAGGCGGGTGGCATGGCAGTGGGGCCTCCTTGTGTCCTGCTCCCCCCCCCCACCCTTGTCCCTCCTGGTCGCTTTTTTGCGGACAGCATCTGCAGCCTGCTTTACATGCAAAACACACCCTGCGGAGAGGGCGTCTACACATGGGGCTGAGGGGGCCAGAAGAAAAGCATTCCTGAGGCAGTGCTGGGAGAAGAGGGAGGTGGGTCTCCTCAGCAGCCTCTCTCTTACCAGCGTCTCCCCACACATGAAGCCATGTGGGGGACGCAGTAATGAGCGATGAGAGGATAAATTCATCGCAGATTATGTTTTTTTCTCCGGGGCTCATTTCCATGCACGGTTAATGCTATTGTTTCATTTAAACCAGACGTGACACTCTCTCCACCAACTTTTAGTCCAAGAACTCACTATTATGTCTGTGAAGGTGGAACGTGTGCAGACAGGAGGAAGAAAGTGAGATATTTAAAAAAGAAAAGGAAGATTTGATGTTTCTGAGTTGATCAAGAATCAACTTTCTTCCATGATTCTAGTGTTTTCCGCCTCTCGGCCCTGACCTCTCTTACCACCTCTCCTTTACCCGAGGAGGGAAGGTGTCCCATTGTTAAACAGAGGAAAAAACATTAATAGAGAACCGAGGCCTAATATCGTAATAATGTATTTTATTCCATGGCTTTCTCCTTTTCCCTTTTCCTTCCATTATGTGTACGCAGCGTTAAGTCACCGCGCTGCCCCGAACAATGTTTCCAACACTAACCAGATGTCACGGCATGTGAGTCATCTCACGCAGAGGACAGTGTGTGTGTGTGTGTGTGTGTCCTCGAGGGAATGCCACCTGCCAAGGAAACATTCCACGTCCACACACCTGATATTTTTCTGATAATATTTTTTGCCACATTTTCATTCACGTGTTTTTTTTTTTTTTCAGAAGCATCAGAGCGAATACCAAGGAGACAGTTAGAAGGCTAATGTCTCGCAGGCATTGTAGTCAGCAGTCGGGTTGCCAGTTGTTCTGGAGTCAGTTTCAGGTCACCAAATGTCAGTGACTGAGCAGAGGTATAATTGACTCATTGTAGGGATTTAGGACACTCGAGTGACATTCTCATCTGACGCAGGAGAGGCTTGTCTCTCTTTGTCGGCCCTGACGGGGATATGGGGAGAAATTTAAAATGTGGTTTCGGTGCCACTTGTTCTTTGTCAGTCCATCATTTTTACTGTGAGTTGCCCTTTCATCTAGGGGTTTCTTTTTTTAGACACCAGATGTTATTAGTGTGCAACTTGGGAGTCAGAGAATTGTTTGATCGTCATAATACGGAAAAGGCTCGGCAGGAAAAGAGAGTTCATCGGAATAGAAGCCATATTTTCACTTTTTCCTCGCATCCATATTCCCTTGCGTTTGGCCGTACATCCCACCATATTTAGGCGTATTAAATACGTGATGTCACTCTCAGGCTAACTACAAGCCTGACGGGCACAGATTTTCTTCCATTGCTTTCATTTCTCTTCATTCATTCTCCAACAAAGCTCCTATAAAAACTGTCGTATCCCATTAAAATGTTCTGAATCAGATCCCGATGAACGTGCAGCCTTGTTTTCCCACCTTCAGAATGACCCACCGCACTCCCGGGACTCTCTGTGTTTGTCCTCTCCTTTCCCACAGAAGGAAGCTTCCTCTTTCTTTCTTTTTTTTCTCGATTCCCGCTGCAGAAGTGAATCGTGGAAGATTGCGCTCTTTGTGTAACCAGTGTGTGCAATAATAAACGAAGGAAATGAGCGCTATTGCCTCACTTAATGTTAACATTATACATACATCAGGAGTAGATTGCTGCCGGCTCAGGTTTCAAAGCGCAGCCTGTCACAAGCAGTAGTGTATAGGGGGGGGATGAATGGACTGTTTCCATGCCATTATGTCAATCAAACCTGAGTTTGACCCCCTCCGTCTAAATAAATAAGGCTTTTCATTCACTGCAGTGGAAACTGTCTCTGTGATTTCCTTGAGTGAAGACATACAGAAACAGTTTGCAAAGCAAACAGCAGGAATACACTGTAAGTCAATCAGGCAGTTTGACCTGTTAGAAAGTACGAGTTCTCCTCCGGCCTCCAGGCGTCGATGCCTTTTCGTGCACTGCAGTCTCCAGGAAAGCTGCTGAGAGACCTCAAGAAGCACGAGTTGCCGCAGCTGCAGGCCTGTTGGGCTGGCTGGCTGATTGAAACGCTGGCTGGCTGCTCCGCCGCTGTGTTTCTGGGCCAAAAGAGGAACTCCAGGAATCATCTTTTGTGTCCTCATCCAGCACATACCGCACATGCTTGCACACTAGAAAAGGAAAGCCCGACATTTCCCCGTCATATCTTCACCAGTTTGTTTGTGGGGCCTCGTTCTTTCTCTCCTTCACGTTCTCTTTCTCTGCAGCGGTGAAGAAAAGCCCCATGTCGTGCCCAATTCCAGATGTTTAAGTTACTCTGAAGGGAAGAGGCGAACCATTGTATAATTACAAACGTACACAATTAAGATCTGGTTTTAAGAGCGGCTCTAATCTTAGTTGGATGCCTTTCTTGGCCGCCCGGAGACCGAGCTTTATGTTGTTGTGTGGAGCGGACGCACGGTCAACTGTGTGGCGCCCTGAAACGGAAACTCCTGTAAAATAATCCAGTCTTCTCTTTAAAAAATAAAAGCAAAAAGGGGGATGTTTTATTCTGCTGTTTTAGAATTTGGGCACTTTGCAATCTATGGGTGCTCCCACCCCCAGCAGGAAGTGTGTGTGTGTGTGTGTGTGTGTGTGTGTGTGTGTGTGTGTGTGTGTGTGTGTGTGTGTGTGTGTGTGTGTGTGTGTGTGTGTGTGTGTGTGTGTGTGTGTGTGTGTGTGTGTGTGTGTGTGTGTGTGTGTGTGTTTCATTGCCACTTACATTTCTATGTGCTCGTGTGTGTGTTGATGCGTGTTGCGGTTCATCCGTCAGAAAAAAACCTCCGGCAAATTCATATGTATCTCATTAATGCAGTTGACAACAGCAGCAATAAAAAATAAGAGTAACAATTCACTTAGAGTGAGATTCATGAATGGTGCCGTATCTAAATTGAACAAGAGAAACCCCTTCATGGGACCCCGATGTCGTTTTGGGAACATTTTTACATATTTGCGGCTCTTCTAACCCTGAGTGCAGATCTGCTTAAAATCCCATTCTGCATCGTGCATGTTCTCTGCAATATCTGAGCCGTCTACTCTGCGGTGTCCCGCAAGGAGCTCGCATGAACACCCGTACGTTCATCTGTGTTCACACTCCGGGAAGTCGGACGCTCCCCGCTGCAGAATTAAGCTCAATTTTAAACTGGAAACCTCCCTTGAACTCCGAAACCTTATGTGATGGGGCTTCTCTCCTTCCTGTGTGCTAAGCTCCGACAGCTCAGAGCTTTCTCCTGTTTACAGTTGTCGAAAATAGTTTGTCTCCCTTTTATCCGCCTCCCTTTTAAGTCACACTTCTCTGACACCAAAGACGAGATGGAAGCCACAAGTGTTCTCTCCCCTGTAATTTTCCACGTCTCACCAAAGCACACGAGCAGATGGGGATGCAGCCCTCTGTCCACATGTGTGTGTGTGTGTGTGTGTGTGTGTGTGTGCGCGCATGCATCTAATTCTGTGTGTGTGTGTGTGTGTGTGTGTGTTGTGAAATAAATCCATAAGTTAACTTTCTGAGTCGCTGCTTTGTTCCCCTCCGTTTCCTCAGTTCCGTTTTGCTCATGTACCCTACATGTCATTGTGCAACGTTGCAACCACATTGTTCACTGAAATCTCCGAGCCCTGAAATGAACTTGATCGCTGGCAACAATTCCTCAACGTCACCCGGCCGTACACTACCCCCATCCCCCCCACACCCCTCGCCTCTGTTCCCACCCACCCCGTCCTCGCCGGCGTTGGTCAGGGGGACCTGGCTGGTGATCCCGATGTCATCCCTCCTACAATGAGGAGACAGAAACTATCCCTGACCCCCTTCCCACACACACACACACACACACACACACACACACACACACACACACACCACCGCCCAGCAAGACATCCCTGTCTTGTCCCGGCTAGCTAGCGGCTGCAGAGCGAGGGAACAGGAGGCCCCACCACTGGGCCAGCTGTTCCAGACCCACTCGCCGCCCTGGGCCCCACATTCCCTCATTCAAGGGAGCTTTGTAGTTCTGACATCTTGGAACAGTTGAGCAGCTCAGCTTCTAATGCTGCTGTAATGGTGAGAGAGAGGGGGGGAGACGGAGAGAGAGAGAGGGAGGGAGGGAAAAAAAGAATGAGACGGGCTTTATGTGTGCTTGCTTGTTACGTTCAATCCCCCCCCTCCTCATCTTGAATCCCTTTACTGTACTTCACCCGCTACGTTTGGGTGTTTGGGTTACATCCCGTGCCCATCTAGACTCCACTACAGTTTTACCGCGGCGTCCCCGGGCCTGTACCATATTCTCTCGACATTTCTGCAGTGTAATAATCTTTGATTTTCCATGCTGTGTATCGTGATTTTCCATACTGCGTTGTATCTGTTAGCTGCAGTGTGTTCTCAGCCCAGACAGTCTGAGCCACACTGTGGTGTACTGTGTTTGTACCAGGCACCTACTGTATTTGTAGGAGTCTGCTAGACTCCTGGTTAGATCATACTTGACTGCACTGGGCTGTACTCTGCTGGTCGCCTCTGCCAGCCGCGCCGTCCTGACCGAGTGCAGCGGTTGTCTTGAGACCTTCGAGGCTATCGGGACATTAGCTCCTGGGACGTTCGCTCCTGGGACGTTAGCTACCGGGACGTACCGAGGGTGTAAACGGGTCGCAGAAGTCACTGTTCGGATTGTGTCACGGTTTGAGTCGCTGGTCGGATCAGCAGGAAATAAAGTGCAGCAAACGTAACTTTGGAGATACCTTGATTTTTTTTTTTATGACACATCGTCCGATACAGATCGTTTTTTGTTGTTTTTGTTTTTGCAGATGGTAAACAATGCTGCACTGTTTTCACCACCATCCTGGAAAAACTGTCAAAAAATCTAAAAAAAAAATTATAAATATTAATTTCATTTTTCTATATGGGTTATTTGCATAAATTGCATAATTAGGAAATATAGAGATTGCTTAGTCATAATGCCCATCTCTAGTCCCTTTTTTTTTTCTCACCAAAAAACGACATTTTACAAAATGACATTTGAACACATCATGATAATGTTATAATTTACCTTTGCCCAATAATACATTTTCCTAAATAGAGCATGAACGCATCATAATGTAACTCCTCTGTACGTCCTGCTGCCGACATTATGAGCTTTCCTCCTGCAGATCTGTTGTTCACACTGTAGCATCATCAGGGATCAGAGAAGCATAAATAAAGATCGGCAGAAGGACTTTATTTCACACTACGATAGTTAAACTGCATAATTGAGCCATGGTTGACATGCAGATGATCTAACTGTGATGTGTTTATCAAATGTAGAGGTTATCTAGCCTAAAGCCTCCTGCTGAATCAATAATGACTTTGTCTCAAATTTTTTTTCAAGCCTTCCGACTGGCGTGAAGTTCCGTCTCATCGCCGAGTGCCAACGCTTAAAAGCAGTTAAGAAAAGCGTGCACGCATCTTTGTTTTGGCAGGCGGTGCCTTCTACCTGCCAACAGCGTGCTGCTGTTGTTTGCACTTAAATGGTTTCTGTGTGTTCCTTTTGGTGAGCCTTTATCCCCAGAGCTATCTCTGTCACAACTTATAATGTGGATGATTGGCACGGTTCCCATGGTGCTAAGTTTGAGCTCCGGGACTCCTCCTGAACTCCAGGACTTTTGCCAGCCTTGCACTTTACATGGCCTCATTTCGCCTCAATGACATGCCATTCAGGAAAGGCCAGTTTTATGGGCTAATCAAGAAGGTTTATCTGAGGTTATGGAATTGTAGATCTCAAGACCAGACTAATTGCTCTCTCCACTCCCTTGTCACAGTGGAAGGGCTATTTGCTTAGGCCACTTATCCGCTGCAATCAGTTCAAGTCACTTTTGCTCCACAGAAAACTTCATGGGAAACTCGGTCTGATCAGGTGCCAAGAGGGGTTTTTAAACATCCCACCCCAAAAACCGACACACTGTGTGCACACATGTATTTGTTATATCTACGCATGAGTACACGTGTTTTCCAACGCGAGGGAAAGACGTGCGCCTGAAAATAACGCGGCAGCTTCACAAATCTGAAATTCTTCATTTGCAACAAACAAACTGGTCTCATAGCTTCGAAGGAACCCTCTGGTCAATGACATGCAGACCTTTTGAATTCCTCCGAGTACAACTCCCTCAATAGTCGCACTGATGGCTGCTTTCCTACGCAGATAATGCACATTTTTCTCTCTCATTCCACCGTCCTGCGGATGCATTGCACGCATACAATGAATATCCTCTTGTTTTGAATTTCGTAAGCAGAAGGGGGAAAAAGAGTCGTCTGTATATGAGAGAAGCAGGCATATAAATAGAAAGGGGGGGGGAAAAAGATGTTTTGTTACTTGTTGTAGTACCTACTGGTGACCTTAAGATGGAACTGCTGCATTCATTTTAATGCTTTCCTTTAGTGTTCACATGCCATAATGAGTATACAGGAATATGGTAGTCCAGCAGTGTGAGGATACATTAAACCCCATATGTGCATGGCTTGATACGGGCAAAATGAATGAATATGAAAATGTGATGTTGATCTGTAAAGTCTATAATTTGTCATATTATTGCACCGAAGTGATTTGAACTGGATAACAGTGATGGCACAGTTCCACCGTGACGTGTTCAGGGGCTCGTCGTGGATCACATGTGTACAATGGGCTCACAGTGACTGTTTGAATCAGACGCCAACCAGGTTCTATCTATAAGCCCAGGTCTAATATTAACCTGGCATCACACACTAATTAATCTTTTCATTCGGGAGACTCGGGAGGTTTTGTAAAAGGAGCACTCTACCAAACTCAGCTGTGGAGGAGCTTGAATGGATAACTCGTGATGCCATCGAGGTTATCCCTGTTTTAGATTTTTTTTTAATAGAAAGCTGGAGTTTGAGCGTTGTGAGCATTTCAGAGGCAGCAGTGTCTAATGGCACGCGCTGTCCACTTTCACTATGGGAAATGCAGAAGTTCACACTCGGGGCTAAAAGTCAGGATATAAAAGCGTCTGCTAATTCGATTTCAACAGATCTTTTTTTTCAAAGTGCAACACTAAATCAACGGACTGCCCCTTTAAATGACATAAAAAAGCTATTTTTCTGCCATGCAATTTATCAGTGTAACAATATATAAATGTGTGTTTTATTAAGTGTTTGTGATATATGAAATACAAGCAGTTAAACGATGATTTCTGTATCACGAGCCCGGCTAATAAACTGACGCAAAATTGGTCGACTGGATTGAAATATGATTCATCTCGCTGGACCTTCCCGCCGTTTGTGGGACTCTGTAACGCCTCCCCCCCCCTCCCGCTGTGTCTTTGCTGTTTCACTAAGTGGAGTAAAAAAACGGCGGCGTCCTATTAGTGATGTTCTCACTCCATTGAGACCAATTATCTCCACACACTGTGGCAGGTGTAAAAGCACAAAGAGTGAGCTCATAAACACTGGGGGCAATTTAACTGTCCAAACATAATTGATTTTCTTTTAATATTCGCCGTGATGGGGCCGAAGCCAAACACAATACATGCATCTTAAATTCCACCATATGGCACGTCGGCTCAACCACCTGTGCTGCTTTCTGAGTAATGTTTTTGATTGCGTTATATCGCTGGTGGGGCGATTATAACGACACAAAGGAAGAACGCAGCGTCCGACTTAATATAGGGAATACAATGCACAGAATGGAGTGTTTACATCTGGCATATGAATGTATAGAAATTCACAACAAAAGATATGTTTGAGCAGTTGGGAGTTTTGAATGAGGGGCCTGGTATAAAGAAATATAGATTTGTTGTTTTCTTTTTTTTGTTTTCATAATAACCTGATCTGTGCTCATGGATGGATCCAGCTCTAAGAAGCTTTTTATCAATATGCGTCCTGGAGCTTCTGGAGGTTTTTCAGGGGCTCGGGTGTTTTCTTTGAGGCCCACAGGTGTGCAACCATCTGGGGCCTAAACCGTTGAACCAGTCTGCCTTGTAAGATCGTCTCCACTCTGCCAGCCAAACCAACAGCTCTCTTTGATCCGTGCAGTCACACCTAGTGCCGACTATCCCCGTTCTCCTGCAGCAGACAGGATAACCGAGGATGAGTCATGCGTCTGTGTTTGTATACCCAACGGACCTGTTGTGTGTTTGCTTTCATGTAAAAGTTAATGTCCATGTTTACATGTTTGTTTGTGCAGCCGTTGGTAGGCAGATGTGAAGAAATGTGTAGGTAGTTTCCCCGAGTCCAACCACACATTTCGCAACCGCACCGCATGGTCAATCGCTAACTACATTTAGTGTATCAAAGTACTTTTTTTAAGGTCACAATGCTCAAATCTGTTATTAAATGTGTTATTATTACGATCACAGATTGTTCATTTATGTTGTCAGTGATAGCGTAATGCTTTTTATGGTGTGTCTGCAGAGCAATATTCTATCTGCAGAGCATCCGTAGGTATTAAGCCTTGCAGTTGTGCAGAATAATGATATTTTACAGTAATTCTCAACCCCGCCGTCATCTCCACACATACGTTAAAAGATCGAGCATGTTGTGCGTGAGAGGCAACAAAGCAACTGTTGTCAAGCTACCAAATAGCAGGATGGAAACACAATGACGCAGTGAAGACTACATGCACATCCTGTTCTTGGTATTCAGTTTTTGGAGGATTTCTAGGAATATGAGAAACCGTGTATTTGAAGTTGTTTTGTTTTATTTGTTGTTGTTTTGTTTGCATAGTTACACATAACCATACACTAACCATAACTGTTGTTGCCACTCGTATCATAATGGTTGTCATCAGTTTGGGTTAAGAGATGTGAAGGCTTGTTAAGTTCAAGTGACAATACAACCTAAAATCAAAAGGAAATATTTTTCATCTTACCTGTATGTATTTTTGATTTCCGGGTGAACTGTCCCTTTAAATCCTGCAGCCCAACCTCCAGTTGACACCTGAGGGTATGTAAAGTTCTCTTTACATATTTTAATCTTCAAAGTTTTTTTGATTTTGTGTAAATGGCCAATGTATATTTGACGTAATCTATTCAAATTTGCAGTTTAACTTTTTATTTACAGTTTGATCAGAAAATCACACAACGCGTGTTCGGGCTGTGTAAATCTGGGGATACGATATGCATTCAATATATTGCCATACTGTATCAAGTTGATATATTTTTATTCTATATACAATTACTCAGACAAGCATGTATGCATCGAAAGTGACAGCTTTATTTTATGGTAAAAAAGGTGTGGAAGGATCCAACCAGTCTTTGCATGGCAGTATTGGGTGAGGTCAGTTTAAGGCTGTTTTTTATTGAGTCCTGACATCCACCATAACCGCTCATACCAGTAAAATATAAATATGACTGTCACGGCTCCATGACAAAACGACTGTAGGGGCTTCGGACGAGTCAATGAGTCATTTTCCTGCAAATGAAACATGCGTCGATGATCATATCAGAATGCGCTCACTTTTTGGCAGTTAGATTCAGTGCCAGGAAAGCTATCGGCTAGATTATTTCATAAGAGACTCTTTCATTAGACATATTGCTACATATCGAAACAACACCAACATGTGCCGAACAGAGGAAATTATTTGGAAATCGTGCGTTCGAGTTTCCTATTGGACACGAGATGTAGGATGTCCCTTCACTCAATGAAGGGGAACGCTTAAGTGTAGCAATTGTTGCTGACTAAATAAGTTGTAATATAAATGTTAATCCTCCAGGAGATATCCATGCAGTTCTGAGACAGATGTTGTTCTTTTCTGTATTCTGCATCTGTGTTCGTTCTGTAACTGCAGATGTGGAACAAGTCATTTACTTACATTGTAAAAAGAAAACACAGTTTTTACAGGTTACAAGGTAAAGTCATGCATTAAGAATCATACTACTCTACTCTACACTATCATACAAGTAAAAAAGGTAAACAAAAAATTATTGGCATCAAAAAGAATAAAGTACCATGAGTAAAAGTACTCATTATGCAGATTTTGCCCATTTCAGATTGATATATATTATATTATGGACTTATAATTAGTGATGCATTAATGTGTATCAATCTGGTAAAGATGTGGCTAATCACAATAATTACTACATTCACGATATGTGAACATTTGTAATATTTATTTATGTTATTCAGAATATTGGATATGTATTGAATATTGTTTTAACCTTCCAATTTCAATATCTTTAAGAATTAGAAGTTCATCGCTCTTTCAAAGGGTGTACTTGCATTTTAATGCTATTACATTAGCATTATATAAGAGGAATAAAATGGTCAATAATTGCGATTGTTAATCGCAATTATTTCAGGGCCAAATAATCACCCAACAGGCCTTTTCTGGGTAGCTTAATGTAATTTCTCTGTTGATGTATAGTTTGTATTAAGTACTAAACCTGCAAAGTAACTAAAAGGTAGTAGTGTACTTATTTACATTCCACCACTGTGTATCTATATATATATATATATATATATATATATATATATATATATATATATATATATATATCACTTTATTGCGACTGCCCGTCTGTGTTTGCACGTTTTCTATAAATCCAAAATACTCACATCCACCAATCAACCCACACAGAGACCACCTTTTGTGTCTTCATTTCCACATGATTTGATTTCAGGATAGCATTCATCCAAGAATGCGACTGAGAAATATGACACCTTGACGAGCCATTGTGCGCGGTGTAATGGCGGCGAGCGGGAGGCCTCGGGTTGAGCTGGTGACTGAAGGTTTAAGTGTGTAGACAGTAGACCTGGCTGGGGTAAGGCGGGGGGATTAGAGAGGGGGAAAGGGGGCTTTTCTTCCTTTTTGACAGCATCATCGCTGCATTTTGTAAAGGTGGACTTTTGTAATGTTCATCACATATAATAAAACTTGCGGCGTGTCATCCACGGTGGTATTTATAACTTGTTTAGAGCGTTGGGGAAATACTGGTGTAATGAGTAATGCAAGTAAGCCGGGGTAACTATCTCCATCGCTCCGTCACATGCATATCGCTGACTGCACCTTTTTAAGTAGCTGGATGCTCGGCGGGTGTTGGAATGAGAGCAGACGCCGTGAGACTCTTTAATCCTACCTTGTCAGTCAAAGGACCTAAAACCAGTCATTAGCAATATGTCACTCTCCACTGCAAACAGGCTCAGAGGGGGAAGTTGCAACGACAAGCGCTGAATCGGCTTCTTTTTTTAAAAGTCGAGAAGTTATCACGTCATCAACAATAAAGCCAAGCTCTCCTAGTAACCAACATGGCCGACACGGCGCATCCATCAGACGCTCAGTAGCTGCTGACGGATTCAGAGTTGCAGTTGATGCTGCAGCGAAGATTATTGGAAGGTTGCTTAATAAGGAGTGATTTACTGTGTGAGCGGTGAGAGATCTGCCACATCGATTATTTGTTGTAGTTTCGTTACCATGGTGATACTGGAGCAAGGTAGTGATACATCGCTATGGCCTACTTGTATTTTTGGCAGTGCGGTTAATGACGCGAGAGGCTTCGCACTCAGCTGTATGAAGCCTGGAAGTGAAGCTTGAACACGTTTGGCTCCCTGAAGCAAATATCTATCCAAGGTTTCAAATGAATGAGCTGCCGAGCATAATTTAGCTCTGTAGAAATTAAACGTATGGCTTCAAATCTTTGTTACCTAATCTCTTCTTCCTCTTTTTAAGAAAAAAAAAAGGTGACAGTTATGGGTTTTTGCATGTAGCGGAAAGATAAATGGTATAAAATTGGTTCCGAAGTGGTATGTGGTCGTCCTGTGACAGTTGCCGTGTTACTTATGTATCAGTCTGCTGCTCTGGTAGTGGTGGTGGGGGGGTGTTGGGGGGGGGGGTGCTGAGACAGGACGTGGGTCTTCAGAGATTTCCACCAGCCGTCGACTCAGATTTTCGAGCCATCTGGCATGGCCAAGGCTGTGGCTGTGCAGCTTACCTTGTGACTGTGTGTGTGCCGTGGGCCGGCGACGTTTGACTTGTGCTTTCAAGGTCACGACCCCCGACTCATTTCCTTCCAGGCGGCCATTCTGACAGCAGGGTTAAGTTTACATGATACCCCTGGATAAGTGCTACTTGAAAGTGCCAAGTTTCTGGAATCAGCCCTCTTAGCTTTGATACTCTGGTTTCTGTTATGACCCAACTCCGTCCATATTGGCCCTCCGTCCATCTGGACAGGCCCCCGCACACGTTATTAGCACCCGGCTTCCCACCCCAATAGGAAGTTTTTTTTTGTCCCAGATTGCACACTGTTTTTTCCTCCTCATCTAATTCTGCATATGGCCATAAAGAATCACTTTATCGACTCTGGCAAGTTTGCTCTTAACCCCTGCAGTCACTCACAGTCGAAACTGTGATGTAACCATTAAATTTGATATTAATATAGCTCTTCTTAAGTGTTGAGATCATTTTCCTTCTTACAATCATAATGTAAGTGGTAAAATATGAATATAAATAATGATGTATCCTCAGTATGTTCCCTGATAGGTTTACTGAGTTTATAATTACCGTTCTCACTCATTTGGAGGTTTTTTTTTGTTCTGTGTGGCCGCTCACAAAGTAACTGTCCCCTGAGAGCTGCCCTGGAATTTGTTGAATCTTTGAACCCTGTGCACAGCCGGCTGGTTTCACAGGCCTGAGGAATCTTTCAGTGGCCCTTGGTGCCAGGAGGAGGGCATCAGGTGTCGGTCCAGAGCCCCTCAGTCCGGCCTGCTGTGGCGCCCCAGGGTTATCGAGGAATGGAAAAAGCCAGTGAGATTTTTTCCCAAAGCCAAGATTAACTAATATATGAAGTATTTCTATGCAGATGATGTGCATGAGCAGTATTTGTGTGTAGATGTACGTGTTTTCTGTGACAGGGGAGGATTTGTGTTAGTTCCCTTCTCTCAGCGGTTTGCCTGAGTGCTGTTGTCCTTGACGTCCTCGTCGCTCTGATATAAGTCAGCTGGTCACCAGAACTGAGAGGAGGGCAAGGCCGACAGCAGCGCCCCCCTCACAGTGCCTCCTAGTCCCCACGAAGGACAGCGGCGCCGGGATGGAAGTATATTAAGAATTAGATTTTGATTTGTTAAGGAGGAAGGGATTGTGAGCGCAATGGATTCGCATGCAAGTCTCACTCTCATGATAATAATTATACTTCTGGCAATTTGAATCCACTTTTGCAAAATCAAACGGAGCCTCAACTGTTCAGTTTGAGCTGGAAATGAAGGGCCATTCTGTTAGACCCTTCCTTCTACTTTCAAAATAAAAGTTGGGATTGTGGTGGGGTTTTTTTAAGGACAAATAGCAGCATTTAGCGTCTTTAAAGTCAAAATGCGTTGACAATAAATAAAATAACATTCAGTTTGATGGAAAATCATTGATTCCTTAAACCTCTTCAGCGGTTTGGAGATAATTAAAATAAAGGAGTTACAAGTTAGATATCATAATGGCCATGTTAGCTTTATTTATCATGTGATTTTTTTGGTATTCTTATTTCTTAGCTTTCTGTTTTTTATTAAACATTTTACCTGATAAAACTATTAGAACCAGTATAAAAATGTATATAAGGACATTTATAAATTATGTTCATTGTCGCTTCTAAGTGGAATGTTCAGAAATCTAACAAAGCTGATATGAGTCGGTTTTCTATGATCTCATCATTGTCAGAATAAGCATGTTGCAAATCTCACATACCGCTACATAAAACCAGTAAAGGGATCAGTTGAATCACCGTGAAAATCACGCTTAGCCCTTAATATTCATATGGACGCCATTTTGCTTTTTGCAGAGGAGCAATATATCCAAAAGCTAACTTTTTCCTTGTGTGCATGACCTTGACACTATTTGGGTGTGTCCTGCTGCAGCTTGCTAGTCAAAAACGGTGATCATTCATGCTCAGATCTGATTCTCCTTTTATATGCAAATCTGTGCATCTACGCTCTCAAATGTTGACTTGCATACTGAGCAGCAATCAGAATTAGTTTTGTGCTCTCTCAAACCGTCAATATACTTATACGAGTCCTGCAGATGCAAACCTGTCGGCACACCCTCTCATTTTTGTATAAATAAACATATTTACAGGAGAAGTTCCTGTTTATTCTCAGAGGAAGACACATTTACCTTGCCAAAACCAAGACACACCTTGTTTTGTAAGCTTCTTCTCTTTTTTTCATACCCTTCATTTGTCTTATGTGGTATCATCAGGGCAGGCAGTGACTTAAAATGGAAAAGCCCCGTTTGGTTTTGATTTGAGATAAATACAAGATTCTGTTTATTGTTTGATCGTAGATAGGGCTGTGGCTTAGTTTCTTAGAATTTTACACTTTAAACACTCTAAACCTCTCTTACCTCAGATGACTTTTTAATGTTTCAATACATCTTCAAAATGTATAAGAATGAGGCCCCTATTTAATTGATTTCCAAAACCAAAGACTACAAATTATGGTGCAGGATGAATACAGAAACAGAGATACAGTCTGTACCCATTCAAGTGCAGATAATAGAAGTAAATATTGTAAACAAATTGATTAACCAATTGCTGTCACATTGTTTTCATGCAGTGGTCATTTAAGAGATTTTGAGCTATTTTGCATCAATATCATGTCTTCCTTCAGGCTAGTGGAAAGAAAACAAACAAAATACACATTTATATTTAAATTTGCATAGTAGATTTCACCTTAATTCACTCAGAATTAGTGTTAGATAATGTCTTATTTGCATATTTCAACCTATTTCAACCAAAAATTGTTGTCTCTATGTAGTAATGAACTGGAACTGTTTCATGGTTATATCTATTAGTTCTTTTTCTTTTACCCTCTACCTCTTAAGGGAAGCAGAAGCATTGCCCTGCTTTAATACACAGGTAGCACCGTTCTGCCCTGGCATGTACCTCACCTGCAGCTCACAAGACATCGGACAATGACGAGAATCTTACAAATGCAAAACATTTTCACCAAAGTGATGTTCTTTTGTTTAAGTTATTGATGGTGATGCGTTAGTAATGCTAGTAGCTGCTAATGGGTTTTATATGGTTCTGACTCTTTGCGTTTTGATGGGACCATGTGCAACCTCGCGGTTCTTTTTTCTGATGGGAACACTTGGGCAGGGATGGTATTCATGAATGGGCTTGAGCGTTTGTGAGAGACTTCCCGCCGAGTTACTGGGAGTGGTAGTCACCTTGAGCCTGGTGTCATGACTTAGGAATGCTATCAATGATTGCTATTTTTACATGATAGCCTGGAGGCCGAGGAGGAGTGGGACGAGTGGGTGGGCACATGGGTTTTACCTGTCCCAACGCAACATCTTTGATGGGGACGGATGGTGTTCAAACATGAACACTAGGATTGTAATTATATTAAGGATGTGGCTGTTGGCCAGGCATTTATGAGGGTGTTAACCTATTTCTTAAACTGTTTGATCCTCAAGTTCCATGGAAGCTTTAGAGTCAACATCACTACCTTCTTTGTCCCTAGCATCACTATCCGTTAGATGCAGTAATTTGTGGTCTGATTAAGTTGTTGATATCAAATTGTCTGGGTGGAAATGTAAGTTGAGAGGAGGACAGCAGTAGGTTGGAGGCATCACCCTGGAACACGAGCTTTGAATGTCAAGCCTGTCTGACTTGGTCAGAAGTTCAGCCATTCCGCATTCTTGACTAAAGGATAAAGCAGCCCTAATCCCCTTTACCAGGTAGCTAGAGTTGGCAGTGGAGCCAGGGAATTCCTGCGGCATACCGATTTGGGGAAGTTGCTAGGGTTTGGATGGACAATTCGAACAACAATAGGGTACTCTCATTCAAAGAAAAATAGGGTTTAAGTTCTGTGAGAAAGTCCTGCCACCGCAGAGATAGGTACCATGTGGAATGTGACATATTTAGAGTGCTTTTGATGCAGAGGCATTGGGCAAAAATAGTGGGCTGGGTGATATAAGGGCATCCAGATTCAAGTGGAGAGCTGGGAAAGAGAGAGAGAGACAAATAGGGAGGGGAGGTGGTTATGGAAGGTAAGGGATGTCTGCTGTTGATCTCATGACAGCCGGGGGCCATAGGGTGAGCCTCCAGCCAGGGCAGACTATAGTAACAGCAGGCTCTACAGCAGCTTACCTGGCCATCAAACTGAGCCAATGACCTGCCAGCCTTCCTTCCAATAGTCCGGTGTCAGGGATCAGGATCAGCCCCGACAAGAGTGACTTCAGAGACACAGAAGGCCGTGCCGAGCTCCTTTATCTGCCTCCATAATGCTGCCAAAGACTCGGGCCTCCGCAGAGGTGGAGCAGCATTACTGACCTGTCCTGCTGCTCCTCTCAGACCCGGTGGATTAGCTGTGAAAAGGCCCCTAGAGAAAAAACTCCGGGTGAAATACACTGGCCCCGTTATTGTCCCGTCTGTCTGCTGGGGCCGGGGAGCACTGACTTTAGCCCTCTGTCAACTACGCCCGGTGAAAACTCCCTCAACAAAAGCCATTCATCTGTTGTACTGTACATGCCAAATGGCTGGCATTCCTCTTCACGAGTTGTTTTGTAAGCCGCATCTGTCTGTCCGTCTCCGCAATTACAAGTCTGTTAAGAGAAGAATGGTTTCTGTGCAGCTGGGGGGTTTCTGCGTTTGCCGAGTAGATCTGATTAACCTTCTGTCTGCTCATTACTGACCAGGCCAGACGTGTTTTTTAGCGATTCAGTCACTGAGACACGAGATTGGCTTTTTTTTTTTGCTTTTACAAGAGATGCACTATGTGAGGTCAAGAGTGCTCTAATTGTAATTACATGTGTCCGGTTTATCAGCAATTGCATTAGACTTCTCACATTATATCTGAATGGTGTCATTACACAGTCGTACTGTGTTTACGCACGATTAGATGATACTTTTCCATGAATGGAGACGTTTAACACATTATTTCTCTTTATTCTCTGATAAATTACATCTGTGTGTGCTTATTTATAATGACTTTAAATAACACATTTGCACAATAGAAGCAACCACAGAGATTAATTCTCAACCCGGAGCATCTATGTGGCAACAGTTGTTCGCTGAGCTGCTGTAATTAATTTGCAGCAATGTTCTGTAGTTGAGTGTGGGCTGAGCTTTGGCAATGAGTTCAGTTTACTTGATGCCGGAACCTGTTTACCGTTCCCATAATTTAGCTGTCTGCAAATCCTCGTTTACACTTGTTTTGCCAAATCTGATAAAGGAGATGATGGTGCAATCTGTAAGAATTTGGTCATTGAAATGTCTTTCCTAATTGGATTTAGAATTTATGAGGTAAAATGTAACCGGATGGTTGGGATGCCACAGTCGGGGAAATTCTGAATTTGTGACGACAGGTGTCACCGATTTCACCCCTCTTTTTTCGCCCACTTGGATCTGTCCGGTTGAGCTTTTGCTGTGGAGCCCATTTGTGTGTGAGTGTGTGTCATTGTTGATACAGCACCCAGTCCTGTCACTTCCACAGAAAAAGAAGGCCCCGCCTCTGTGTGAAGGTCAGGTTAAGCTGTCATTCTAGACTAATATCACCAAGACCGGGTCACTAAAAATCAGCCCAGTCGCTTTCATGCCGTCACACCAGCTGTGTCACCGTGTCACCAGCGTGTGTGTTCCTGCACAAGTCCGTGTGTGTTTTGTTTTTTTCTTGTGTCACCGAGTCCCACACGGAGCGCTCCGTTCCCACACGGTTAAAGAGACGCTGCCCAGAGGTCGGATGCCCATTCCCAACCGGCTCACCGTTTCAGCGGCTGGAAATCCCCCTTGTGCACAAAGAGGGCCAGATATGATACCACAGCACTGCAGGCGAGGGAGGGGAGCCGGGGACAGTATTGATACGGCATGCACTTTTGTCCTGGGAAAATCCTTAAGGGAGTTCAACCAATTGTTGTTAATTGTATGGGGCCCGCATTCTATCCCAAGTGCTGCTGGTATGTGTTACTTGTTTTTGAATTGGAAGTGTACTTACTGATGATTTGTGCTTGGGTTTAGTTCTTGTGACTCATTTTGGTTTTGTGGATTGCTCTTTTTGTTCGGTCGGGGGTTGCATCAATCTTCCTGAAGCTCACATGTAACAACGCTGCATGTTCACATCGTTCAGCTATGGGCCGTTTTTATTGTGCACATCCACTTCTCGTTTTAATTTGACCCGCAGGCTTTTGTGCATTCACACACACCTTTTTGAAGACAATATATTGATACCATAGAAAATCCCCCCTTGGTATTAGCAAGTATACAGTGCCCTTTAGGATCATTGCAAATCTGGTGGCTTCTGCACACATTGATGATGTAGGTGATGCTTTTATTGATAGTTATGCCTATCAATATGCCAATATGCCTATAATAGTTTGTCCTATTAACAAGTGTGTCTTTGTACTTTGGACATTCTGAGATGGTCAGGTGGGAGGCATTTGATGAAATGACACGGAATGACCCTTATGCGATATAGAAGATGTTAAAAGTCATTATAGCCCGAGTGAAATCCATTCTCCCAAGAGTTCCCACAGTAAACCAAAGGGATGGCGGCAGGATGATATTTGCCGATGAGAGGACACGTGCTGTTCAGTCCTGGTGGTCCACAAGGGATGGACAAGGTGCATTCCCGGTTAGTCACTGCACTGTGTAACAGAAAGAGAGAAAGAAACCAGAGAGTCCACATAGAGATCCACGACGCAGCCACAGAGGCGATGTGTTCCCCTGGGCAGCATAATAAAGCTCTCAGTAGGAAGACGTGGTTTGAATGCACTTCAGACGGAGAGGGGGAGAGATGTACAGCCCTATATGCATCTCCTCACCACATCATATTTCCACAGCTATGAATGAGGCCCTCACACAGACGGCCCCCACTGCTGTCAGACAGTCAGAGCCAAAACCTTTCACAACATGTCTTCTACACAATGCGGAGAAAAAAGTCTTTCTTGGGTTTGCACCGAGCAAGAACCCTTAGGGAGGACGGGGTCTGTCTTCAGGCTGCAAGAGCACTGAGGAGAGAGAGCGAGAGAGAGAGAGAGGGCTTTAGAGAAAGAGAGATGGGTTGCTTTTCTCAGAAATCTGGAGAGCCGTGTCATATTACCCTCAGTCCTTCATGTGGTCTCGAGCACTTTTTATACCATGTTTGCAAAATTGTCGACTGCAAAAACTTGGTTTTACTTTTGTGTTTTCTGACTGTTTTGTTTTGAGACCGTTGGAGGTCTGACGATGATGGACGTCGCAGCTTTGACTGGTCGTGTTTAACTGGAGCGATTAAGGCGGCATTACGTGAGCAAGACGGCTATCGTACAGGCTTAGCAAAATAAAGCGGTAATAGAACGTCAGGAGGCCGGCTACCAGATGAAATGTGCCTCCCTTTTTGTCTGATTGCAATTAGGTGCGTGGCCGGACGCCAAAGAACTCAAACGTGAACGAGCACGAAAACACCGTTTCTTCAGACGATAATGTGCCCAGACTTTGTAATTGTTGTAGTCCCCGCCCTAATGTTTTGTTTACTATCTGCTCCTTTTTTCACATTACAAATGAAAAGATTGTGAAAGATTTAAAAACTCGATATGATACAAAGTTTTCTTCTACTAATGATAATATTTTCATACCATTTAAAACAACTTTGAAGTATTTTTGCCCTGAAATCTTTTTCCTGTCTATTTCTGATTGTTGGGTGGATTTAATTCTTGAATATACAATGAATACCAAACAAAGGCCTCTTTTAAACTCGACCTACATTCCATCTCAAACAGACACCTGTAAGGTTTTATGTCTTCACAGTGACTTAATCTGTCTACAGATGGATATAAAAGCACACTAGGTAAAACAAATAATAAATAAAAGCTGTTATGTGTCTGGTAACCACCAATAGATTACACTGATGAGGTTATTTTGAGATTTCCCCTTGTTGCACAGCAGTTTTATTACAAGACATTGAGTCATAAGCACATTGTCCAAAAAAGTTTTTTTTGTTATTTCATCACTTAACATCAGAGGATAAAGTAAATGTTTCTCCAGTTGTGTATTTCACGACTCTTACAATACAACTTTTTTACTTTGTGTCCCCGGCCCATTCTTTAGGGGGGATTTTCCGTCACTATTTAAAGCCGTCATTTGTGTTGTCGGCGGGCAAGCGCGTACTGTTTTTGACATCATGTGTGTCCATTGTTGTTGCTGCGACATGAAGCCGTGTTGTCTCTGGTTCGTCTAATTTGGTTCCAGTCAACTGATCTCAGAAGGGGTTTGGTTCCAGCTGTGAGAGTTGGCAGAAGTCCGTCGGTATCTTCTACTTCTTCTATTCCAACGCCGTCCTACAGTCTCCATGCTCGTTCAGTCTCTGTGTAATATCTCTGTATTTAGTCTTCCCCATCTTCACAGCTGTCCTAAACCTCCTCATCTCCTCCCTCCCCTCCCCATCTGCAGTTGTCTCCTCAACTATGCACCCCCCTAATCTAGTCACCAATCCACTGGAATCCCCTCTTTTTGATAAGGAGCAAGAAATATAGCAAGGCGAGGACACAGGCAGGAAGCCTGGCTTAAAGTAAGGTACTATTTTGGTTGAACAGGGCCATTGTCCGTGGACTGGGGACGTCTGACTGCCTGGGGGAGAGGGTGGAGGGTGACAGGGAGGAATGATGTACTGTGTGGACATCGCACAACTACGCACACTCTCTCCTCCTCCTCCCTCCACCAGCTCTGATCATTCAGAGGGTCCTCTGTCCCCCCTTTTCAGTGTTGAACTCATGGCAGTCACATTCTGAAACATGTGCAAAGGAAGAGGGGGGGGGGGGCTCTGTTATGTAACAGCCTTCCCTAACAGGAGCTCCACTTTCTTAAAGATGTAGTCTGGCAGAGGTGTTACTGAATTTGGACATCAAACAGCTATTAAAAGACACAAGAAAAGATTTCAGGTTCAACCCACCCCCTCCCTCCCTCCCTCCCTCCCTCCCTTTTTTTTTTTTTTTTTTTTTTTTAGTGGACAATCCCCCTTTGTTGTTTGGCTGTGATGATGCCACGTGCTAACAATAACTGCTTTTAGGAAAGGGTGGGATGACATGACGGGAGAAAGGGAATGTCGGCCTTGGACTTTTTATAAATCGAGATGTAAATATGGAAAGATTGATGTGGAAAGAGAAGCGTCTGCTTGGAAAAGAGAGCGCCTCGGAAAATGATGTGTTGTCATATCTTTACAGGCTTGTAGCGGAGTCCCGAACTACCTCCAAACTGTAAACAGAGTTTTTAAATATTTGCAATGATAAGTTTTCAAAGAAGCTTTCTGTTTCATCTTTAGAAGTCGACAACAGTATGTTGCAGAAATTTCCCAGGCAGACTTGTGAGTGTGTGAACTCCGTAACACCACAAGGCCACACAAAAGGCGCTCACCGCACACACACACACACATGCAAACACTAAGAATGGGAGGGGGAATCGATGTATGTTACGGGAAATGTGTTCTTCTTTTAGTTTTTACTGGTACGCAAGATCTGGCTGCATCCTCCCTAACTGTCAGAGGCCCTTGCTCCTTAAGTCCCTCAGAGACCACGAGCGGCATCAGCTCAGACAGGCGATAATGTAAAGCATCCAAATATCCCAACTGCAGGGGTTCAAATCCCCTGCTGATATTGTCTGCTCATGCTATCATCTGTCTGGAAAAAGGAAAAATCCTCAATCGGAACAGACGAGCACAGTAATGACGAGAACATTTTTCCCCCCTGGCAGTATTGACTTGTATCAGATGTTTGCAAATTGCTGTAACATTTGGACATGAAACGCCGGCTAATCGGGACTAAAACAACACGGCAACAAGCATGAGCTTCTCGGCGTCCGCTCAGAAGGTTTGCAAAAACAAACAAAAACCAAGGCCGTAGTAAATGCTCGGGGCTAGAAGAGCGTCATGTGTGGGCCGCGGCTTTCCACGAGCGTTTAAAGGCCACGCACGTAGCGTACCTAGAAATGATATACGCGTACATATACGTCGAAGCTTGCCCTCTCCGACTTCAGGGGCCTCCTCACAGCCTCCATGCACGCCCACGCGTTCCTGTCGCTGCACTCGGCTCACTGACTGCTCTGAGCCACTGAGCCAGCTGGTGATAACAACACTTCCTCCTCGCTCCCCTCTCTGGCTGTTGTGCTCTTACCATCTGCGGCAACTGGCTGGGGCCTGAGCGTCATGTTACCCACACAACTGGAGACCCAAAGATCCTGCGGACACACACACACACACACACACACACACATGCATGCATCTCATGGCTGTTACAGTTGTGACAGGCCGTGCGATGTGGCGGGGAAGAGAGCAGAAAGAGGTTCAGTCTTCAGTCTTTTTTTTTTTTTTTAAGTGCGATTGGACACAAGCAGAAAAAGGTGGGACGAAATGGGAAAATAATTTTTCCTGGAATGAATTACATGAAGACAAAGTGGAACTTTAAAAAAAAGAAATAAAAAAGATTTGGTGTTTTACAATGTTGACCGACTCGCAACTCATCTTGATTTATGACTCACTACTCACTTACTGATGGCGTTCCAAGGAGTAGAAACATTTTCATTTACATTTAGGGCATTTAGCGACGCTTTTATCCAAAGTGACTTACAATAACTGTATTTGTCGGAAGAAAGTGAAAATTTCAAGAAAATTTAAACAGAACAGAAGTTTCAAGCACGCCCATTTGCGAAGTTAACCCGTAGCTGGTATCAGAGATGAGTGCTTAGATACGAAGTGCAACAAAAACATGGAGGAAGTTAGCATGAAAGAAAGATCTGATTTATCAGATACCATAAGAAACGGTGGCATTGGGCGACCCCCAACTAGTCATCACCCGTCAGCTTCCTGCACCACCTTGTTTGCACGGATGTGTGAATGCATTTCACCGTGCCACTTCCTGGTGGCACCTGGCACCGACTAAGACCTGGTCTACGACTCTTCTTCATGCAAATGGCAATGAAACAGGACTCAGACCTATGAGCTCTGTGTGGCTGTACTTGGGTGTTGCTTTGCTAAAAGTTTGCATGCTCAAAATGACGATGCTAAGGCGATAATGTTTAGCAGGTCTAATGTTCACCACCTGATTTGGCATGAAAGCAGCATTAGTCTGGCAGGTATTTGGTCATGAAGGACAATATTAGCATAGTAGTGTATATACAAATTTAAAGACATTTCCAAACCAGATTTTAAGGCAAGAGATTCAATAATAGTTTTGAGTGAAACACCAAACGCCAACCTCCTATTGGAGCTCGAGGAAAACACAGGGGATCACATCGTCTGGGAACCACGTCTGGCCGTTAGTGACTGTACAAAATATGAAAGTAAATAGATAATTCTCCCCGGACCACAGAGTCGGACGAATCGGCAGACCGTCGGAGTCATGCCGCTGGCGAGGCTCAATATTTATACTACCGCTCACACATGAAAGTGCTTATTTTGAGGCTTTAAACATACAATGGGTGGGCCTTTTACTATAATAGAATGATTCTCCAATCAGGGGCAAATTGTTAATGAAAATGATGCCCTGGTAAGCCACAGATGGTGGTGAGGAGGGGGAGAGAGGGGAGCGTAGGAGGAGAGTGGGACGGGAGGCAGAGCGGGCGGAGAGGGAGGGCGAGAGTGGCATGTGGCTGGATGGTATCCTTGGGAAAGTTTGCAGCTCGCTCTCCCACTCTGGATCTTAGCCGGGGACAAATACCGCATAGAGCTGAGAGGAAGCCCGCTGGAGTGTGCAGGGCCACGAGCACACAGGAATGTTTCACTTCAAATGGAAAATGTTCACAGCTGTTAGTTAGGCTATCTCTCTCACTTTATTCCTGCATCTATCTATCCATCTCTCTCTCTGGCCGTGTCAGAAGCTCTGCAGCTATGTTTAGCTCCGGTCCTTGTGTGCTTGTGATAACCCGTATTTTTAGTTCTGCTGTGGGTAAATTTTGAGTTTTGTATCTATGCGACGTAGTTGCACGATCAGTTTGCCAACTTTTTTTTTTTTTTTGTCTTGTCCTCCCTGGAAGTCGGGCTCCTTTTTTTTTTAAACACATTGGTTATCTTGTCATGTGGTTACCAGACAGCAAACAGGAAGGCAGTATATTTTTAATCCAAACACATACCGGTAGTTTAAAAATGCCCATTGACAATGTGTGGCATCAAAATAGCGGAAGCTCGTTGCTGACCCACAAGCAAAAATGACAACAACAACAAAATCCCTACAGGGACGCCGTGCCCACATCAAGCCGTCTGCAATCCGATGAATCCGGTTCGACTCCACATGAGCTGCATCTCCACAGTTCTTGGGGTTGTGTTGGCTGTACTATGCAGACTGTGTGTGTGTGTGTGTGTGTGTGTGTGTGTGTGTGTGTGTGTGTGTGTGTGTGTGTGTGTGTGTGTGTGTGTGTGTGTGTGTGTGTGTGTGTGTGTGTGTATCCATCACCACCATATTGTCTCACAACAAAAACCTAATCCAGACCACTGATCAAGTTTGATCACTTCTCACTTCTTCGACTTCAAAGTGAGAAATAAAGTTGGAAAGTCCTTAAACATAAAGTGGTGATATAAACCTCACAACAGAACTTTTATTCAATATTCTTCAGTATGGCTGACTGTGGCAGAGCGGGTTGTTCAATGCTCCGAGGGTCGGCGGTTCGATCACGGTCGTTGTGTCCTTGGGCAAGACACTTCACCCAGCTTGCCTCGTTTGAATGTGTATGACTGTTGTATGTTTGAGGTGGTGGTCTGCCCCAGGGCAGCTGTGGCTACTATCATAGTTTACCACCACATGACTGTGTTTGTGAATGAATGGAACTTGGAAAGCGTCTTTGGGTTCAGAAAAGCACTATATAAATTGAATTAATTAATTATAAATATGAATTAAGTTTGGAGCAGAGCAACCATTTTTATCAGCAACGTTTCCTCTTTAACTGTATCTGATTATAATTACATGTATTTAAGTATCTGTTACCATGTGGCGTCTTTTTGTTAAACCTTCTACAGTGACTGTGCTACTCTACTTCTTCTCATCGTCATTCTTTTATTGGCTAATTCTTGATGTAGACAGGGAAGTGATTGGTCAGGAATCCCAATTGGCCCAATAGTAGGTTACTTCAAAATATCAGGTGGCATGTCCTCGTTGTTTGACCCACCCAGCATCGGAGGACTGTCTCGCTCTGTTTTATTGGGCTGTGTGAAGCTAATAAACCGGTACAGTACCTCAGGGTACGGTACGGAGACGCTCCCATAGTGGTGGTCACGCCATCAGGTTGTCATCAGCTCATTATTTTTGATTGTGTGTCCAGTTTTATTCGATGCACCTCTGGAGTTTATGTTGCATGCGTATATCCTGTACTTCTGCCCCCACGCCTCCCCGCCCTCTGTGTGTATTGTGTATGTAGACACACACATACAGTATATATAGAGTGTATATATAAAACACCACGCACCAAGCCACCCACAGGCTTACCCAGAGGTTTAAACCAGGGTTTTCTTTTTTCTCCTAAAACCACTTCCCTGCCTTTCGCTTGCTCCTGGTGACGACACTCTCTTGGAATTTACTCCTTGTGCTGGTGGTGCTCTCAGAGAGAGAGAGGGAGAGAGAGACTATGTTGTTCAGATCTCTCTGTGCTCTGCAGCCACTAACCAGGACCATTTGGTGTCTCCTTTCCCCAAACGCTTTTCTTTACCCTCCTGTTCTCCCTTTTTGCATTTGCAGGTTTTTTTTTCTTCTCCCCATTGCTTGTTCCCTTTCCTGTCTGGCTTATGGCAATTTTATATTATTTGGTTTGAAATCAGGCTCTCTGGGAGCATGAGGGGGTCCACACACACACACACGCATACCCTCGGGGTTGCTATTGGGTCTGTAAAAGGGTCACTAATTTGTGCTTGTGGCAGGGTGTATGTGGCTTATCTGTCATTTCATGCTGCATGTGTGCTTTGAACACACATCTGCATCTGTGGACACTGATGCACGACTACTCTATGTTATGGCTGATCATGCATGTGTGTGTCCAGGGTGTGTGTGTGTGTGTGTGTGTCTGAGAGAGACGTCGGGGGCATGCTGTTCGGTCCTCTGGAAGACCCCCCCCCCCCCTCCTCCCTAAACCCTGGCTGGCTCTAGATTGATGGGGGAGGTGTTGCCTCTGCTCACTCATCCATCACATACTTTATTTGGGTTTTAGAGGAAAGGGGGAAAAGAGACAGAATAAAGGAAAAAAGACTTCCAAAAATATCAGAGTTAGGGGCTGGGGGGTGGAGGGTTGAGGAGTTGAGTTAGGGGAGGCCCCTTGTCCTAGCCCTGTCCCCCCCCCTCTATTTAGGCAAATGCTGGAAAAGAAGTCTTACCCTTGTGACCCCCCGCCATTCTCCGGTCCCAACACTGATAACAAAAGACAGATAAAGCCAATTGGGGGGGGGGGGGGGTGCAGATTTAGTGAAGATTAGGGAGCAGGTTTGTGATTTCCACCGAGGTTTTTTTGTCATGTGTGAGTGTGCATGCGCATGTTTATATGCTCCTGGTAAGCGCGCGGTGCCAGTAGCAGATTGCGGGATAAGGACGGGCCGAGAAGTGGTTGGTGGTCTTTGTGTGCCGGGCTGAGCGGTGGTTTACTGTTGACGGGACAGTGAGGGCAGATGAGTCCGCGGGGGCTGACGGAGGAAACAAAGCCGGCGGTGCCAGCCTTCGACTCCTCCCACGGGACGGTGAGATTTATGTAGCAACCAGGGGTGTAAACACAGACGAAGCTGCGTTACCTACCGCTTCATTTAAGCGTATCCAGGTTTGCTGCACGTGATGGAAAAAATTCTGAACCTGATTTGATCAAAAAATCCAACAGAGGCTAAAAGTCCATTTTAATGGACTGTTGTTGACACGTTATCTAGAGGTAGACATGGTTCCCATTCATACCTGGACATGTGTAGCAGCACACGGTACATATACAAGCAAACAGTGAGTTCAGCTCTGCCTTCTGGTCTTTGTCTGAAGTGCCTAAAGGAAAGTTGGACCGCTCCAACGGGACTATCAAATAAAGAAATCCCTGTTTCCTATTAGAGCTGCCGTCGAGCTCGGAGGTGGCTTGTGAAGCTCACGGCAAACTTATCTGAGCGGAAGAATAAATAAATAAATATACAAACAAAGAAGTGAAAAATGCACGTCGGCCGTTCTCTATACAGTTGTAGATAAATGAATGCAGGACCATGACGAACCAGCTATGCTGCTGTTTGTGAATCCAAACAATCCCTTTAATGATCCAATTCCTTTCGCAGGAAATGCAACAAATCATGTTACTGTGCTTAATTTTCCCACCATGATTATTCTCCGTCCAAATGAATGAAGTCATTTATTTTCCAAACGGAATGCGCTTTGTCCGTAAACCTGAAGGAAACCAGGCTAAATCCGGCAGTTTTGTGATGTAAAAATATGAAAATTTAGTTTGGGCGGGGGGACCAGATTGGCTTATCCTTGCGGGTATGGGAGAGTGTGTTTGTTTCCTCTGAGAAGCTTTCCCAACTGCAGACCTCATGGTGAAGCCCCCCAGAGGCCCTATTTGAATCACAAATGTCTTTCGTTTCTCAATCGTTCACAGGTTTCGGTCAGTTGAGGAATTTTGGGACCCATTAAAGCCTGGTGACAATGACTTTCACCCCCGGGGCCACCGCAGGGGTCCGCCCCCCTACTGACCTCTCCATTGGGCCCAGCCGTAGCCCCAACGGTCCGGCTCCCGGGGTTCTGATTGGTTCAACAAAGCACCCAAAAAAACGCTCCGGGGTCAATGTCTCTTTTCTCCCCGTTGCTCTTTCCCCTCCTTGCTGCCTTGTTCTGGTTCAAGTTGGGGGGCTTATCAAAGAAAAGTCCACTTCTGTCGTTTGGCCAAATCATCTTGACACCCATTTAGCATGCTCATCAGAGGACAGTTATGAATATTCAAGACAGTGCCAGGGGCCAGAGAGAGGCACAGTGGAGGCGAGGAGAGTGACAGATAATGGTGTGTCCAAGACAACGCCAGCAAGTGAGACAAAGAGGAAGATTAATTTGAGGATCATTTATTGTCATTATGCAACACAAGGTTGCACAACGAAATGCGAGCGTGGCACATTGGCTTCTCGAGAAAAACATGACAAAACGAAAAATGAAACGGCATGCCTGTAGGCCTTGTTTTTTGTTTTTTTGTTTTTTTTGTTTTAATTGCATCAGGAATGTAAACAGCAGCGAGAAATTGATAGACAAATTGATTGTCTATCAATTTGCCAGGTTAAGTCTTAACCACCATCTTGTTTTCCTACGACAGGCTGTGTAGGGGAATAACCTCAGATCCGAGCTGGGTACGCTATGCTCCCTCTCCTCCCGGGGGCGGTCAACTCCACTTTCAGTGTGGGTGGTCAGAAGATACCGAGGGTGGTGGTAGTCAAAATATCACATTATTGATGTTGATGTTGTCATATGCCCTGCATGCTCCAGTCATCAAGAGAAAGAGGTTAATACAAATGAACAAATTAAATTAAAACATGTAGCTCAATTCATGGGAGCTACCGAAGAAGTAGAAAACATCACATAATAACCCAAATAATAACAATAATACGAATAATAAAAAACTTTCCATCAGTGCTGTACAACAAGAAGAACATAAGAGTGATCAATTAAAAACAAACAGTCCAGAAAATCAGAAAATTACAATAAAACATATAATATATAACATATATAATATTTTATATATATAATCCAAGACATTAACTCACTGAATTAAATTTGGTGATAATGAATGATGCAAAAATATGAATATCAAAGAAGTGAGAGTGTGAAACTTGAGACTTGAGGTTTGATTCTGACTTGATATCTGAATACTGTGAATAATTTTTGTTGCCGTGTCCTTGCTGTTGACCGCTGTTTAGTTACGAACGTGCTGGATCTTGTGAGAACGAGAGAGTCGAGCCAGGAAGGAGCGACTCTGTCTGAATGAGCTCGCCTGTCTCGTTGACACGGATGTCAAAAACCATTTCTAGGATCACGTCCAAGCCGAGACAAGTGATCGTTTGGACTTTGAGAACGCGGCCCCCGTTCCAAGCTTTGATGTTTTCAGCTCTTAAAGATTGTAGATGGAGACGGGGCAGGGTTATCGAGGGTGTCGCGTCTTCTTCGTGGACCCGCGCCATGTTTGCGTAGTCGTGTTTTCTGCATCGTGTGGTTGGAGTTGAATGAATTTGTCTTTTGTATTGGTCGTGTATATAGTTTTTCACATTTTGTTCTCGCAGTATCCCATGACCAGGGTTTCCCTGCCCTGGAGTTGAACTAGTGAACAGACAGAAAGAATCCAGTTTGATCAGCCAGTGTGATCTGTTGTGATCCGGTGTGCCAGGGAGATGTGACGGTTTTGGAAAGCAGACAGGTGTAGACATGGCAGCACCTTTTTTTCCATTCGGTCTCAACCGAAACAACAATGAGCCTCATTCACGGTCGGTGAATCTGGAAAAAAAAAACACAGATTCATTCACAGAGGTTTTCTTATTTGGAAATTGTTCTGCAAGTACATAATCTACGCACACTGCATTGGGTTATAGTGTTTTCTTCAATTCTACAATCGTAGAATATATGATTTTTAATCATTTAGGATATTTAGAATAATTTTCATTACAGTGAAAAGCACTTTTAGTGATCGGCCAATAAGATGGACAGAATCCTTCTACACCAATGGAGTTTAAATGATTTACGAATCACTATCAGAAGTTTCCACTGTATTTATGAAGCATTATGGTCTTCTGAAATACATAAACACTACAGTGTTTAATTTAAAACTTAAAACTTAACAAGTTCTAGGTATAGTTTGTGATGTTTCATATCTTCCACTGCTGCCACAAAAACTTCACTTCATACAGAAGCACCTTCACTTCAAAACTATTGGACGTTTTTTTTTATTTTTTATTATTTACTCTCTTTAACATTTTGTTTGGGCGTTTTTGATTACTCTGCACACAGCCCTGCAGGCTCATGGTTTTATGGCGATTGGCCAGGGCGTTTACTCTTCCTAGATTAGGATCAACTGGCACACGCCTTTAATTTACGAGGACAACGGTATTCAGATTAGAAGAACACAGGTCCGAACACATCTGTGGTTGTAGATCATTTCTTCATCCCTCTGTAGGTCTGTCACCGTGTATCCAGTGTAGATAAGTGGTCAAAAAAACCCAGTCTTGCTACTGTGGTTAGCCGGTTTTCTTGACCTCTGTATGTGTGTGTGATTCATGTTTGTGGGATGCAGCGCTTCGTCCCTCCACAACTCAGCCTGCTGCATCACTGAGATGGATGTGGGGGCGCTTCATTTAGATGTGTATATGCGGCTAATGTGTTTATTTTTAACTCGGAAATGAGCGTTCCCAGTTCAGGAGTCAAGAATGTCAGTCGCTTCTTTGGTTATTAATAGTTTGGGTCAAAGTAGTGACGTGGAACGTGACAAACAACAGAGAAGAAATCCTTTCCTCCTTATGATTGAGAGTATGAATTATTGTACACAGGCCTCTGCATCAACCGCACCAAAAACACCAGTTTGCACCATCTGTAGGCTATAATGCAAGTTCATAAGTCTTCCGTCTTTGATCCGTCACTTCCAGTCATGTTTCCTCCGAGAGAGTGCTCTTCAACTCTGCAATTTTCAGCTCGCTGAGGTGGGTGTCCCACCAAAACCGTCCGGGCCCATCTGTGTCACAAGCCATATCTGTCATTATCGGCATTTTATTGTTCTCTGTATGGTATTTGCCTACCGCCTGCTCCTGCCCCATCTTCAGCACCATGTTCTCTCTCTCTCTCTCTCTCTCTCTCTCTCTCTCTCTCTCTGTCTCTCTCTCTCTCTCTCTCTCTCTCTCTCTCTCTCTCTCTCTCTCTCTCTCTCTCGAGGGTGACTCACAAAGGCCTTCAAACTGCAGAGGCCTCTTGTATAAAGTCAGAGTTGAGTCATTTTAAAAGGAAGCTCTTCAGGCCAAGCCAGAGCCAGATCGGTTTGTCACTTTTTGGTTGAGTCATAAAGGTAAACAATAACGTTGCCAGAGCTCGTGGGAAAGAAAACGGGGTCGTAGTTGATTTCAGGGAAGTAGCAACTTAATCCCTGCAGTCATCGCTAACTGGTGAGTCTCTCTGCTCGCTGGATGATAGCGGCGAACGCCAGTTGGTAACTAGAGGAGAGGCGGTGGAGGGTTTTGGAGCGGGACTCCTTTATCAGAAAATCCCAGGATGACTCACACCACAGCTTCTGTCAGTTAGAGTGGGGTTTCCTGCATACACGCATCCACCACATTGTGTAAATGTCAGCCTGTCTGTGATAAGAGTGCTGCTAATTGGCAGTTTTTATGATTCCCATTTAAAAAAAAAAATTTAAATTGGAAGTGGAACCTTCTCAACAAGTATTCAGACTAATTAAAAATGAGTCCAATTTGTGTCTAATATGGGGGGGGGGGGGGGGGGGGGGGGGGGGCTGTGGAGGGGGTCCGGGATGCACTCATTGACCCTACACAAGCAGACAGATACTGTATAGTCTAGCCAGACAAATGCTGCCCATCCCGTCAGCTTGCTAGCTTGGGCAGTGAGGTAGATAATAATCGTCAGCTTGGCTGTGCCGGTGCCAACGCCAGGGTGGGCTAAGCCTGGTGGGTCTGGCTAAGAGAGACTGGATCTCTGTGGGCATCGGGAGTCCGCAGGGCCGAGAGAAAGACAAGGCAGCACACACAGCACAAAAGACACTGTTGCAAGCATGTATACATGTATTCTCTCTCTCTGTATTCTCTTATCACAGGCGGCCATCCAGATGTTGAAATCCAACTCCACCCAAAGCATTTATGATGACAGGAGGAATGAAAGCAGGAAGAAGCAGCAGCAGCAGCAGACAGCCTGTTGTGACCCCACATGAGACCTCATGCTTGGGTCAAACTCTTTCTTGGCACACCTATGTGACATCATGAACATGGCTGATAGGGACAACGGAGATCTGAGCCTCACCTGGTACCAGCCGAAGCTTTTAATGTAAGTATGTTCAACTTATCGAGTGTTGGTTATACACTCTAGATTGTAAACCGACCATGTCCCGCCAATGAGAACCAACCCAGTCGCCACCTGAGCTCCATACCTGCTCTGGCTTCGTCTCTGGGGGGGTTCAGTCGGGAGGAAATGAGACTTTTCCGTCCGTCTGTGCTTAAGTACATTTATCACTCAGATCACTCAGACTTGTGGAGTAGAGGAAAAGTGGTCTGGCATGAGATCTGTCACCAAGTTCTCCACATCTATGTCACCAAACTATTTGGTGGCCACTGGAAATTGGGACCTCCTGTTTAGACTGTGGGAACTGTTGGCAATTGGTGTAAAAATCAACCAATGTTTCAGCTCCTTCATTGGGAAATAAACAACTTCTGCGAACGGTTTCAACTGTAGCGTCCGGATGAATTAAGAGCAAAAGAGCGACAAAGTCGCAGAAACAACTTTTGCAATATGTGTGACGGATCTGTACACAGGAAGTGTAAACGTTGCTCCCATCTGGCCGTCGATATATAGACATCCAAAAGGCCACCCGGGAAAAATAAACAGCTGTTCTCTGGGCAACATTTGTTATTTTACAAATACTTGCTTATTGTTTCTTATACTAGTTTATTCATCAGCAACAAAACCAAAAACATCCACGCCCTACAATATGTCTCAATAATATATGAACTACAGCAGAGGGCCAAGCATTGCTTTCATCATTGCAAAACATGTGCAATGGTTGTTTTGGGGGGGGGGTGTTTTCACAGTCGCACTAGTGGAACAGCATTTTTCCAACCCTGACATCCTCGTCAGTCCAGTTCCCGATGAAGCTGCCGTAGTTATAAGATGTTGGACAGAACAGAGGGTCAGCACTGGTAATGAAATGCATCCAAACGGCCCCCTCTGGACGTGACAAATAAAGTCCAGGTGTCCAAAGGAAAAAGGTTCAGCTACGGAAAACGCAGGCGGCGTACGTCAGGACTTTGACCCGGGAAGCAAACCAGAGGACCCTGGTGGTTGGAGGCAGTGCTGCAGGAAACTAGAGGCATTAAGAGAATCCCAGAAGCCACATATACAATAATTATTTTTTTCTCTTATTTTTCCACACGGACCTCCTAATTTTAGTCCGTTAACCCAGAGGATCAAGAATGCCATAATCGGTCCCATTCCTCAACCTTCAACACCTCAGTTTCCCATCACCCTTATATAGCGTTGGTGACTTAATGGGTTTCTCCCTTGTCACGCCAGAGCTCACTTCCTGTCACCGGCCCTCAGGGGTGGGAGCGCACAATGACGAACACCACCCACATGGCTCCCCAGCAGGCCAGTTTGGCTGACAGGCAGGGTGACACAGGGGTTATTTGTTTCTGTCACAGGCACAGGAATAGTCTCCCAGCTCCCCCCGCGCTGGACAAAGCAGGCATACATGTATCGGCCTTGCTACCGGAGCGGGATGTGCTCTTGTTGTGATTACCTGCCTTCTGTAGAGGAAGGGCTTTCTCTGAGGGACCTATATGGAAAAAAAAAAATAATGTCGCTGTCTGCCAAATGCCATGATTAGCTCCCCGGTTCGGTTCCTGGGTCAGCTCAGAGGGCAAAAGTGTCTAGACCAGACGGGGGTTTCCATAGGCTCGTGGCCTGAGCTGTAATTACGACTGCTTACAGTAGAGCCCCGACACTCAGGGCCTCCCACTCCACTTTGAAACGGCCGTGTGGCATTACTCCCTTCAGTGTGGGGGGGGAGTCGCATCAGACATCGGCTTTACATAAGGTTTCAATATCGGAGAGTTAATGGCCTCCATTTTTCATTGAGTCACGTTATTTGATGTAAGCGGATCAAGAGATAGAAGGGTGGGAACCGTTGTGGTGATTAGGGGTCTCATGTTGAATTAGAGTTCCAGTGAGTATAACGCTGAGACTCCATTGATTGATTGGCATTGTTGCAGTTAAAGGACCCCCCCCCCCCCTCCCTAACGTCAGCACCTTCTAGCTCTCGGCTCTCGCGGCGCATTCTGCATTACATGCTCGCCGTTTGCCAAAAACAGCACAACCGCTTAATGGTTCGGAACTTCGGCTTATCTTGGCCATCGACGCAACAAAAGCTATAATTATCTGCAAAATAAACTCACTTCCTTGATTGTTAGACAAATAATGCATTAAACAGTTCCAGATAAACTTTGTTTTCCACTGTGTTGCCGGCCCCCGCGGAGAAGGAGAGGCCACCAGGACTGGAAGACCACTTCATTGGGGCTACAGGAAGTCGAGTGCTTCGTAAAAAATATGATCGTCTTATATAACCGATTATTATTTGAAAACAGTTTTGCACTGAAAAAAATCCCCTGATGTTTCCCACCTGCCAACAGATTGAGCTTTTCTTGTGTACGTCAGCATTAATGTGTCTCCCAAGGCCTTCTTTATATAGGTCCAGACATTATTTTTGGCATTATTTTTTTTTTTTCCTGACGTGTAACTCCCACTCCTCCCACTTTCTCTGGCCCACCTCCACGAGGGCCGAAGGAAGCCTGGCACTCGCCTGACGCTCTCAGCCAGCCTTGGGCAGCTGGGATCTGGGGGCGCTCCCTGCAGTTCTGCAGTGTGCTGGCAGACCCCTTCTCTCTTTGCCCCCGCCACTCTTTAATTCTGCCTTTTTACTTCCAGCCAGCTTCAGAATACAATACAGAGGAGCCCTGTGCTGTGAACACACACACACACACACACACACACACACACATCCACACTTTTATAAGCCATTGAAAGAGACAAGACCAAAGGCGGAAAGAGGAGCAGACGTCTCTCAGATGCTGGGCTTGGCTTCGTGTGCCTCTTGACACAGACGGCCGCACACAAGATAACTGTTGTTTATTGTTTATGGAAGGACCCTCTGCCACACTCCACGCTCTCTTCATCTGGAGACGCCTCAAGGGCCGCGGCCAAGAGCCACGGGGGAAAAAGAAAAATGGGGACTGTCTCTACTGTATGTGTGTTTGTGATGCATGCGTACTGGGACTGTACACTTATTGTACAGTCTTGGGCACTATTATTCTCCCGTAGCTTCCGCGTCGAGCGTGTTGTTTGCTCAGCTGGAGCCGGTTCAGTTCGGAGGTGACGGGGAGGCCATCTTGTCCCACTGGGGGTCTCCGTCACAATAAAGCCATTACAACAGGTGATTCCACTATGTTGTATTTCCTGTTGGATTCATGCCAATTTGGGGGTTCAGTGTAGGACAGTTAGGAGCCGGGGATCGAACCGCCGGCCTCGTGGTTAAAGGACAAGAACGACAAAGATAAGCAGCCAACTCTGAAGATGTATCTAAACCCACCAGTATTTATTTATTTCTCTGATATGAATTTTCTTTTTTGTTCTCCAAAGAGTAGATAAACAGTAACAACGCAACATCTTGGATAACGTCATAAATCATACTGAACTACTCATAATCTGCATTTCCTCCACTTTATAATGATGCAAATTCTGTTCAGTGAGGCTGTCGGTGTAAGGAAAAGTCATTTCTTGAGAATGAATTTTGCTGATATGTTGGCAGTGAGTGTCATTAATCAGGACAGGAGAAAATTAATATTTAAAAAAAAAAAAAATGTCAACACCACTCATTGGTTGTACTGTGTTTAAAAATATATCCTATTCAAAAACATGAAACTGTGTTTTATGATTTCATATTACGAGGCTAAATATATCGTATTCATACTCCCTATGTCTGTACCAGGTTCTCAGCACTTAAAACTAGTAGAAAAGAGAAATTCCTTCCTAATGGTCCGTGAAAGTAATGATCCACCACCATATTATTGTTTGAACCCGCGGCCGATCTTTTTCCAAATTACCTCAACGCCGTACCTAAAGAAATATTCATTTTCATGCAGTTTCATACATTTTTTTCTTCTCTTGCACAGTTTGAGTTTGACTACTCGAGTTCGACGTGTCTCCGATCAGGCCTGATGGCGATGGAGCATGAATAGCGTGGTAGCTCCAGGCGCTATAAAAAAAAAAAAGCCGTGTGCTGACGGCTGTACCGACAGGGTCACAGCCCCTCCATGCCACCCCGCGAAAAAACGAGAGTGGGAGTAAAAAAAAAAAAGGCGTAATAGGCAAGAGACTAAAAGAGACTTGGACTGTGTTCTTGTAAATAATTGCGTTCATTGTTCTCCGCCACTGTTGGTTATGGTCACAAGCTGTTTGGTAGGCCCCTGTCTGTCTGGTGCTCCCCATGAGCCCGGTGTCAGCCCCCCCTACGCCCCCGAGGGGCGCAAGTTGTGCCAGGGGTTGAGGATGCCAGCTCCCTGACCTGGTGGCCCCCGCGTCTGACGTGCCCACGCCAGGAGCAAACGGGTCCCTGGGCCAGCTCGCCGACTCAGGGCGTGCTGCGCGCATGCTGCTCCGCTGTTAAATAAAGCTGGTTCAAAGAGCACATTCCTGCCCCCGGCCCCGGCAGCCAAACAGCTCTCTCCCTCTCCCTCGCGGTGTCAAAGCACCAGATTGTTTCATTTTATTGCTTCGCCTTTATCTCGGTTGACTCTCGGGCACAATCTGATTGGACGCAGCGTTTGTTATTAGCCTCTGTTGTCGGCTGTGGGAACAGCGGACGGCCTATTTGGGCCAGATTACCTGTACGCCTTATCTTAAGTGAAGAATTCATTCCAAGTGCTCAGATGTTTTCAAGGAGCGCCGCTCGCTCACGTTATGAATGCGGCGCGGTACAGTCGAGCTTATCTGGAAGTTTACACCCACTTATACTGTAAACCTGTATCAGTCAGCTGTGAGGGGGAAGAGAAAGAACAACCTTGTAGCATATTTTATGTGTTGGTCTCATAACAGATAGGATAATTTAAATGGGGAAGTACAGGAGACGCTTACAGCAGCAGAGATTTTAAAGTGGAAGAAAATGTGAGCTGTCACCAAAGATTTCACTTGTTCAACAGGAACTTTTACTTTGCTTTCTGTTTGGCTTTTTAAACCCCTCAGAGGACTGATGAGACTCGCAGACAGATGCTACCAAATGGATTGTAACATGAGAGGAATAAAAAAAATTAAGAAATCAGGAACTTCACTTCTGAATCTCCCCATCTGGATTCCTCTTTTCTCCTTCAGCCAGAAACCTCCGTGCGTTTCTGCGTCCAGAGGATTTTTTTTTGTTTTTTTTCAAAAACAAGCGTGGGAACTAAACCGGCCCCAAAAACAGCATCATCTGCAGCCTGTAATGATCGAACCTCAATGACATCATGCGTTTGAGTGCGGGGCTCTGGGTAACTGGTGCCGTGCATCTCTTTTAAAATACCGGTGGCTAAGTGGAACACACACACGCCGAGCTCGGCAATGGAAGTCAGATGCTCGCGGGGGCCCTTTCTCCTTCTCCGTCCGCTGATAGGTTTAGGAGACGCCTCCTTCCACAAGAGGCCGACTCTCCCTGTATGGTAAATGTCAGAAAATAAATGCAGGCCCCTTTAACAAAGTGGAATTGGATGTAAGCTGCCCCAGGCCGGCTTGTTTGATCTGCACCACCATCTGTACGGCTACCCACGTCTCCACTCCAATACATTCAGGATGTTATGGTATTTTGTCATATAATAATCTGACATCACGGTGGAGGAAAACTGTTTTCATATGTTACTGAATTCATACATTCATTCACACACTTTCTCTCTTTCTTTTTTGTATAAATGAACTCGATTAACCGGTAACCAGGTTTTCTTATAATAAGTTTGTTTCTTTCGCTTTCACGTTGTATACATTATCCCGCTGAGTACTTGCATCTGTGTTGCATTCCTGGAGCGCAGAGAGAGAATTACAATTTCTAACCCCGGCAGCCAGAAATCTGATACAATGCCTGGATTTAATGGAGGCCTTTTTTTTTTTACGCGACTCTGGAGATCATCCTGTTGTGAATAACATGCTCTTCATGTGAACTGCGAGAAATAATTGTAGGTGAGGGAATGTTTTATCAGGGGCTGACTGGGGTCAATCATTCTGTCACAGTTGAGCAGCGATCAAAAGACGGGGAGGGAACAAAAACTCCCAGCCTACAGGTAGTCGAGCAGTTAAACTGGAAGTATGAAGACGCACCCACCCACGCACATTCAGTTTCCACGCCAGTGTGGGATGATCCCTGAAGATGTGAAACTCAAACCCCTGTGGTGTGTTCGGTTTTGATCGTGTGCTCGACGTCACATGATGGATGAGCGGCTTTTGTTTTTGTCATCATAATTGCACAAAATCTGGAAAAACATGAATGTGCGACGGCGTCGCCTCCGCTAGAAAAGATGTTCCTGAAATGCATCGGCAGCCGACGGACGTTTAATGCATATTTTCATTGTTGCACTTAATTAGTGGCGTGCCTGCGTCAGACATTCCAGAGAGTCGCTGCAGTTGTCTGCGAGCTGTTAAGTGCTTCACTTCCTTTTTAACAAAGCGATGTGGCGATGGCATCAGAAAAAATACAACAAAAACAAAAACAGATGTAACTAGAAATAACTGAGAGAGAGAGAGAGAGAGAGAATACTGTAATTTCAAGGCCAAACAATCTCTTAACTGTATTATAATAATAGATACGTTTAATGCTTTTGGATCTGCATACATCCAAGTAGTTCAACGAGAAAAAGATATAAAACATGGCACGCAAAGCACTAAAAGAGTGACAGCTAATGCTAGCTGGACTCCCTCCCCTTCATGTTATGGGAGAGCATGAAAAGAAAGTGGATACACTGAGAAAAATGGCGTTTCATTGAGTTTTTGTGTGTGTGACGCCGGAGAAAACTACTACCACACTTATACTACTCATCTTGTTTATATATTTATGTTGTAGTTGTACAGTGTTTTTGTTGACCTACTGCTGCTGTGTCGTAATTATAAAGTCATCTATTCCATTATTCTAAACCCCATTTACGGCGTGTTTATGGCCCCTTCAACGGCAGAGGGTCGTCCCCTCGAAACTGACGCTCACAAATATAATCAAATATATCCAGAAGCATATCTCCTCCTGTTATTTGCCCGACTCTCCCTTGAATGAGGAGACAGGAGACCTCGCAGGTCGGGTGGCTGTGGCTCAGAGGTAGAGTGAATCTGCCTCCAAATCGAAAGATTGGTGGTTCGAATCCCGGGCTCCTTCACTCTACATGCCGTATCTTTTCAAGTATCCTTGCAAAGGCTTTAGGCTTCATAGACTAAAAAAAAAGTGACAAAGATAACCATCCATCCACCTGGACTTCTCTCATGGAGTGTTGATCGTAGCCGTTTCTGTAAAACTCCGCCAACAAAAGACTCTAAAACTAAACTCGAGTGTTTTTAACTAAAGCCATGTCATTTCGCAAGAGCTCCATCAGAGACAAAAACTCACTTTGAGTCGGGGGAAGACCGAGAAACCGAGCGGCTGTTTTTCATTATCATTAAATAATCATAAAAAGCAGTTATAAGTTATTAGCGGTTTCATTGTGCCAAGTGTGATTAGTTGTTTCTTTTCTATAGGAGATGAAGGCAGCAGACCAAGTTTTACCAGTCTCTCTCTCTCTCTCTCTCTCTCTCTCTCTCTCTCTCTCTCTCTCTCTCTCTCTCTCTCTCTCTCTCTCTCTCTCTCTCTCTCTGCATCACATTCACTGGTGTGGTTTCCTTCATTCCTGTCCATTTATGTGCTGACTGCATGGTCTGCTGGTTGAGTTGCTCTTTCGCATTTTACAATTTTACAAATTAGGATTAATTAACTTTGCATCGCGCTCACTTTTCGTCTGAAACTACAAGACAACGTCACAACTGTCAATCGATTCTGTGAAGTGGAAATGTGAGAGTTTGTGGATGCCGGGATGTGAACCAAGACACACATGCAGTATTTTTTGGGCCTTTTGTCAAGTATTCCTTCCTCGAAAGGAGAATAAAAAAAGTCTCAATGCAGAGCACATGGTCCAAATGCTACGCTTTCCCTGCGCTTCCTTCCTCCCGATGCATAATCGCCATACCTCCCTTTTTTAACATCCGTTTGCCCCCTTCCACTGGAACCAGAAAATCAATCTGCAGCATACACGTTGTCAAACAATGATGTAGACCCCGGTCTACCCCATCCATGGGGCCAGACGTGATTGAGTCAAGATCTGGTCTGGGTCTGTTTGAAATACGGTCTCAATTACTCAGTGCAGGGCTCCCACAAACCCCGAGCCTTACACACACACACACACACACACACACACACACACACACACACGACAGCACACATGCATACACTCACATCCCCATTTTGCCCCTTAAATTAAAGTCAGATTACTGTCAGTGCATCCTTCTTTTCAGTAAATACAGCTCTGTTTCCTCGGCTGGTTGGTTCACATCCCCCCCCCCCCCCCAACTGGGACGGCCCCTTCAGAAGCCAGCTCCGCGGCCTCCACGCTACACGTGCTGATTGAGCGTTCGGAGGTATGGCGACGTGGACGGAGATGGCGACACACGGCGACGCATGGCGATGCACTGCAACGCACGCCGACGAGGCATGATGACACATGGCGGCGATGCCTGACGACGCACTGCGTCGACGACGATTCACGACGACGACGTTGACACACCGCGACGCACGAGGACGCACCGCAAACACATGACGCATGACGACGCACTGCGACACATGACGATGCATGACGACGCACTGCGACACATGACGATGCACGGTGATGCATGGCGACGCACGCCGAGGATACATGACACTGAGCGCGTCGGCGTGCCTTGTGGTGCATCGTCGTGCACCGCAAGGCACGGCGACGCATGACGACGCACGCCGACGACGCACGGCAAGGCATGGCGGTCCAACGCGAGCCACTGGGCGATTCTGATGTGGGAACCATTAGCGAGCGGCGTAGGTGGAAGCACGGAGACACACGGAGTGTGCAGCTTGAACAAATAAGGCCCTCTGTGTTGGGAGCGAATCCCCCTGCTGCCTTATAACCAGTTGGAAGTGTGGTTTGCTGGCGATTTCATCAATGACAAACAGAGTGCTCTGGTTTCCTCTTCAGGGATGGAAACGGCTGCTTTGAACTTCAACAACTTCTCCATTCATTCCTTATGGATGTAGACACTGGGAACATAGTCCCACGTAAAGTATATGACAGCCAGAGGCTTCCAGGAAAGCATTACTTTTCTAATGCATCAAAATCATACGTAGAATTAGAAAATAGAAATTTGGTCGTGGTTGTGTTAGCAATTAGATTTGTCTTTTCCCGTAGATTTATGACAACAATTTAACCAAATCAAACATATTTCTTCTTCTTTTGCCATCAGTTTATGGCAATTTTGCTATAAATGTTGGAAGTAAATCTTTCTCTTTATTCCAGCAATTTAGGATGTGGTCGAACTCAAAAAGCATCAGAGCCCAAGATATTCTGACCCCAATATCATTATCGGGATTATTTGTTTCAAACTGTGCAAAGTTCATTCAGAGTCACAGAAGTGACTCATCTGGATGAGGAAAATCATCTGTAAAATCTGTGTAATGCTCCTTTTAATGTGTTGTCGCGATTGGTAGGAATAGTTGATCCTGATGAGATTGGTTTTACGTGTTTCCTTCAAGAAGCCTCAGGTTTATACATCAGACCTCCCCGCTACTAAATAAGAAAAACAAACAATATAAAAAGAGGAAAAAGAAAGGAAAAAAGAAAGAAATACACAGGACATAAGTTACAAGCAACACAAAATGGGAAGCACAAAACAAGAAGAAGCCACACACACAAACACACATATCTGATTTATATTTATATAATGTACTAAAAGGAAGTTCAATGTGCAAAACAGATTAAAATGTGAAGTGCTTATGGTGTTTGAGGTCATCCAAAACACAACATTTTGACCTTACAGAGACACCGTTCTCAAAAAGATTAGAAAATGTCCAAATGCTTTTAGCACTCAGACTGTGGGACGCCAGCGTCGTAGGTCTTCTACTCTTCACCTTTTAAATGGCTGACAATACCCTCAAATTATAGCTGACACTCTACAATTTTAACCTCAAGACAATGTGATTCATTCATTCATCCGGTTTCTCTTCCTGCAGAATCCTTGTCAGGTTATCAGGGAGGCTGCAGCATAATCCCAACATCGCTGCCGCGGTCCGTCACAGGTCTGAAACTCTCCACCTGAGACTTTGACAGGAAACAAGTGCTGACTAAGTGCTAACCCATCCTCCCGATCAGAAAGTATATACTATACACTTTTTTTCTTTCTTTCTTTCTTTTTTTTTTTTTTTTACATGCAGTGTCAGTGTGACCCATGCCCATTCACACTGCCGTTTCCTCCATTCTGACATTTACTTTTTGCAACAATCATCTATTATTCTTCAGCAGGAAAACCACACGATTCTCATGCATTTTGTTTCTCTTTTTGTCTCGTATGATGTCAAAGCATGTTTTTAACCCTCCGGTCTGTCTCTGTGAACTCCACAACTACAAAAACGTCCTTGATTGTATAAATATCACCAACAATTATATATATATATATATATATATATATATATATATATATATATATATATATATATATATTGAAATTTCAAACCAATTTAGAATTTTTGTTTTTTGTGTCGTTTGATGCAATTTAATGAAGTCAAAGCATGTTTTTAACCCTCCAGTCTGTTTCATCGGATGCTACAGCTCTCTGTGAACTACAAAATCGATCATTAATGATCGAAATCGAGTGATTGAACAACGATATATGCGTGGGTGAACCCATTTAGATTTTTTTTTAGGACTGGGTCCAGTTCTCCGGGTGTGAATCCAGTCCAGTGGTACGCTGAGCCTCTAATGCAACCCGCTCCAGTGTTCAAAGGCTGCTGAGTGCCCTCTCCTGCTTTGTCAGGCTCACACAAGGGTTTATCAAGTGTAGGGTGGGAAGGCATGACGCTGGAGGACTTTGGAAGTGTGTGCTTATGTGTGTACGCGGCGGCTTCACATTTATATATTCGTCTGTGAATGGGGAAGGGGGGGTTAATGTGAACGGATGTCCGCGCACACGCAAATGTGTTTGCACATGATTACGTATGTTGTGCGTGCACGCGTGTCTTTTTTTTTTTTTCTTCTTGTGTTTTCTCATCCGGGGGGGACTTTGCCCTCTGAGAGGTGTGCCAGCCAGTCAGCTGAGAGGAAAACGAGATCTGAAGCCGGCCGTGGTGTTAGAAGTGGGACAAAGACGAGAGAGAGAGAGTGTGACAGACGGAGGTGGTGGGGGGGGGCAGAATGTAGAAAAGTGGCGCCGCAGTGCGGGGCGTGTTGCTTTGAACCTTGTTCCAGATGTTTGTGCATTGCAAATATATCGCAAACATAACATTGCAGGCACAAGGCTAGCATTTAGTTAATGGTGGTGGTGGTGGGGGGGTTACGTCTAGGTACACTTTCATTCACCGTCTCTTTGATCTTCATCACCGCTGAGTCACGATGATGATGGTTAATGATTAGGAGAATTAAAGTTTCCTTTCACTTTGTTGAAGAATGTAGAGTGAGATTCTTCTCATTGTCCAGGAGAGTGAAGCTTATTTGAAGGTTTAATTTGATGCTATTGATGTGGCTCCGTCGCATTGATCAGACGATGGCTCACGATAGCGGATCGAAAGAAGTGACTGACAGACGGACTAGCTGCCCCTGCCACCCACGCTGTTGACAAGGCAGGGCGCCCGGGTGACGTTGCCGTTCGGTGAAGTACAAACGAGAACGCCACTGACCGACCCGAGCACTCTTTGAACTCCAGATGAATTGCGGGTCTATCGGCAGCTGTTCCGAATGACCTTACCACGCAAAAATCAATCAGCACAAACATGCTGGGAGGGCCCGGGAGTGTGTGTGTGTGTGTTAGAGTGTGTGTGTTAGAGTGTGTGTGTGTGTGTGTGCGGGCTGGTCCAATGTGTTATGTACAGTGGTGATGCAGGAAGAACGGGGGATCTTTTTCCAGAAAGTCTTTCGATGTTTTCTCATATTGTTCTGTCCCTTTTTCAAAGCTGCTTTTTTTTTTCCACTGACCCAAGTTCAACAGATTAGACTAGTGGACTCAACCCAATGGAAAACTCTCCCTACAAACCGACCAAACGCACACACACACACACACACACACACACACACACACACACACACACACACACACACACACACACACACAAAGTGTCAAGGTGTTCTTTTCAATGATTGAAAGGTGCCGTTGCACTTGTTAACCTCTCGCTTCACATGTATGTAGAAACCCAAAGGCAGGACAGTGGGAGACGAGATGTGGGGGTTTAGGAAGCGTCGGGCAGGCCTACGTCCGTGGACAGTGTTGCCCCTCCGCTTGTCTGCCAGGTTGCCACGCCCATCTGGGCACCAAGGCAGGTCACGCTGACTGACTGGCTGGTTGGCGTCATTACCTCGGCTGGCAAAGCCTCACTCTGATTTCTCCATGTTTTTGTCTCTCTTTTCTGTCATACGGTGTCTCCTTGCCAGCCTCGTTGCCCCGGCGCATGCAAATGTGGGCCGAGGTATGCGTTCTGGTTATCTCCTTTCTGGAAAAGGCAGTGCCCTTGTTGCTTCATATAGCCCGGCTCTAGTGACCGGGCTATTGATAAGGGTAATGTCTCCCGATAGCTACCACGCTTTCAAGTCCCGTCACAAAACAGCCGGCTCCCTTTTATGTTGTTTTCCCAAGCCAAGGACAGACAGGCCTCGCTACAGGACCGAGCTGGCTAATCAGTAATCGCTAACTTGCTGAGCCCAGCAGTCCCGTTCAGACGGGCTGCTTTTTCACCCTCTTCTTCATCTTCTTCCTTTTGCTGCCTCTACTTCTTCCATTCCCCCCTTTTGTCTACATTCTTATTCCTTTTCTTCTCGTCTAGCCTCCCTGGAGTCCAAAGCTTTTGGTGATTAGCTTTTGGTGAAATGGACAGACCACCATGTCTCTCTTTTTCTTTCTTTGTCTCTTTATGTCTTTCTTTCTTTCTTTCTCCTCTACTTGTTCCATCCCTCCCCATCTCCCTCCCTCGTCCTCTGCTCTTTCTTTTGCTCATCTTCTCTCGCCACAGAGCAAACGCCGCCCCTTTAGCCGGCTAATGAATCAAGATGCAGAAGGAGGGGATCAGGAGGTCTGGGGCCATGACTGTGCCGCGGACACATGGCGTTATATTAAAACATTAGTACCACTATATGACTTTATTTACGTCTTGCCAAAGAAAGTTGATTAGGTGACAGAGATGGAACAAAGGGGGAATCATCCTCGGCCACCCTGACCGGGCTTCAGAGCCAACAGCAGCAGCTCCTCTCCAAACGGGTTTTGCTGAGAAGCGATCTGGCCACGCTTGGCCTCTTGTTCAAAGACACACCCTCCCCTCGTCCCTCTGTTCGGTCCGACGGTCTGTAGTCGGTCCAATTAGCTCTGCGTGGTTCGTAGATCTCACCTGCACCACATGCTTTGTTAGCGTTTACACGTATTCTCCTGTTCAAATTGGTAACCGCGATGTAGATAATCTACAAGAAACAACCGAGTAAACCTCGGATGTATTTATCTACGCTTTCTCTCTGCTTTCGCCCTCATTAAAAATGTCATCATATTGAATCTCTCTCGTTTGAAGTTTAACTGCCACTTCATGGCTAAGACACTTATGTACTTGTAATATATGCCCTGTAGCATATTATATATTCTACTGTATGATATATGTAAATGTCTGAGCCCTCGTGGTTTTGCTGATTTTTCACTGTCTAGTTGTGTTACGTGCTCTTCTTGTATTTTTTAGAATTATCTTATTGATTATAACCATTGGCTCTCTTATGACCTGACCTTGTAATAAAAATTTTTACCTCGCTGTCTGATCCTCTCTTGTAAGCTGAAGTAATTACTGACTCATTTTCATGAATTGTCTGCTGAAATCCTTTTCGTTAAATTGTAAAGTATAAAAAAATATATATATTAGCCACTTATATAACAGAGGTACGATAAGTTCACGACTTACTGTTTTTCAACAGTGAGGTTTCGCATGTTGACCAGTAACATGCAAACTAGTTCACCAGCTGGCCCAGATGCATTGTGGGTAAAGGAAATGACCTCAGTGATGAGGAACGTGTTATCGGTTCTGTCCAGGACATCCTTCATACAGTAATGTCACCCGACTGGGAGATAAAGGTGGACACGCAGACAGGACAGTGGACACATAGACAGGACAGTGGACACGCAGACAGGACAGTGGACACACAGACAGGACAGTGGACACGCAGACAGGACAGTGGACATACAGACAGGACAGTGGACACGCAGACAGGACAGTGGACACGCAGACAGGACAGTGGACACACAGACAGGACAGTGGACACACAGACAGGACAGTGGACACATAGACGTCTCGTCTCAACTAGACAAAGCTTTGTTTTGCGGCTTCAAACACGTCGGAAACCTCTGCTTTAAAGTGCGATTCATCAAATTCCATAATGTCCTCATGAAGTGCAGATACTCATGCCAACTGTTCGTCTAACTGGGTTTTTTGAAGTGGCTGAGAAAGTCGAGGCGATATCAACAACGTATTCCTTTCAGCGAGACTAATCTGTAATTCAGACTTCAGAAAACCTGAACCATTAAGGTCCTTCCGGGCGTCGGCTTGTGCGTGGCTGCGAGTGTGTTTGTACCACGTCGTGCACTTCCATCCACGTTCTTTAGTAGGTTCTCGTGGCCCGTTGTGCCCCTGCCATCGTCCTCGGCCCCCGCCTCCTTCCTCTCCTGCCTCCACTGTTGGGTAACCAGACCCAGATGGTACCTGGTACAGACACCAGCAGCTTGTTTTTTAGCCTTTTGTGAGTCAGACGCCGCAATCAGTAGCCAGGAAGCCCATAGGCCATACAGGGGTGAACAGCAGCTTAGGAACAAGAAAGGCAGGAGGGAGGGGGGGCGGCGGCTTAATAGTAATAGTTTGGTTGGAACCGCTCAAATATGGAACGCATGCTATTGATGAAAAATGTGAATTTGATTCAGGGGATTGTGTAGAAGTATCAATCGTTGCACGTGTTTGTCCCTGATAATCTGTCAGAGGAGTGAGACCAGGTATTAGACGTAGCCCGCGATACTGTTGAGGTACTTTGGCCATTAGTGTTGTTTTACATGGTTGATCACAAAGCTAACCCGATATAGAAAGAGAGGGGATGGAGTGTATGGGTGGGTGTACGTGTGCAGGCGTGTGTATGCTTATGGATAAAAAAGGTGTGTTGGGTGGGGGTGGGGGTGTGGGGGTGGGGGTGGGGGTGTGGGGGGGCATGCTGTAGGTAGGTGGTGCATGAAGTGTGTGCATGAAGATGGATGGGAACACCGGGCTGTGGGAAGCAGGAATGTCAGACAGGCAGACATTAAAGACATACGATATGAAACCCCCGCTGTGCTTCACCTCTACCCCCCCACCCCACCCCCACCCCACCCCGCCTGCCCCACCAGGACCCCCACATTCCCAAGAGCTCTCGAGTAAAGAAACACCAGGAACAGGCGTGTTATCCATAACATACATGTTAACTGTTGACTAGTAGTTCTTGTCATTCACAGCCCTTTTTTTAAATGTTCCTTGCATGAGGCTGGAAGGTTTCTCTGCTTCTTGATGCAGACATGAATTACTCACAGGTAATGTCCTCACAAATAAGAGAAGCTTTGATGACTTATATCTCAACCGCTGTGTTTTGAATTACAGAAACCGTTGCCAACCAATGCTTGATAGCAGATATATTCTGGTCTGAAACGTAGCAAACGGGACTTTTTCTTCTTCTTTTTTTTAGCTCCGCTATTTTCCACTTTGAAGTAGTCACGTTCCTTATTTAAAGCACTTTATTCACACTGATAAGTGCCCACCTTTCCCTGCCAGGTTGATGTGGAGTGGTCATGCCATTGCAAACACTGATGTGAAATAGTGCCAACGGAAATAACACCAGCCGTCCCTCCTCTCTCCGAGCCAGCTGATAAGATTAGGCCGCCGTGTGCCTGTTTCAACTCTGCTCCTAATTGTTAAGTTTATGATTATTATTAGTTTTTATTATGAGGGGTGGCTCATTTTCAACACCGGCATTATTGATGCGTGTCATGCGTCTTTTGAACATTTGTTTTTTGTTAAATATGGTGATTTTTAACATGCCTTGGGTTTGAAACAACTGCCAGAAACCACACCCTTAAGTCGGTTTTAATATGGTTGAACTGACGGATTTTCAGTCTTAGTTTCTGAAGAACCTAAATCTCATAAATTCCCTTCACACATGTCCCAGCCCCGTCATGCATAAACAATTTGAAATGAATGAAAATCAGGTTTCATTTTGAGTAATTTCATACAGAATACATCATGTTGTAAATTTCCCCACCTTCTCTGCCTTAGCCACCAACATTTGTTTGATGCTCTGGAGGTTGATTAAAAAAAAAAGTTAACATAATTGACGTAGGACCTTTTTTTTTTAAAAGGTTCAAGGAGAGCAAAACCAATGTGATGCCCAGCTTCAACCTTCTCTTTATGGCATAAAGCTCAGTTTCTTTTAGCTTTTTTCTTGTTTTGAATTTGGTAATTTTCACACTTTAACACATCGGCTCGGTCTAAACCTCATCTACCGCTGGTCTGAGTGAACACATCCTCCACTCTGCTTTGTGCTGTTGTTTTGTTGGCACCATGATCTGTGGTTCACTGCTGGCACACACACAAGCACACACACACACACACACACACACACACACACACACACACAAACACTAGAAAGAGCTCACAAAACAATACGAGTGTGGGCAGTGTGAACCATTTGTGTCATGAGCTTTAATTCGGATGAAATTCAGGCGTGAACTCGCCGCCGAGTTCACATTGTGCACATGCGTACAGCTCAACAAACTCATATCCATATTTTTTTTAAATGTAGAAGAGCATGCTTGAGTGCTATGGTTGCACAAAGCGTGCTTCTTACGGAGCTGCGTCTGTGGTGTAAGTGTGACTGATAGCGGAGCAGCTGTTTCCTGGGGGCTGCACCGCTGCCTCCGCCATGAGTGCCGCCGGTGGCCGTGCTGCACTTGTCCCTGTCCAGCTGCCTGCCCCTGCTCTGCCGGTTTCCCTTTCTGTAGAAACATTTAGCGGCTGCCACTCATAGAGGGCGCTAGTCAGGCCGGTGCTGACTGCTGCAGCTGCTGGGAGCACGGAGGAAAGCGCTGCTGCTGAGAGCTGTGGAGGCAAACAGGACGCACAGTTAATTTATTTCACTTTCCGTGCGTCTAACCAAAACGAATGCAGTCTAATACAACCGTCCTGCGATAAATCCCACCTTCACGGTGGCTCTGTTATTTGCTGATTGATACAAATGGGGTGGACGCAACAATAGAAACACCTGTCTGTATAATGTGATACAGCTTTACAGCGTCTCAGACTAAAAGCCGAACCAGCTGAATGAACACCTCTCCAAAGAAAAAACTGCAATCTAAAAATCTCAAGTTTTACTTCAATTCATTGGTTTTTCATTTATTATTTGTTAATGCGCTTGCCTCCACATGTGCTTTTTTCACTTATTCTAATAAAAAGCACTGGATGGTCTTGAGACCATTCGGGATGAAAGGAGATCATTTTTATCAATATCAAGACGGGGCAATTGATTTCACAGAAATCTAAAAAGAGGAAACCATCCCAATTTATTTCACTTAGGTAATAATTTAATAAATAATACTCCCAAATCATACCTTATGACTTGAGGTATTAGTGGCGAGCCTCCATTGTTTTCTCGTCTCGGAGCTCATGATGCAGCAGAGAATTTAAAAAAAAGCAGTGCACCAACAACATGTTGAGTCAAAGCTAGAGATCTCAGCTGTTCCAAACCTGCAGCGCTGCCGCTCGCCACACCTCGCACTTCACCTTTTGTTTCACATCCTTCTATGGCGAACCCAAAGAAACATCCTGTTTGCTGCCGATCGAGGCTATCAATGTATTATTATGACAGCTTACCTCCACGTGACACAGGCGGTTTAGCTGCTCAGCTCATTCACAGTATCTCTGCTGGCCCACCCTTCTGATTATGAGTCACAGAAATGGCAGTTAACACAAGTCAAACTGAATTAATTGGATGCGGTGAAATGGAATTATTTTATTTTTTTTATCTTATCAACATTGAGGGTGTTAACTGCATACTTTTGCTTTCCTTGCACACTAAATCTACCACGAAAGGTGTGTGTGTTTGGAAAGAGTGCTCCCTACCTCTTAGACCGTGTGTTTCTGGATCAGCGTTCACCAAAGGTAGAGTTAGTCCTCCAACATATTGGCTTCTGTTAATCAGTGATGCCGCCTCTCCCCTTTCATGTACAGTAAATTGCCCATGAACAGTGGCGACACAGATTTCAAAGAAGCTTTCCGTCATTCCAAACATTGTTATCAACCAATCACATGGGAATCGGTCTCCCCCCCTTGTCATGTGGACTTATTTTTGCCCCGACGACAGTTAAAGTTTAGTCAGATCCCTCTTGTTGGGAAAAAAAAGAGCTATCACAGGACATTTTTCAAGTGGCTAAATGAAGAGGAAAACAGGCAATAGCTCAATCCGAAATAGAAAAGGGTGGTGGAATGCTTTGGGGCATGGGGGTGGGGGGGTGACGTAGGTATTAGCTGTAATCAGTGAAACACTTGGAGAATGCTGCTGCTTTGTGCCAGATACTTGATCACTGTTGGAATAACACAAATGGTAAGCTGAATCTTCATCATTCAAACTACATCATGCAGCTTTTCTGACATGAAAATAAGAAATAAAGATCAAAACATTAGCTTTCTCAGTGACTTCTGTATGCGGGGCTAATGTGGAGCCGACGTCATAGCAGCCACAGTGGCGCTAATAGGAATACAGATATGCTTTTGGCGCTACTCTCTAATAATGGAGATACATTTGTATGTTTAGAGCTGCGTTTCCATCACATACGGACTCATTCATTGGACAGGTTTGGTGACTGTCTTGCTGCAAACACACACAGTAGGAAATCTCAGCAAACCTCGTGAAAGCTCTTTTTCACTGGTTACCACGGTTGCCAAATATACAGATTGCTTTTATGATTCCTTGCTTTTACTAATTTGAAAATGCCCTACATCTGGTGTCAATGGGTCACTATCATCAATCTGATATCATGTTTTAAAAAGATACTTCATCATCATCTCCCCTGCGTCCAAAATCGATGATGGAAGTTGCACATGCACGGTACTGATGCTAACTGCTAACTGCTAGCCTATCAGCAATTATGCAATATTTTACCCTGAAAAAATCTGTCAAACTAGATAATAAATGAAAGGTTCTATGGCATTCATTTGCTGTATGTATTTGTATGTTACAAAGGCTTTAAGGAGCCAGGTCATACAACAATGACAGTAATCATATCCAAACAGCTGTAAAAGAACAATAATAATAATAATATTTATTTCTAAGCCAGTGATGTTGGATCGGTTCTATGTATCGGTTGATACACAAGTTCAGGTGTCTGTATCGGGAAGCAAAATGGTATCAGAATCTAGTTTCTCCAGTTTGTTTTAACCGAACCTCACAGATTTGTTTTAAGGAACACTTATAGATAATAAGCAGGCAAAATGTAGCAAAATGGACGATACATAAAGACTTAGACTCTGCTAAATGCCCTAAATGTAAATGTAAAAGACTTGATACAGAAGTGAGATCCGAGACAAAAAAGACAGTTTTCAAGGCTGAGCAGTTTCTTTATTTGATCTGCCGTGCACTTCATTTCTTTTGGTTTTGATTTCATCAAACAAAGACGTCACATATTTAGTGTTGAGAATCGGTGCAGAACTTCAGGAACACGACTATCACACACGATTCTGTATGTGTGTGTTGCGATGAAAGGTTGCATTTTAATGAACAGCTGATTACTGTTCATTAAAACAGCTGATTGTTGCCATGTTGGTTTTGTCTCTCTAAACTTCCCCTTTTTTTAACTTAGCTTTGTACAAACATCCCTTCTAGATGGTGAATGAGTGGAATTTGAAAGTAGAGCTTACAGTACAGTTCATCATTGTGACACTCGGTCTCACTCACCCAATGCAATAGATTTCCTTCTGATGTGAAAATAACCCTACATGGATGGATTGTTTTTTTTAAATATTCTGCATGTTCCGTGGCTGAATCATTCAGAATCCAGGCGAAGTAAGTCATAACATTTGAACCTCAAAGCTCTAAAGATCAAATCAACCTGTAAGAACAAAACATTGTGCCTCAGATGTGTGTGTGTGTGTGTGTGTGTGTGTGTGTGTGTGTGTGTGTGTGTGTGTGTGTGTGTGTGTGTGTGTGTGTGTGTGTGTGTGTGTGTGTGTGTGTGTGTGTGTGTGTGTGTTTGTGTGTTGATCCATATCTCCCTGCCTCTTCTATCAGTGAGCTCCTTTACGATAGGCTGATTCTTTGGATTAAACACTTGAGCGTGTTCCCAAAAGGGACCGAGTCCCAGGTGTTTCAGCGCCATAGAAGCCTCTCACTCTTATTTGCGTACACAGATGTTTAAGCTTCCACCTTCTGTATACGTCTGTAAAATCCCCCAAACCTCACTCTAAACCGTACAAGCTATAACATGCATGGCAGGTTTATTTGTTTTGTTTTTGACGGACATGCACATTTGACTCTTCTCTCTTTTGCATGGTGCAGATTTGTGTGTGTGTGTGTGTGTGTGTGTGTGTGTGTGTGTGTGTGTGTGTGTGTGTGTGTGTGTGTGTGTGTGTGTGTGTGTGTGTGTGTGTGTGTGTGTGTGTGTGTGTGTGTGTGGTTATGAATGAGCTACAGCTGCATGACCCCACTGGTCAGTGTGGACAGCTGATGAATGAAGTGGAAATTATTAAAATAAACTGCTGGGCTGATGCAGTAACATTCATGCGCCTGGCCTCCATATCTCCTCTCCCCATCGATATCTTCCTCACACATCTGGCTTTACAAAGACGCACACCCTGTTGATGCAACGGACACAAATATTTAAAACACCAAAAGGTCGTCAAGTTGAGTCCGTGCACTTAGCGGGAACTCGCGCAAGATTAATTTTTGCACGTTTTTTTGTTTTGTTTTAATGAAAGCGAAGCGTTGCATGAGGCAGATATGTGAGCGATTAGAGGGGATGGCGACAGATGGACAGAGATGGGGAGGTGACGGAGCGAGGGAGACGGGGCTGGTGATGGATGGACAGACGGAGAGAGAGAGAGAGAAAGAGAGGAAGAAGAAGGGCAGCGATAAGGACAAAGACATCAGTCACGTTTGGGGAGGGGGGGTTCCCCTCCCCTCCTCCCCTTTGAGAGTGGACCTTGATCCAAGCCACACAGACTCTACTGTGTCATGGTGTGTGTGGCCCTGTGTCTGTGTGGGCCTGCCAGTGCTGACTGGACAAATCATGACTCAGCAGAAATAGAGCCACATAGAGTAGAGTAGAATAGAGCACGGCTTCATTGTTGAACAATAAATCGGACACTTTTTTCCCGAAGCATTTTAAAGCTTCATCACCCTTAACAGACACACAAACACGGATTTGAATTTCCATCGTCGCCGCATTTTGCAAAAACGTATGTAACTTTTGCTGAGCGGCGGTTACGACACATATGCTAATGCACGCTAAAACAGTATATTCTGAGTCATTTACACAACACGTATTATCTAACGGTTGCTAACATAAGATACCGGTAACCATGACGACAAAAGCCCCCACAAAGAGTGTGTGGATACATTTGTGATGCATTTTATGGTTCATTCGTATGAAAAATAATGTGTTATGTCTTCTTTCAAAAGTCATATAGTTTTGCTTTCTTGTAAACGACATAGTTTTGTGTTTGAGGTGCAATCGCAAAGGATTTAGTAAGAAAATGCTGCAGTGGGTCCAAAACACAAAATAAAGCTTTAGTCCGGTGTTTTTGGTGATAATGAATCGCTTCTTAAGGAGTAAACCCTTTAAATCTGTCAACAACTTTATCAGCAGTCTAAAATATTTCAGGCTCTGTGAGTAAACGGGAGAAACAAACAAATGGAGCCAGTTCACCTGTTCACACTGTTTAAGGTCGACTTCCTGCTGAGCTGTTTATTAGTCAGATGAACTCTCGAATTAGTTCTGCCATATTAAGTTCTGTCATATAACAATATTCTATAAAAAATAATGTACTGTATGTGTGTGTGATTCACATGCATGTGTGTGCTTCCCTGCGTGTGTGTGTGTGTGTGTGTGTGTGTGTGTGTGTGTGTGTGTGTGTTGGGGCAGACACTTGCAGTTCCTGTTTGGGGAGGTCCGCTGATTCTGGCAAACAGTGTCTGGTCTTATCTCTTGTGTTTTATGTTCCTAGCGAGCCGGGGGCCACAAGCAGCCCTTTGTGGCCAAGAGGTGGCTGGTCTCGATCCAGACCGACCCATGCAGCTGTTCACCACTGTTGGACATATCCGTGTGTGTGTGTGTGTGTGTGTGTGTGTGTGTGTGTGTGTGTGTGTGTGTGTGTGTGTGTGTGTGTGTGTGTGTGTGTGTGTGTGTGTGTGTGTGTGTGTGTGTGTGTGTGTGTGTGTGTGTGTGTGTGTGTGTGTGTGTGTGTGTGTGTGTGTGTGTGTTGTGTGTGCAATGCCTCTTTAATTTTTTTATTTTTGGGAGATTTCGACTTCGTCTTCCGTCACATTCTCCGTCGTTTCCCACAGAGCGACTGTGAGCGGTCCGATGGAGGATGGAGGACTTTAACACGCGTCCCTCCACCTGAACCCCCCCCCCCCCCCCCCCCCCCCCCCTCCTCCTGTCGACACCACCGATCCCCTCAGCGGAGCTTCACTGCTCGGTAACAAAGTGTATTGTGCGTGTGACCCGCTAAGAACTCCTAAAAGGAGCCATCGGCGAAGCCAGCACAAAGCCACGTGCTGCGTTGGCAGTTGAGTGTGGAGAGGGCAAGAATGTGGCCCCCAGACTTCTGGTTGTTCAGAGGGGAGAGGGAGAAACATGCTTCTGGGCATTAATGATATTTTGAGACGGGGATAAATAACCTCTGATCAGAGAAAAATGTCGTTTCTAAGCATTCCTCATTTCATTTACTTATACGTCTGCTTTTGTAGGTTTTAGCAGATTATTCGGCAGATTAATGCCACACTAGAAATGTGGAATCACCAGACTCCATGAATGTGGGATTTCAACAGCAAACACAGCACGAGCTCCTCCTGCAGAGATGCTGCTATAACTGGTGCTACAACAGCATGAAAGATCAGCCACAATCACTGTACATGCACGTAAATCTTAAAACATGAAGCTTTAAAATGAGCTTTGAAGCACGAAGACATGGTCAACGTTTCCTGTGTAGAAACATCGTAAGGACCAGGCTATCGTCTGGAGGTCAGGACATCGGTAATATAATCATAGACTCCAGTCAGTGAAAGCTGTTACATAATTGCTTCTAATTTGTCCATAAATATAACAGCCAAGTCTAGTTATCTAGTGACCATCGATGACACCTCCAAATTAGAAAACATGACTTACTTGAAGTTTCACTTCTTACATTTGAGCAGCCGGTGAATGTTTTACTGAGCTCCACACACACACACACACACACACACACACACACACATGAAGGTGTGTCCAAAATATCGTTCCCTATAAAATGCTACATAAAAAAGGGGGGGGGATGAGAAAACAATAGGAGAACAAGATTTTCATGTTTCCTCTGTGTAACCGCTCTGCATCCTCGGCTGTTTTGTTTACTCCCCGTCAGCGCCCGCTGCCAAGACCATAACAGAGGGAGGAGGGGGGGGGGGAGGCTTAAAGGAAAAACCATACATGGTTTCAGACTGCAGAAGGTGAAACCAGTAGGCAAACCTAAGATTCACAAGATCAACCGAGACGAGAGGAAAAACAGCTTGAGTAGCAGTGCAGCAGTGCAGAAACAGGGGGGGCCTGGGAGTGTGAAGCCCTCCTCTTTGCTTCTTCTTATCCGGCCCTGTCGTGGGTGTCGTCTTCACCCCCAGGGAGACACTGAACTATGACAACAAGACATATTTGTCGTACTTGTTGAAAAAAAAAGCCTTTTTGAAATTCTTCTGCTAGTAAAAACACGCTCCTTCCACAGCAGCCGCCACCATCCATCATGTTCCCCCTCGCGTTTGAAAGGCATCGTCTGTGTCGACCTTTCACCGTGTCACTTCCTCTCTCTCTGCAGCGGTGTCCCACTAAGGGAGGGGGGGGGGGGGGGTCAAGGAGGTGAGGCAGGTTGAGCTGTCAGTGCAGGTTCAGCGTCTTAAGTGGGACATGTGAGGGATTGGAGGACCGCGGGACACCGTGTGGGGTCACAGCAGACCGGCTTTATTACCGTGAACCAGCTCGGTCACTTCTTATCTTCTTCCCTGTGAAACGTTATCGTTTCAATCAGTCGAATAAATCGTCCGTTTATAAGCTGAAGTTGTCTTTTTGTTATTTCCGGATGCAGTTCAACCAACAGAGAGAGAATCTGACCAAACACAAAACCTGAATTAGCATGAATTAAAACAATATGGATTAATTCTGTTGTTGATTTCCACATTCTGATTGGTTCAGTGATGCAGTTGATGAAGTGAATAAGGAACATAATGAATTTAGCTCATTTAGCCACCTGCACACAACAGCACCATCATTAGTCCATTAGTCGTCATCCGTCATTAGTACTAGTGAAAGCAGCGGTGGCTCTAGTACTAGTATTCATCTCTCTCTCTCTCTCTCTCACACACACACACACACACACACACACCAAACCAACACATGTCCATCAATTCACACCTGCTCTTTGCCTTCTTTTTCTTTTTTAGAAATCCTGTGCTAACTTTTAAGATACTGACGTGCTTCCTGGCAGCCATATTTTAAAGTTTACAAATCATCTCATTTTACTGCAGGTTTCACTGTTCTTTCACTGTGTGTGAAAAGATGGCTCCCCACACAGAATCAGATCCATCAGTGTGACGTCAAAAAACGAAGGGAAAAAAAAGCCAGTCTCTCTCAAATGCTAGTGACCTGCTAAAACAGGACGGGAATTTGTAACTTTGTCCCATTAAGAGCCTGCAGCTCTAAACCTTTCTCTCGTTCTCTCTTTTCTTCTGGGCTATCTGTTATTCCTCATTTATCTTGCCTCTATCTGTGATGATCTGAAACATCTGTGTGTGTGTGTGTGTGTGACCTCTGTGAAGGAACATCTGCCTGGTCATGCTGGCGACGGACAAACAGAGTCTGAATTCTTAACAGACCCTTCACAAAGGGGGTGAAGGGAGGACACTGAGGTCTGCCAATCAAATGACTTTGTTTCCCCTCAAGTTAACCTGAGGTTGAAAAGATAGGTGAACGTCCTTGAACAAACGCGGGAGGAGACCAAAGAGTCGACTGGAAGTTCCTCGCGCTCTTAGCTTGGGTGGCGACGCGGCCGGCTGTTTGCCGAGGCTTTGGACTGACTCACAAATCAAAGTGTGTCAGAATGGAGAGATTAGGGAGCCAGAATAGGTCTGGGATTCTACCTGCACCCCCTTGTCTCTTTGTTATCACCCACCTGGATGGAGCTGTTAGCATCGCACACAGAGAAACTTTCTAATACCCTGATTAAACGCAGCTGTTACTGCTTCGGGACTAAAGGATGGCTTCGCCTCTGAAGCGGCGTAGCATCGTTGAGGGGAGATTCCCCTCTCGAACCGGAGCGCTCGGTGTGGCCCCGTCCCAGCAGCTGCTGTCATCTCAGGACACGACGCAGACCTGAGAACTGGTAGTACGCTGTCAGCACATTCATGCGTGGAGCTAAAGGGAGAGAGAGAGAGAGGGGGGGAGAAAAGGGGGAAGTCGCGGCAAGATTTGCCGTTTGTCGAGTGTAATAAATAACGCGGGACGCCACCAGACTGGTTCAGTTGGAGCTCAAAACGTGCAGTCAAGTCGAGGTGAATTAAAATCTCACTGCTGTACATTTGTTTATCAGGAAGCGGAGCTCAGGTTTCAAAGATGAGGCCGGATCATGGAAAAAAAAAAAAAAAAACGATCTTAAGTCGTGGGTGTCTCGCTCATCACTCATCTGATCCCGTTTCCTGACTTCTAAAGATTGAGGGATCTAATTCAAACCTCTTTTGTGTTCCCCGCCGTATTCACAGAAACAAAAGGGAAATGTGTGTTTTTATCCTCCGTCGCTGCTTCGGTCCTCTCCCACTCCTTCTGTGTTCCCTCCAGGTGAATTGAATTGTCTTACTGTTGAATAAAGCACCGCAGGAACGTGGGGTAAAGAGGGGCGGGGCTTAACCTTTTTTTTTTCGGAAGTGAAGCTAGCTCTCTCAGACCCGACGTGGTAAAAGGTCCCCCCTTAGGCTTCGCTGCTTCGTGATCTCTATGGGGGAAAGCAGGAGATTACACCTGATAGGAAGGAGACTTAAGCATTAAGTCAACTGGCTCCTTTGTGGAATAATCCGCTCTTCTCATCCAAGTCATCATGATGAGTGAGGAGGCCTCACTGCGTATGAGAGGAGGAGGAAAAATGGGAGTGTATTAACCCGACGTCTGTTCTCATGTTACACGAAACCAATATTATGAGATTTAGCATGTGATCGGACAGATTTCATTGAGGAATTCTAACAAAAAAAACATTTTTATTTTATTTTTTTACAGCCCAGAGCTAAAAAAATGTCACCTCAAGATTACACTATGACACATCACTTCTTCTTTTTACTTCTGACTGACACTAATTGGAATTTCCAATTTGCCGTCATGGTATCAGAATTATGACGACGTACTGTTCAGAGAACTGAGCCGGCGTCTCATCTTACATAACGTTATCTGGAATCATTCATCCCCATCACTCTCTGGCTTGACGTCACACTCAGCTGCGTTTTGTGTCTTCTAGGAATGGAGATCCTACCGGTGGCATCTGCTCCGGACTCTCCTGGGGGATATTCTCAGGTAAGATTAACCACCTTTTCTTTTTTAAAGACACACATGATGCAGTCACCAAGGAAAGAATCAATTAGATGCTTTGAGAAGTGTAGAATGTTAGTGAACACCCCAGATGCCATCTCTGTTAACAATACATCACAGCTCTGCCTGGCTTGTAGTTTTGTTTTGATTGAAACCAGTCTCGCTGCCTTGTCTGTCTTGTGCAGGAGCTTGAAAGGCTGTTTTCTGCCTGCTTATGGTCTTCTTCTGTCATGAAAAAAAACCCTTCATGAGGGAGTAGTGGAAATCTTTGCTCATTACACTCTAACTGATCTTACTTTAGAAATGAAACTCGTAGCTGGGATCGGCCTGATCACAGTCGTGCTGATGTTGACATTTGTTTCACAATCGCACCTTCGAGTACTGACTAGTGTCATACTGGTCTGGTTCACCCGGCTCACGACTGGTGCCGGGCTCCGTCTATTCTCAGACCTGCTGCAGGTGTATACATTCACAATAATGGGAAATAGAAGTAGCGTTCAGTGATGTTAAAGTTCAGCAGAGGATCTATTATTGACCCTGTTGCTGTCATTTTCAGTATCACATTGATATGATACCACGATCTTTCTCTGACATCGAAACCCCACAAGCACGGATTCCTGTAAATGTTAGCTTTAGGTGGTTTCGCTGCTTCTTTCATTTCGCACACAATGACTGAATTGATTTATAAATTGCTAATCGAATGTCTTTGTCTGTGAAAAAGCTGCAATAAAGTGTTCTCACGTGATTATAGGAGGTGAGGTGCGTCAGAATCTGAAATACTTTTAGATCCCGGAAGGGGATTTGGGTTAAACCATTGTTCTATTTTGTATACAAATATATATATAAACGTAGAGAAGTCATCATAAAATTAAAAAAGTACAAATGTGAGCAATGTATTACAATAATAACACAAGGAAAAATAGGAAATATTTTTACTACAATATATAACAACAGTTTAGATAATATTTATGCTGAGAAATGGGTGCATATGTTCATAGTCATGTCTGTAAATGAGAAGACCCTATTTGTGTGAAAACTTCCTCCTTTTGCAACGCTTGGTTTTCACTTTCTATGGTTAAGAAGCAAAAATAACGTATGTACCAGATTTGATATCTTTAAAATGTACTTCACATTGAAATAAAACAATAAACTGCTTTAGAATACAGCAAATATGCCAAACAGCCGGATGATAGTACTAATTATATTTTAACACTTTCATCACGTCATAGTCAGAGACTGCGAGCGGCAATTAAAGAGGCGAAAAAACTCATTATCATCAAAACACAAGCGTGAATCTTGTATTTTTATAAATCTCATATTCAAGCCAATAATTGCTTGGAGCTGTCATGTGACCTGCCATGTGATCCAGTGTTATTGAATACCTTAATGGCACTATAATGTTAAATGCTTTTCCATACACATGTCTGCATTGGTTGTTGCTCTCGACAGATGTTGTCAGGCAGGGTCGGTCGTCTCCCCCGGTTACAGCCTCTACACTTGACTCCAATAAAGGTAAAAAATGCCCCACAAATAATTTAAAAATGCACCTTAATTGGAAAAGACTTGATGCACGTTCCTCACCGTCAACGCTGATTGGCTGCAGTCTGCGAGGGAAAACGATAGAAAACCCATACAGTGTATTCCAGTGTGATAGAGCATTCCTGGGTCAAGTGGCTGCTCTCAGGGTGACTCGACACTTTTGACATGTGGTTGGCTGTTCGGCAGCAGCAGAACACTTGTGTTCACAACGTTTGCCTGTTAGGATTAGCGCCGTGCAGCTGCTCCGCTCCTCACAACTTCCCAAAAACCGCGACGATCGGAGCTGACCGGACCTCCCTGCACCGTCTTCTTCCAGGCATTCGGTCGCGGTGGAATGTAACTTTAGGACATTTACTGAGTACTGTGCTTGGTACAAGGTACTAGTACTCAGGGATGGGACGATATGAGATTTTATCGTGGATCAGGATAAATAAAACAAAAAACACTCACAATAATTGAATTTTAATTATCGGGATAATAGGGAATAGTGATGAGTGACTTGAAAAAGGCAGAAAAGTAAAAATTATTTAAAATAAAAAATAAATCTGTAATACATGTAATAAAAAATATTTTAAAATGTATTATTGTTTATTTATGCAGGTGATGATTATGTATTATTACTAGGGCTGTCAAAGTTAACGCGTTAATAACGCGTTAACGCAACATCCTCTTAACGCCGTTAATTTTTTTAACGCGCGATTAACGCTCGGTATTAAAAAAAAAAAAAACGCGCATTGTATGATTTATGGCCGTCGGTGGCACCTGTAGTCTTGATCCAGAGGGAAGGTGCGCGTCCACAGGCAGCGGTGTTTCCCCGCGTCCCATTCATTGTCTATAGGTGCGTGTCCACAGGGGCGATTTTAAACGCGTGTGGACGCGCCGCTTCCCAGTATTGCAGGCTTGGTGGGCTGCCACTAGAGGATGATTGACAGGCGCTCTCCTTCAAACAACACATTTTTGCGAGCGTTCCCGAGGCGGCGAGTCGAGCCCGGCGCCTCTGATTAGCATAAAGTAGATTCGACTTCAAGGCAAATGAGGAGCGGCCAACTCGCGCGCCGTCTCTCGACATTCGCCGCGACGCTACCAGAATGCATTGCACGGCGTTTCACATAGACAATGAATGGGACGCGGGGAAACACCGCTGCCTGTGGACACGCACCTTATGTGAAAAGCTGTTCACCTTCAAAAGACTGCCAGATGGTTCAGTCGATAAGACCAAAGTCATCTGCGCGTACTGTGGGTATGAAATGAGCTACCATAGAAGCACGTCCAGTCTGAGATATCACTTGCAAGCCAATGCACTTATATCCTAACTGTACTTATCTCCTGTTACACTATCTCCTGTGACATGTTCACTTTAATTGTTTGTGATATATTCTTATAACCCTGTTTTGATCCCATGTTTTGGTAAGGGGATATTTGAAGTGTTAAATAAACATTTTCATAAATCAAGTAAATTTGCCCTTATGTTGTTAAAAGTATTAAGAATATGAACAAAATACATTAATGTACATTTAGAAGAAAAAAAATGTGCCAAAAAAATGCGATTAATTTGCGATTAATCGCGAGTTAACTATGGACAAAATGCGATTAATCGCGATTAAAAAAATCAATATTTTGACAGCCCTAATTATTACCTTATTAAAAGTGTTTGTCCCTAAAAAGGGATTTAATTATTATTATTAAAGTTTCTGAACAAAATGTGTTTATTTGGTAATATTGAGAATTGCAATCATTATGATCAGGATAATTATATCATGTAGTAGTATCCTCATTTAATGCAACTTTACTTGGACTCCACATCTCGGAATACTTTTCCTCTTTTCTTCTCTTTATGCCCTTTCTATCCTGTGAAAATATGTAAATATTCACAGTGTGGTATTAGTACTTTTATGAAGGAAATTAATACTTCTTCCTCCACAATTGTCTCCACACCAGCTGATGCACAACATAGTTCAGAATATCATTCATCATTTGCTGGTCACCGCGTCTCTTTGGACGAATATTTGGTGACATAAACTCAAATATCTGACTTCTTCAGTATATTCTTGTACATTTTATATCGGTCGCAGGATTGAGTCCGTTACTGTTGGTACGATCAATGAGATCCTGTCTTCTGGGTCAGGCCTTTGTTTTTCTTCATGATCTAGAGCCAAACAGAGGAAACATCTGCTTTACTGCTGTTCTAACTGCTCCAGATCTACACACACACACACACAAACACACACACACACACACACACACACACACACACACACAGGCAGGCCTAGTGGTTAGGAAGAGTGTTACTACACAAATACTTATGCACACACACACACACACACACACACACACACACAGATGCTGCCTGTCTTCCTCTCATCCTCATCCTGTCACAACCACTGTGCAGTTTGACCGTCTCTGCCATCAGGACCGGCTCTGACAGCTGCTCTGGCATTCAAATCTATCAGTTTTCTGTGTCCTTCTATCCGTCTGTCTCTCTCTGTTTCTCTGTCTCGTCCTCCTTTCACCCACCGATTAAACATTCACTCCAAACAAGTAAATAATGCACCAAATATAATATAAAAACTAGCAAATCTTGAGTATTCAACTTTGCATTTTTTTTTCTATCAGCGTTTGTAGCTCACTTCCCCAATGGCAGTATGAAAAAAGTAAGTGGACAATGCGAGTTGGGTAAATACAATATAATAAATAAGAAAGAGATAAGTGTAAATAGCTGTAATGGGAGAGGTTTGTTCCTAAAACATTATTTTCTAATTTAGATATGGTGAAGGAAATACAAAATGCAATGCTTCAACATTATTACAAAGAATAATTGATTGCTTGATAATTGTTTTAGACAAAATATTCCAGTTTTTAGGACTATGTGTTACTGTTGATGTGGTTTGTACATGGAAGGCTGTAACAAGTTCATGTCCTCAGAACAAAAAGACAAAAATATGTTATAAATTCCTTCCTCCCAAAATGACCTGATAATGTGAGCAAACAGCATTGTTGCTCATCGACTCACAGGGTTAATGGTATCATATGGTACATAATGGTTTTGGGTACAGATAGAACCTCCTTGTTGAGGTTTGATGATTAAAAAGAAACTAACGCCGTCTGTTGATAGGACAGGACATGCAAACAGTGGTCTCTTGCGTTTTTAGAGTGTTATAACAACCGCTGATCTCAGAACTCGCGCAGCCACTAGAGGTCGTTGTCCGATAGTCGTAGGTCAATCGGCATTCGAAGAATTGCCGCCGACGTTATTTTTCTCGTGAGGACAGCAACGAATTGTATTTAGACGGATCGTCGATCCTCGAGATTAAAATGCTCCCCCACAGATCAGGAACCAGTCCTGGGAATCATCGGGGCTGCAACAACGACTGCTTGTTGGTGCTACAGGCGATCAGACTCTGTAATGTCTCGCCATCGCTGGGACACAGAAATAGCCCTTGTGAGGGCCCTTTCAAAAACGTTTAGAATAATAACCCTCGTCACCCAAAAGGGAAAAGGCAAGGTCTGTCCTTCCCAGAGATTATGGTGGGAAGAATCGATGACTTCCTCCATCTTTCTCCCTCAGGGGACAGGGGGACGACGTCTCGCTGGTATTAATAGTCGCCCTCTGATAAGCCGGCCAGTAAGGCTGTCTTGTGGTGTCACAGCCTCCAGCCTCATTGTGAGAACCTCTTGTTATCGTATCAAAGAGCTCTTATAGAATATGCATTCCCTCGCCTTCCTGCTTTTGTTCAGCCCCCTGCGCTTCTCTGTACATCACAACCTTTTTTACAGTACAATGGGGGGACACTTGAGTGTCCCATCAGTGGACACTTGACACTGAGTCTTTGACAGTTTTCCCTTCGGCGCTCTGTTGAGGCCGCGGCGCCGCCCACCGCCCCAGAGCCGTGTTACTATCGTAAAAAAAACTTTAAAAAATCCTGGGAGCAAAGGTGAGATGCCTCTCTCGTTGACGCGACCGTTATCCTGAATGGCATGTTGAGCGTTTGCCTCAGGACCAAACCGCCGCTTAGCCTTTTCGATTAGCTCATTGTTTCATGAAAAGCACAGGAAACATCATGTAACACTTCAGTGTGGTACAGGGGGAGGAAAAAAGAGAGTTGTGCTTGGAGAAAGTAGTTTAAAAAGCCTTTTTTTAAAGACTGATACAAAGACCTTTAGAAACAATGGCGTGGTTGGATCGAGAAGTGATTTGTGCCTATTGAATTGATATTTTGTTTTTGTTTCTTGACTTCTCAAAGAGTTATTTTTTTCTTCATTCTCCGCTGGTTTGATAGCCTCGCTGCCCCAAATAGGTTCTCCGAAAGGAGAGCATGGGAAAATAGCTGCCGTGCTGGAAACTGCTGGGAAAAGGCTGAGTTCTCATTGGTGGCAGTGCAGAGGCATTGTGGGATGTAAGTGAGCTGAGAAAAACTTTTTTTTTTTGCTCCATGTGTGCTTTTTGTGTCCATGTTTCCACGTTTGCTCCTTCTCAGAGATTAGACGGGACCACGTAGGGCTAACTGGCTGCAGTTTATGGATGGTCAGTGATAGCGGCGGTGAGGTGGGCCGGGTGGCCACTCTTGTGTTTCCCAGTCGTCTGCTCCAGCCGATTACAAAAATCCCCTGACATCGGCATGAGTAGTGGCGGGCCTGCATACCGACATACCAGGCTGATGGTTGCCGGCCAATTAGCGAGGCCCAATGGTGGAGCCCACCCAGGGATGCTGACCCTCTCATGCCCACCTTCTTGCCTTCCTGTCCAGCCCTGGCTCTGGATCAGAGGCAGGACGCATGTCGGGGGACGAGGCTAATGATGGTCGCGGCCATACCATCCCTTTTATGCTGCAACCCAAGAGTACAATTTTGGCTAATGCTATTTCCTGCAGATAAGATGCAAACAAGCTTGTTTTTACTTTTCCCCATTGGAGGGGAGGGTCAGCGGTATCAAAATACTGGATTTAAGTCCATTGCGTTGTCACCTGGTTGGCTTCGGTTGGAGCCCCGATGCTTGCTGTCACAACACGTTCATTTGAGATGTCAGAGGAAAGCCATTAAATGAAGTGGAATCAGTGGAGTGAAATAAAGATTGGCCACTTTATGTGCACAGAACCAGATCTAGTTATCCATATCGAACCATTTTGCAAGCCATCAGTCCCTAAGTGGCTCAATCGAGGCTTTGTTACGTGATTATTTTACTCACCCAAGACTCTCCAAATTGTTTCCAGCCTAAACGGAGATGGTTGGAGATATTCATGCTACATGGAAATGGTCTCCCGTTCTGCAGCTCTGTGGTCGCACATTATCTTTCTTTAAGACACCATTGCAGTCAGAAGTGGCTAAATAAAGCACAATCTTGACCAATTTCCAGTTTAAAACACCCAGGAAGAAAAACAGATCCCGAATCCAGATTATTACTTATCAGATGATTTTTCAACATAAACAACAACAACAACAAAACACTTTTTCCTCATCTTCTTGTGCTTTCACCACAATACAAAACGTAATAAAATAAATGGACATTGGGCATGCAGCCATACTGAAAATAAAAGGGAAATATAACTAATATTTACTATATTTATAATACATTTTTATTATTCTATAAGTGGGAAAAAAGGTGATTACTGGTGCATTTACATGAGAATAAACAGAGGAGTGTGCCTGAAAACAAAATACTTTATGGGCATCAGTGTATATAAAAACTTTCAAGGTTCATTGCCAACTATTTTCATAGTTGATTTGAATCTATATAATCGATGAGTTGCCGATCCAGCAATATTTTGTTAATTTTGTTAATTTTACCTGCAAGGAATTACAGCTGCCGTCGTTACTTTTGGGAATGGTACGATCTGAGTGGCATCTTCCATCCGAACCACAACCGAGTCGTTCTGCTGCAGCGCTGTCGGCCTTTTCGCTGTGTGCTTGTGATGTCCCCAAAGAGAGTTAAAAAAAAGTAGTCTCCAACCAATGTTCTTTAGGAATCTACGTCATGAGGCCAGCTGACTACAGTGAGGGTGATTGTGAATCCTCTTGGCATTTGGTATCATCCCTCTGCGTGTCTCCGTCTTGCTCTCTCTGTTTGAGGACAACAGTGTCGTCAGAGAGGAGGAGGGGGTCGGGGGGGTCGGGGGTGCACGATGGCAGGCATGGTCTGAGCCGAGCGCACATCCGTCCACGTGCGCCTCTGATCCCAATCATTCATAAATTCAGCCAGAAAGATTTGTATCCGCCGTCCGCCCTGCAGTGTCTGTTATTTCTGTCCCCCAACCTCCCTCTGGCTATTAGGGAGGAATGAGATGTACACACACACACACACACACACACACACTGATGGTGATATCTCTTTTTATTTGACCTTTTTATGTCCATCACTTCATGCATTTCTTGTATTAGATATTCCCTCATTACTTCCTCTCTCGCTTCATTTTTTCCTCTTATTAACTTCTCCCTGCTTCTCTCTCTATCTCCACTTTCTCATCGTCCCTCAGCCAACAGCCAACACACACAAAAAGAAGAAGAAAAAAACAAAAGCAGTGAAATTTCCCCTCAGTCATTTAGCCCCGTTTAACAGTGCAGGCAGGCAGCGTGGAGGCCGTAACTTACCAGAATGTAAATAGAGCAGTGTTTTTCACATTACTTCACCGCTTATTTTTAGTAGCTGAACAAGAGCAGGCAAGGGTGTGCCTCTTCAAGCCTCCACTGTAAGCCTTATCAGCTGAATACACAGAGAAGAAATATCAAACCAAAACAGTAATGACACAATAAAGGAAGTGATGTGTTGGTGTACAGTATGGTTTACCTTATAACTGTAACTGGCAAGACAATTGTTACCCCCTCCCCACACACACACACACACACACACACACACACACCTTTGGTGAAAAAGGGAGGAGGGGGAGCGGAGACAATGATGCAACAACTAATTAAGCCATTCCTCGTTTACAGCCTCATACCTTCACTTCCGGGGATCAAACCAGTAACACCAGTGTGTTAGAGCCGACGCCTGCAGCAGTGGCTGCGTCTCGCTGCCTCTGAGCCAGGCAGCCTTCCTCTGCTCAAGACCAGGAAATGTTTTTTTTCCAACTCGTCCTCCAACACACTTCATCGCACCCTGCTCTGCAGCGACAAAACCCCCAAAAAGCTCGCTCTTCTGCGCCATTCACCCGCTCACACTGACCTGCAAGGTGATGCTATCGCCCGTTCTCACAATGCATAGGTGAGGGTTTTATTTTTTCACAACCAAGCGCAGGTCACTCAGGTTTCACACACACACACACACACACACAAAAAATGGACGAATGTTTCAGGTTGATGTATTTGTGTCTGTCTGTGGAAAGAGGTGCTAAACTCTCCATGTTCGGCGCAGTCACTGAACATGATGACTCAGTTGAATTTCCACTGAGGTAAGCTGTCACTCTCTGATGAGCAGTGAACTCACAGAAGCACTGAGACACACACACGCACACACACACACACACACACACACACACACACACACACACACACACCATCTAAAGTCACAGTTAGGATTATATGATGAATATTTTCAATGAAGCCATCAATAAATACAACACAACTCCTGCTCCCTCTATGCGATGATCTTGGTGCGAAGCCATAGATGTGCAGCGACACACACACACACACACACACACACACACACACACGTGTGCTTGGCCTTGTCCTGTCCAAACAGCCCTTCTATAGTGAGCGGCTCCAATGGAGTGGATCAGCTCCAGCTAAGACACCCTTTCACACTTCCTCCGTCTCTTTCTTCAAACCCTCCCTCCTATGTGACCGCAGGGCCTTCCTTCCTTCCTTCCTCCCGACACAGAGGCCTGGGGGAGTCGCAGGGGAGTCAGGATGGCCGGATGTGCCCCGCCATCAGACACGCGGACGGACGGACTGACAAGGAACAGACACACAGACAAGAGGATGCCGCTGCTGCTGCTGCTACTGTGGACTTTAGGCTCGGGGTTTTTTTTTTTTTTTTTTTCCCATCCGGAGCTCCAAGGAGAATGACTTCATTCCTGTTTTGATAGGACAACAGGAAGGTGGAGGGAGACACGGAGGACAGCGGGGTCAGAGCACAAAGGAGTTTGAGGAAAATAAAAGGAAACATCAGTTTTTATAGAAGAGACGGCGCTATACGATCGGATTTAAATTTCCAGAAACACACATTTTGTTCCCCCTCTTCCTCTTCCTATTGAATCTAATAAAGCAATAAAATGGATAAAGTGAATTAAGAAAGCTGGATTTGCCTCACAAGAGTTAACTTCTGCGTCAGTCTCGCTCTGCAGGCGCAGAGATGGCGTCTCACACAGGAAGTGTCGCCCCGACGACACAGAGAAACCTCACGTCTCGCTGTACATCTCCATACCTGCACGCTATCCTGTACAGCAACACTCATACGCCGCTTTTGTAGTTTCAGAGCACTTCTTCTCAACGCACAGTCTCTTCTCTGCAAGGGCGGGGGGGATATGACAAGAAGAAGAGCAGAAGAAAGAGAGGAATGAAAGAAACAAGGAGGGAGAATCATAATAATAGCAATCTCTCTTCTCTCCCCTCCCTCGTCTTCTTTTTTTTCTCAAAAGAGGATACAGTGAGTGCCAGCTGTGCTCTGCTGCTGCCGTACAGTGCACACTACTTCAGAGAAGTCAACCTCACTGCACTCCATAAACCCCATTGAACCGCCAGCTCTGGCAATCAATTCTGAGCCTTGTGCTGTCACTGCTGGCCTCTGGACACAGCAGCTGGCTGCAGGAAGACAAGCACTCTTCCACAGAGTCTGTCCTCCGATCAGCTGCACCCAGCTGTCTAGCAGCAGCGCCGCTATTCAGAGCACTGCTGCTGTCGCTGGTGAGGGAGGCCTCTTTCATTGCTGTCACCGACGCTGCCCCGAGTCCCCCTTCTCCCCAAGCTTTCTTTTTCACTTCTTTCCTTCCTAAGTTTTCAAACCGTGCAGACACACATCCGCCCTTGAGCTGCGCAGCAGGGCCTCACCGACGCTGTCTTTTCTGCCTCATTCTTCCCCAAGTCAAATTGTCCATCTGTCTCTGCTTTTACCAACTTTTACTCCGCTATTTCCACCGTGCTTTCTCCCTCCCGGGCCATTCTCCCCCTGTCCTCCATGCTGGGTCTTTAGATGAACTTTCCTTCTTTTCTTTGCCGTTGTAGCCTTTCTTTCTATTGCCTCCATCCATGTCCCTTCTGTCTCCCTTTTTTTGTGGTACCCATTCCTCTTTTCCTTCTTTGTTGGCTGCCATGTCTCAGTTTCTCCACTCCTTTCTCTGCAGTCCTGTCCCCTTTTCTTTCTTTGCCACTCGCTCTTATTCCTGCACAATTTCCATCTCATTCTTTGTCGCTCTGCCGCAATCTAAACTATGCCCCCTTTTTTTTCTCCAAATGTCACAATACTGTATCTTTTCTTCCCCTTTTCTTTGGAGTAACTTCTTTTTCTGTCCCCCTTTCTGCTGTATTTTTTTTACAGGTGTCTGTAAGGCGGGGATTTACATTTTCTCAGGACAGGCAGCCCGTGGAGAGAGGCCTGCTGGCAGATCAAAGGCTCCGGCTGTAAAACGATCTGAAAGAGTCCGGCATTAGCATCCATCAGGGTACCTTGAAAGCTCCCTGGTCAGCCGAGAGGGAAGCTGAGGGCCCCCCAAAGTGAAAGCCCAGTCTGGAGAGGGGTGATGGAGGGGCGGAGGGAGGGTAGAATGGAGGGTGGAGAGAGGTGGAGGGATGAATAACAGGCTACTCGTCTAAAGACATGAAGGAAATATTGCCTTGAGAGAGGCAAAATAACCCATAACAAGCTGCATGTTTTCATTTCTCTTTTGGAATCAGCCCTCCTATCTCTTCCTTTTAGCTCTTTCTTTTCGTCCTCCATCTTTCTAATTTCTTTTTACAGTGTCAAGGCTGTAAGGGGAGACCATCTCCATCTGTGCACCATCTCCACTCAGCTCACCAAACCCAGACTTTTACTGCTCCGCCCTGCGATCCACACAGAGGGTCAAGTCTGGTCGGGGATGGGATGGGGAGGGAGGGAGGGATAGAGTGTGGGTGGAAGAGCAACCTGGATTGGCTTCGTGTATTGTATCTCTTTACATGAGAATTGAACGTGGGAGGGCAGTGTGTGTGTGTGTGTGTGTGTGTGTGTGTGTGTGTGTGTGTGTGTGTGTGTGTGTGTGTGTGTGTGTGTGTGTGTGTGTGTGTGTGTGTGTGTGTGTGTGTGTGTGTGTGTGTGTTCCCTTCTTCTGTGCAATAAGCGTGATCCACAGTCTTGAAATGGATAGGTACCTAACATGTGTGATAGGGATTAAGATTAGATTAGCATTCCTGGTGTGTTCCGGTGCCTGCACATTTGTTTCTTTTTCCAATAACGAAAGTGAGCCGCATTCGTCACATAGGACCAAAAAACAAATCCGCGTCGTTCAGGCTGCATCTTGTGATAGAATTCCCTCAACAATTGAGATTTATAGACTCTCAGACTTGTGAACACGGAGCACCCCCCCCCCCCCCCCCCTTTCTTTTTTCCTGGAAAGACGTTCAGCTGTGTTATGTAGTGATATTTTCAAATTCCCAAATCTCCAGTCGAATCAGAGCCACTGCTGCCTGTGAACCTTTTAGCCTGACTTCCTCTCGGCACCATTACTGGAGCGCGCGGCGAGGTCGGGAATGACGGCGACCATCACTCATTGGTGCGGGTCCAGCTGGAGTTATGGCTGAGCAGGTCTCCTGGAGGACGATGTGAGAGCGTTTGCATGAGTGGTTTGTTTAGTAGCAGTTAGAGTACAGGTGTCTCCACAAGGACATAGTGGACCGGGAAGAGCTGACATAAGACTTACATTACGCTCCATAAGTCTAAAGAATCATATGTTATCCCAAGGAAATGCATAGTTTTACTTCTTAAATCTCTGTATAATACAATTAAATATGTCTCTCTTATAGGTTTAGCTATTTAAAAACTTAGTAAATACAAGATGTGATCCTTTAAACACATTTCCTGTTCATGTAAATGACTTGCACAGATCACTGGCTCCTAGAGGAGTAATGCACTGAAGATGAAGTAATACGGATTTTAGCCTCCTCTGTGAATACTGTCAGTGATCTCATCCTCAGAGTTAAACATATGAGAGTATATGTACACATACACATACACACATGCACATGCACATACACATGCACTTTGCTCTCCTGGCTCCCAACTGGTCCAATAAGTTCCCCATTGACATCCGGACAGCAGAAAGTCTACACATCTGCCGCCGCAGGCTAAAAACACATCTCTTCTGACTGCACCTTGGCTAAGAAGATGCTTTATATTTACATTTAAAATAAGCATCGTGCACCTGTAGCACTCTGTAGTTTGGCTTATTTGAAGCTGATGTACGTACATGATTCTTGCCGTCCCGTGTTTGTAATGGACCATGCTCATTAACAAAGTCTTTTAGTGTAATACACACACACACACACACGTACAATCATGGCTGCAAAGTAGTTCCCACATGGATCACCTAAACACACACAAACACACACGCTGGTTGTGTGTCCCTGCAGCTTGCTGACATGTGTGGAGACTCCTGCGTCCCGGGCCAGGACTGCATGCCACTGTCTCCGCTCAGTAATGGATGTCCCGTTTGTTGCACACACACACAGACACACACACACACACACGCACACACACACACACACACACAGACGGACAGACAGACAGACAGACAGACAGTGGCGGGGCTCAGCTCGGCCATCCTGTCCACCCAAGGATGAGTTCCTCCTCTGTTTAGGGAAGAGGATGTGATCTCACTGGTTAAAAATCCAACCTATGTCGCTTGCCACTCATGACTTAATCCAGGCTTCTCCTTTGTGCAGAGAGCCCTCCCCTTCCCCTCTTCTCCTCTTACTTTCTCTTGCTTCCTATCTCCCTTCTCTTCCTCTTTGTCTCCTATCTATCTATCTATCTATCTATCTATCTATCTATCTATCTATCTATCTATCTATCTATCTATCTATCTATCTATCTATCTATCTATCTATCTATCTATCTATCAGATAATAAATCAGCGTTAGTCTGACTTTACAGAGATACAACCATTGAAACTGATGCATCAGCACTGACTCTTGCCTGCACCTCAGCCAGCAGGGAGGGCAGCTGAGACTGTAGAAAACCCTCGCCTGGTTCTTGTGCTGAACGAGGGAGTAGCCATGTTAATTATGTAACAGAAGGACCTCGCCGGTCAGCGGTACTGCGGGCCGATCGCTTCCTCTTCCGCCTCCTTTAAAACACATCAAGCGAAAAGACAAAAAAGAACAAGGAAGCAAGTAGGACACAACAACACATGTGCTGGACACCGGCCACATGCAGCCACTGTAAAAGACATGTCTTCTGCTTTTGTCGATTTCAAGGTTTCCACATCGACAGGAACGTGCTTTATTCCACATGTGTGTGTTTTCTGTGTGTCTAGTAGGCGGCATATGTGTGCAGCTACATGCTCGCATACACTGAACAACAAAAAAAACATAATCTCCCACTAACTTTGACAGACTGTGCATCTGTTATTGTTTTTAAGCCACTTCATGTGGGACTGTTGTTTCCAGCGCAACATGTCGGTCCAGCTAAACACACACTTTATAGTCCACAGATGTTCCTGCACTGAAGCCATTCTGTGTTGCCGCGATGCTTCTCGTTAGGCTGTGTTGTATGGGGGTCTATCAGAAGGACAGTGGTAACGAGAACAGAGCATATGGGCTCTTTCTGGAAAACCAAATACAATGGCCCGTTGACAACAGTTATACGGTGGCCTCTAATGTGTGTCTTTCATGGTCAAATCTACAGAAGTAGAGAATTAGCAAACAGCTTGTTGAGGTTTGTGCATCGTTTTTTTTTTAGGGGGGGGGTGCATTTTTGTGTGTGTATGTTTAATGTGTTCATATGCGTTGATATTGAACCCCAGCCGTCACGTCATACACCATCTTACCTGCCACCGTTTGCCAGAGCGGCTGTCTGCATGCAGCCGGCCGATTGTTGCACCTCATAACTCAAGCCACAGGGGGAGAATGAGAGAGGAACTTGATATACTTCGTGCCATTGAGGCACGCTGGACTGATTTTTTTTTTCTTCTTCAAACCATTATTAATTTTCAAACATCAAGCATGTTCCTTGTTAATTTGAGGTTGAAACAGCGTAAAGACACAGTGAACAACACACTATACAACACACTATATGTCCAGCCTTCCCCTTCTCCTCCCTCCGATATGAGCTGTGAGTTTAGAGTGCGCTGACTGCAAAATGATGCCTCCTGTGGGGACGGAGACAGAAGGAAGTGAAGAAGGAAAAGAAACACTTTTAGTCTCCTCATCCCCTTTTTCCAGACATGTATTGATGTAACTCACTTTTCTCACCTACATCCGTCTTTCTAACACTTGCACCAATCCCAGTATGGTGTCGTCTAAAGCAATCAAAACATGGTGTTGTCTTTATTCGCAATGGCTTTTCACTACAGTAGACCCAGAGGTTCAGATCCTCTCGCGGCTGTAGGGGGTCGTTGGAGCAAGATCAAAGGAAGTGAGATATGGAAATAAAGAAGGCGTCCCCGTCCTGACACACTCACGTAACACCTTTATCACCCTCTGCATTTGCGTTACCTGAGGATATACTGGCATTTCCAACGTGCAAGCCCAGGGGAACAAACTGTCAGGAAGCTTGCAGAGTGGTTGTAACCACGCCAAAGTGACCCGAGAAACGGGACCAACCAGATGTCTGCTGTTGCAGGAGGTTGTCAAGAATCGTCTACCTGGTTCCAACGCTCTACTGGGTGATCACGTCTATTCGAATCATTTTTATTAGACTTCGTAAAGCACTCTTCTGACAGGAAGTTGTCTACCAAGTCAGTCAAGTAATTGGAATGATTGCTTGTTGTAAAGTCATTTATTCCTGTCAAAATTTGCCTCAGGACAACATGTGATCAAACAACGTGAACTTTATTTTAATCATCACCTCCTTGAAAATATGCATGAAAAATGGAGCAGTAAATTGTGAAGTTATTTCATTAATTTAAAGCTGAATGATGAAAACATTGAGTCATTTTCCCCGTCTTACTTTCATCATTCACAAGACAAAATTGTCATTTATCAAGTAAAGGAAAGTGGCCTCAAGGGTGGAAGTAACACAAAACAATTCAAAAGAAAAGGGAAGCGATGAAAATGCTTTTGAATTAATTATGCAAATTTTGACGTTATATTTGAAACACTGTTGCGCTGAAAGTCAACAACATCATTCACAAAACATTTATCATTTACAGCGTGCCGTTTTTGTGACTTCTGCCCAAAACGTCAATCAAAATCGAGGCTAACTAATAGCTAAAATGATAGTCATACCATTTGTAGGAATCACAGAAGGAAGCCAGAAGGTTCCTGCATTGATAAGCTTTGTTATTACATACCTGTGTTACATTACGCTGCATGGGGACTTGGATTTTTTTGGTATCAGTTGTGTGACCACACAACGTGCCCTCATCGGCACACATCCATTCAGCTGAGGAATGTCTCTCACAATCAACCTTATCAGGTGTTTTGTCTGTTTTGTCTGAGGGGCATCCGAAGAGGGCTTGGCGTTACGACTGATAGGCTTTTTGGAATACACACCTCTCTCCTTAAACATCCCCCTCTCGTCCTTCCCTCCAGCGCTTCCTCTTCTCTACCCCTGGCTGCATAACTTCAATGTTAAAGCAAACTATTTCCCCTCTCTCCAGGTTAATTGGAGGAGCCTTTTCTATGCAACGCTTTAAAGACTTCAGGTAAAGCATTAAAACGTCTCGATGACACTTTGATTGGAGCGAGGCCTTTTTCCCTTCAGAAACACCCCGTGGTCGAGCCCTCCTCCACGCAGGAAGAACGTTACCTTGTTCCCAGGCCTACCTCCTGCAGCACCCACACCCCTGACCCGTAACATCCAATTGATTTATCCCTGATTGTTAGGAGGCCTCTGGAGCTGCATCTCGATTGGCTCCATATGAGAACAGTGCCGAGAGGTCATCTATAATAGTCATTTTCAGTGGCTCATTATTCTAAGGCCAAACAACCCAAAGACCCAATTTCCTACCGCACTGTTCATAAAAGTGACAGATGGCCAAAACCTGGAAAAGCTTTCCTATAATCGTTAGTCCACTGAAGTGCTACATACAATGCTCTTTAGTATAGCGGAGGTTGGACTCTGTTCCCTCTCTCCCTCTCACCCACTCCTTCCACCTTCTCTATCCTGTTCATTTTTTCCAAGGTGAAGAATGTGAAGGAGGAGAACACAGTGTGTTTAATAGCTTTAGGCCATATTCCACACAGTTCAGCTTTCCTCCTCTTCATATGGCTCACAATGTGGATCCAGCACACAAATATTTGCCAGGTAGTTTGTCTCTCTCTAAAGACTCGGTCTACCTTAACGCAGGACGCCACTTAAAGTCACATGGACAGACGGAGGCCAGGACAAGTCCCCCTTTCATCCCACGGACCTGCCACTCTCTGGTATTCGGGGTCATCCAGTCACTTGAGTCTGCACCCCTCCATGGTCTGCCTGTGAGGGTCTTTTCTTGCTGGGGAAGTGCCTGTGTGATAAATGTGTGGCTTGCAACAACAGCTGAGACTAAGACTTGGCTCAGCCTTCCCACTGCCTGTTGCAGACACAAGTGTGGTTTCCTCATATCTTGGCTCATTGTCATGAATGACCTCTTTCATTTTTCCCCACCTCCAATAATAACCAAAGTCCTCAACTCAGCATTTCAGAAAAAAAAATCCTTCTGTTTTTCTCTGAGGACTCTTTTTTTTTTTTTTTCGTTCTCATATTTGTTTCCACTCCTGTCTTCTTGGCAGAGTGAAATGCTAGGTCATTGCAGTAACTGTATCCACTGCGTGGTGGCTCGCTGGGCTGTGTGGGGTCGGTGGGGGGGGGCAACATGCGTGGCTTTTCAAAGATGTTCAAAACATACATCCACTTGCCAGAAACATTTTTCATTCACCAAAAAACGATTTCTTACTCCCACTCTCTGCTTGGGTTGTGCATGTGGGTTTGTTTCCACTCTTTTGTTCCTGCACAGACAGCTTGTCCGCCGAGCTTAAAAAAGAAATGTCATAAAACTGTGATATACATGTTACAAAACTGTCCTACTGCATATTTTGTCCGCCTGTGGTTGGTGCAATTTCCGAAACTTTTAGGTCCAATAAATCATCCGCCCCGAGTCCAGTCTGCTGACTGGAGCCACTTCCAGATTTTACCTTCAGTCAGTTCAATCAGCGTGGTGTCACTTCAACCAGCGATTTATCTTATAAAAATAGGGGGCCTAACCCCCATCTCCCTCAACAATCTTTCATCCTGGTTTTGTGGCCCTTCCATATGTGCCTCTAATCTCTCCCTTGTGTCTCTGAAATGTCAGAGCGGCGGAGCGAGCATGTACTTGCTCGCTATGGATTTCCCATGGAATGCGCCATTTTCGGTTTACCCTGTTGCCTGTTTTGATAGGCGGTGATTATGGAGTATTTATTTTCTACTGGGTGTGGGAACCCAACCTGTTGGTGCACTACCGTTGTGCGTCAGGTTTGCCGTTTCTTCTGAAGTGTGACTCATACATTTTGATGCACAAAAACACACTCTGTCAATTAGATTAGATAAGATTAGAACGGATCAGATCAGATCTGTAATTAACATTCAGGTTCTGCACCAAAAGCCCCTTTTGAGGTGTTTTGTTGACAGTGGAAGGATAAAAAAATGAAGCAGACCATCAGAAAATAGAAAACCTGTCTCCAACTGGGGAGGGATGAGCATCAAACTGGATGCATACTTACCAGAAACCTGTTTTTTAAGGATTTTTTGATGGGTTTATGGATTGTTTTGAGTTTTAGGATGCTAACATGATATATATTTGCAAGCATGCACACATGCATTAGTGTACGTGAGGGGGTCGGGGGGGGTTGTGCATGCCTTTTCCTATTTGTTTGTGTTTGAGAGAAGAGAGCCCTAGCAAGTCACAGAGGTTAAGCCCCAACTATCTCACTCATTGGTGAATGGTGGAGGTCTGGGATCGGGGGTCTTAGTGGAGGAGGGGTCAAAAAAGACCGAGAGAGTGAATGATGGTGGGAGGGAGAGAGGGAGGCCCATGCAAGACAATTCCCCTGACGTTGGGCCATTCACAGACACAGGAAATGCTTGACCTCACACCCTGAGAAATGTCCACAGCGGCCCACTTGTGTTAAAGGTGTAATTGAGCATAATTAGGAGCTGGCAGAGGGAGAGATGTAGACGGACTTGCGTGCCCCACATGCCTCCCTTCCCCATGCCTGCCTCCGTCTGGCAGCCTGCGACACACCGGAGCCAAGCTCTCACTGCACAGATTTACAGCAAATACCATCTCTAAACAAGCACGGGGAACTTCACAACAACAAGGATCCTTTCAGCTCAGCTGTTTATTTTCAGGCAATAGCGAGGGAAGGTCTTACTTTTTTCTGAAATCTCCGCGTTGTGTAATCGAAAGGGTCAACTGCACACGTCTTAATTCGTTTGCCACACTCTAAACAAGGAATGGAGGCTTGGACACAGACACGTGAAACCATCACAGCAGATATTAGCTCTGCGTTCTGACCTTTCACCTTGACATCAGCTTCAATTCCTCCTTTGTCCCGGCCCACAGTTCACAGGAGGAGCAGCTTCAGGTGTTGTGGCGGCTTTTTCCACAGCAATTCTCTGCACATCGTCCTCCTGGGCCCCATTTCCTGTCGTTGATGTTCTTCGTGTTCGTGCGTCCCTTTTTCTGTCTACTCTTACGCTTCGACGTATTCTCCCGTGTGGAACATGGATGTAAAACACCAAACGTCTGACATGAACTCACCAAACAGCCAGCTGCTTCCTCTCAGAGCGGAGACAGGAATGCACTTTCGTTTGGGCCCTTCATTCATAAGAAATAAACCATCGACCCGCATGCAGGGGTTTGAGGGAGAGTAAGGGCTGCAAGCCATTGATGTGATGGGGGGTTGTGTAGGGTTGGTGGGTGGGTGGGATAAGGCTTGGGGGAAAGAACATAATGTATGGAGGGTGGTGCAGACCTCTCTGCAGAAACACCAGTCTCATGAGAAAAAGTCAGAACGAAGATGAAACGCAATTTAGTGGCCAAAAGTTGGGTTTGTCTTCTCATAGGTAAAATGAAATGAGGCCTGAGGGAAAGAGAAAAAAAAGAAAGAAGACATGTGGGAATGCCAGAATTGGAAATGTAAAGAGATTTAAGATGGAGGAAGAAGCGGTGATTAGGGAGTAGCACTGACTGAGGGGCGAGAGAAACCCCAAGAGGAATGGAGTGAAGGAGGGGGAAGACCTGGAAATGTAGGAAAGCTGGCGGGGAGCAGGAATGGGGGTTAGCAGAGAAGTCAGTGATCACTCAGGAGGTCTGGAACTCTGACCTCCGACCCCATAGCGGAGCGGATGCCACCATGGTGAAAATGTGAGAGGTGAGGTATGTGAACAACCCTCCCCTCCCTCCCCCGAGCCCTGGCGGAAACCATTCCCCCCATGATGAATGGGATGTTAGCATTGACACAAATTGGCCCATAATAATGACACAAGGCCACTAAGCACACAGACACGGAGTGACGGAGTGGGAATTACAGAGTGAACGAGAAGGCAGACAGAAAGAGAAGGAGTGAGAGGGTGAAAAAGAGAGAGAGAGGAGATGAAAAAGGAAAGACTTACCTTACCCAGTGGGACTGACAGAGAGGGGAGGAGAGCTAGATTTATGGTATCTTTGGTGTTTTCTCTCGACTCTCCTGAATGATAGGATTGCAGAAAGACCTGGAGTTCAGAGGGCCCCTGACACACACACACAGACACTCGGCCCATGGGGTTGTTAGCTCAGATTGCGTTGCATCCTTTCTTTCTCTCCCTAATTCGTCTCCCCATCCTCGTTGATCCAAATCCGAAGTGTTTACATCACAATCCGAAGCGCCACATGCATCCCGCTAAAAATAGCCGCTGACTTCCCAGTCGGAATCAGAAGAAAACGGCAGCGTCTCTTTTTATAGCTTCGGCATGACACAGCATGCTGAAGCATGCTTTTCTTTTCTTTTTTCTCTCCAGCCTTCCACCGAAACAAGGCATCCCTCTGTCTTTTCGGAAACACATGTATTAGATTAGGCATGTTGGGAGGCAAGGGTCACACTCCTGTCAGTAATTGAAATGTGATTATGTATGAGCTAACATGATTACAGGGGTGGAGGGGGGTGATTGAAAGGTGAATACCAGCCTGTGATGTGCGGCTGCTCACTTGTTCCACAGTAGACATTCCTGAGGTAATGGAACATGAATGAGTCTGGCTCTTTCATGCCAATGGGGAATCACCAAAACGTATTATACTTATTATATGTATTCCACAGTTCTTCCCAGTTCCAATGGTAGCAATCAAACACTGAGGGATTGCATTACTGAGCTCGGACCCTAGAAATAATCCCAGCGACACCGACAATAGCTTGAACCTCAGTTTCCCGATCATTCGGTCTCGGTTCTAAAGGTGCTTTTGAGTGTCATCTGTCCAATACCTGGATGGACTGGATCTAAGCTCTGCTCACACCTCATAATCATTGTAGGGAGGGGGGAAGTGTGGTTACCTTGCACTAGCTACTGGTGTGGTTAAGGTGTTGTTAGCTGCTGCAATAGCATCAGTTTTATTACAACTGGAGAGTATTGATTGCAAAGCAAAGAACAGCACTGAAGGCTTTTCTTCATGGAAAAGATATTTTCACGACTGGCTTTGAAAAGCGTTTTATTGACAGGTGGGTCATCCAATCACCGGCCAAGTATTACCTGCCCTTTTTTCAAACAGTTTCCAATGACGGCTTCTCAGATGATTCTGTGTAACAAACAGTATGGAGGTTAGGGTTAGGAGAGTGAAGCTGTCTGTTTGGGTTCACTTCTTTGATCCTACAATTAATCCACATTAATCAATCAAATATGTTGTTTGTGATTAATGCCCTCCAATAATAATGCAAACCACTTGAAATATTCAACTGAACGCACGATGCAAATGCCTCGACTGCAGGAGGTGTACTAAATGTCAGTGGCAGTAATGTATCAAACAACTCTGCATGCGATTGGAACGGTGCAGCTTCCAAAACACACACAAAAAAAGCTTATGAGGTAGGAAATGCGTTCAACATGTTTGTTAGTCTTTGTGGATGCACATGGTGCATTTCGGTTGGGTATGTAAACAGAGCCGTCTTTGTTTACAATAAAAAAATCAGCAGCATACCTTTAACTTCAGTCACAGAGCGCTGGGGAAAAGGAAAAAAACACATTAAACATGAAAGTAGTCAGTGGGTCTATCAAATCAATACAGTGTAATTACTGGTGAAAGCACATCTGTGTTCCTCACAGTGGAAGGGAGGAGAGCAGGCTTTGGAGATGTCCTGCAGATCCCCACATGAAGAGGAAGAGAGGCTTCACCTCATTGACGAAGGGTTGTCTGAGGCCAAAGAGGATTTTAACCTTTGTGCACATAGACATGGTTGTGTGTTTGCAAAAGTAATTTGTCAATGCCTTACAGTTCTGCAGCATAAGCGTTTTGCACCTGATTAAACCCGATGCCACGCTCCCCATCGACGCTCAGGTTACATTGCCCTACATGTGGCGCAAAGTGCACTGTTGCTCATATCCGCTGTCAGAATCGGCAGCTCCGGCAGACACACCGGTAGTAGGTTTCTCTAATTGGGCACGAAACAATTGTCACACTTTTAAAAACCCAGCACGTCTGCAGAGGAGCTGCAGATATTCTGATAAACTCATCGCACACAACAAACAGGTGCAACCAGCAACACAGGAACTCTTCAATACTGAACCACCTCCTCCAGCTGTAATCGCTCTTTTGATTAGTCAGTGCCGCAGTGTCAGTGTTGAAGTTGTGGTTATGACAAATATTAAAATGACTGTTTAGTAGTTGTAGAAAACAGTGACCAATATGACAATGTTATGGTTGACTAATAATTATTTATCAGTCTTTCAACCAAAAGACTCCAAACTACCTTAAATATTCACACTGAATTTGACTCACAGTTCACATACATTCTTTGCCATTTTAGAAGACATGGATTATTATTATTATTATTATTATTTCTATTTGCCAAGAAGTAATTCTGGCACTTGCCATGTCAGAATACACGTGATTAGCTTTCTCCGCGTTGCTGTTTGGGTCCTTTGGCAACACAAAATGTGTCCATCCATTGTTGTGTCTGAGATCAAGGCAACAATCTCACCAGCCTCCCTCCACCGACATTCACATGGATGTATTCAGACCAGCGATGACCTTTTGTTTCCCAAATGAACCCAAACAGGATCACAGGGCAGGAATTGTTTGCATACAGTTGATTTTATTGTTTGTTTGTTTTTTATTTGACTAATTGGTTGGTGGGTGTGTCCAACCGCTGGATCCTGGTTCTGTGTGGAGGAGGATAACAATCTGTCACAATTTCAAATAAATGATTAAATCTAGAAATAATCAACCCTCAATTTCAGTATTACATAGAGACTGTTAAAGGTTCCTCATAGTAACTTTAAATATTTAATAATATTTGTAGATTTTGCCATGAATAAAGGAACTGAGAAGTCAACATATTTGAATAAAAAAGGAATAGAAAGCAAGCCACATATAACAGCCATATTACCGTATTATATAGACATTTTTCAGCAAAAATTTGTTTTGAATACCTTGTCTTTTTTGTGTATTTAATTACATTGTTTATTTGTCTGTATTGATCCCATTGCATTTAAATCTCTGATCATTTCGGACACTGAGAGTCCTGATGTCATTTAAGCCATTAACTTCTCTCAGTTCATCCATATTTATTGATATCAGAAGATGCCGAACTATTAAATTGTCCCATAACTAAGCATAAACAAAATCAAATCAAGAGATAGTTGTTTGACCGTTACAAGATTGTGTATTAATTTATTTCTTCTATCGTCAAATAGGTTGCAGCAAGTCATGAATTATATTCTTGATTTATGTAAGACACATGGATGGTTGAGGATGAAATTAAAATTCTGCTGCAGCGTTTAAACTTTTTATAGAATCAAAAATGTGCTCTTTGGGGAAGGAGATTAAAACGACCGATATTTAGGAGAAGCAGTGAGTGAAGTAGAAACTAAGAGTCATTCTCACACAACAAGGCTCAGGTTTGTGAAGTGAAACGTATGCAAAGCATCTATTTACTGTAGATGATTGACCATCGCATGCCTTCAGCAGGGCATCAAAGCCGAGGAAAGTAGGTCAACAAACATCTCAATCCATCAAAATAAACTCGCTTTAATTTGATTTTAAATCACAGAGGTTTGTTTGTTTGCATTTTTTTAGCGTTACAATTTTTTTTATGCTTTTTTTTTTTTAATAAATCGTAATTTGCATGAATTCTGAACGGATGTCAGCTCCCATTTGATCTCCCTCGACACGCTTTCATTGCGGGCCGACCGAGAAATTGCATACATTTTGCTTAATGAAAACGACCTGCTGCGAATTCATTGTCAACATACCAGAATCAATTCTAAGCATTGTCATCTCATATTTTGTCAGCGTCATACAGCCCTACAGCTGCTCCTCCGAGAACCCCCCCAAAAAAGGGCCTCCGAGTGTGAAATCGGACTTAATCAGGCCGGCGGTACCCCACCTACCAGTTGTCCGTCGTTATCATACAATGTACAATAGATACAGATACTCTGACCCCGACCACTGACTGTACACTGGAGATGATTTGAGGTGGGCCTCTTTCCTGTTCCCATTTATCATTCTTTCTTTCTTTCTCTTTCTTTCACCTCCCTATACCCCCCTCCTCCACTCCTCCCTCCCCCCTCTGTAATGTCTCAGCTGTCTGAGTGCCTGCTCTGTTATGGGTTCATTGGGCTGGTATGTGGCAGGAATCTTTGGATCAAGGTAATTTCACACTGTTCAACTTTTTCCCAGGCTGTTAAGCTTCCTTTTACCTTTGTGCCACTCAGAGAGCGAGATAGGGAGCGACACATGTAGCCGTTAAACACACACAGTGGCTCAGCGGCTGACGCCACCGGCGGAGCCGACAGGGGGGGTGGGGGGGTTGACTTGAAAGATACGGCCTATAAATTACAGTCCAACACCTCAGTTTCCCAAAAGGATCAGATTATTGCGGAGCTGATCCAGAGTGGTGGGGAGGGAGGATGGTCCACATTCATGTGCGGTGGTGTAATGAAGCTGCACGGCTGCCAGGGAAGCCACTGTGGTCCCCCCGACCCCCAACCCCCCCATTCATTTGTCTCTATCACTTATCACAAAGGAGATCAGCGTTCGTGTGCATGGGTGTGTTTTCCTTGCTTTCGCCGCATGTCTCAGGTGTTTCTGCATCTGTGACACATATCATACACTTTATTATTGGTAACAGCAGATCGGCGAGCACCTGATGCAGACGCAGCGGGAGGGAAACCCTCGATCGTTGTCGTAGTAATCTAGTCGTCTCCTCTGAATGCTCTTACATCCGATGTACCACCTGTTGCCAGGAGCGATAAGGAAACAAGGGCAACCGTGGCATGTGAGGGCTGCTCAGGTGTTCGCAATATTTGGTGTTTTTTGGTGTTTATTTTTAGGGACTTTGGGTTATTTTTGGGGACGACATGGTTAACTTTAATGTTTGCGTTTCCTCTCCGTGTGTTTGACAGACTCAGTGTAAATAGGCAGCTCCTCCTTTGTTCGTTATTGGGAGCGGTATGTGAATCATAGATTAAACATGATTCTGAAAGGCTTGACTTTGTCTGGTTTTTCTGCAGCTGCAGTTCACTCTGCAGCTATGTTCTCCATTTGTTAATGAATGATGAGATTAATTGATTGACTGATTGGTGCCATTATTTAAATGCCAAAGTTTTGTTTTTTTGATAAGCCTCGCCGTGAGATCTCTTTGACCTCAAGTTCAGTGTGTTTTAGTCTGAGCTTGTTGTGATTCCAGGTGGAAGTCCTCGGGATGTTGATCCTCCCAAAGCACAAAGAGACACAATTTTCAAACAAACTTGGATAGCTTTTTTTTTTTTTTGTGCAAAAATGTAGTTATTGTCTTGACGTACACAACTTCTCCCCTAGAAGTCCTTGCATTCTGCAACCAAGGACTCCGCTGGCTTAACAATGCCTTTGTTGTTGGTGTGCGTAGTGAAAGAAGGGAGAGTAATAGGCTGGAACTGTGGTGTGGTATCAGCAAGCAGCTGTTGCATGAGTGACAAAGTCAAGGGCTAGTGATATGAACATGGGAAAATCCTGGAGGAGCTGGAGGGGAAGAGACAGCGGCAGCAGCTGAGCCACTCTGCACCGCTCCGTGTGGATCGCGAGGCAGCCTTCACTGTTGCTGTTATGAGGGGGAGAGAAAAAAAAGTGTGAGAAAGCAGTTTATCCCTCTGTTAGGGCAAGGAAATATTGACATTATTTAGCAGCCGGTGCTCCAAACCCTACCTCTCTATCTGGCTCATTTGGCCCCCAGATTTGATGACCGCATGAAATGAAAGGTTGTTGGTGGAGTTCAAAAGACCAGGGTCAAGCATGTGAAAAGAGGGGAGGGAGGGAGGGATGGATGCAGGGAGGGAAGAAGGCAGGGATGAAGGAATGGGGTGGAGGGGTAGAAGAAAGGTAAATGAATACCAGACGGTTTGTTTCTCGTGTTAACTGAAGGTCTGGCCAGAGCTACCAGACCTTATTGTTCCACAACACGCACTCTATACCTTTTTTTTATTAGTCGATCCAAGAAAACAGAATCACCTGACATCATCCCAAAGGTGTGCATTTCTGATACAAGCATAAAAAGCATGAGAAAACAGATTCCTCTGGTTTTTTTGGGGTAAAGTATATCGTCCACTTCATTTCTTACTAATTACTTTATCGTCCCGTGGCACAACCTTTTCTATCTCGGATCTTTAAGGATGAGTTTCCTGTCACACAAATGTGACGCCGCCATGCAGAACCGCAGTGGCATCGATCAAAGCATATGCAAGGAATTAGTGGTCTTCTCTCGATTTAATGCTCTCAGCTCCATTAATGCGTTTGGACCAGAGGCGCTGAAAGGTATCTTACCTGACTTCCATGTCTGGTTTTTAACGTTCGGGCTTTCATCTCTGCATCACGCAGTCAACATCTTGTCCCAAAGATGTCAACAATTAAGATTTTGCTCTTTATGGGGTTTCTCTTCTTTTTTTTTTTTTTTTTTGTTTTTTGCTCCCACTTGTTTCTTTTCAAGTTAATGAGATAAGGGCATGACTCAAAGAATTCGGGAGGACATGTTTGCATAAAGAATTTTCTGAAGGAGTCTTGAAGGGAAGTCTGCAAGGGCGGGCGCTCGGTGCCAAAGCTGCATTGTTGTAACATCAGTCATGAAGGGGGAATCAGAGAAATCCCACAGGTGGTTAGTGGAGATGTCAGCTGCAAACACTCACATCATAGAGAAGCAGACCCCCCAACAGTGCAGGAGGTCAATATTAAAGATTCTGTCATGTTGGAGAAAGCACCATTTATCACATCAGCTGGTTGCTGGGCAGATACATGTCTCAAATGTTTAGAAATCTGATGAAAATCCATAACTTTTCCATCTGTTTATTTGGGACAAACAGAATTGGTCCCGTCCCGTATGATGACACACTTTTAATCGATTTTATTGGTGCCTCGTCTTGAGGTCTTCTTGTTTCTTTGTATAACTTTAGATGAATGATATATTTAGATTCTGATCACAGTTTGGAGTCATTTCAAATGTGAGGGAAAAGCGCAACACTTACCGGTTTTGTGTTTTGCGACTCAAACGCTTTGTTTTTCATGGATCAGTGAGATGCAGCTGAATGCAATGAAGCATTTGAACACAGCGCGAGCCAAACGCTTCTACAATTTTACCAACATGTTTGTTCGGTTGGAGAGAAGTTCGTTGTTGTTTTTCCAGTTTTGCATTCCGTCTGGTGTTTTATTTTTAAATCGTGGATGAGTGAGTTTTCTCTGTATTGTTGTTTGACACACACATCTGCAGTTACTCAAGCACAGAAAAATTGAAACGTGGGCACGAAAAAAACAACTTCTATGTGTCACATCAACGACTTTGTGGTTCGGCGGCGGCCACAGTTGTCCTCCAGATCGGTTTAAGAAGAGCATCTGAGAACGATTTTCTTTTACACGGCGCTTGTTGTGAAGCTGCTTGTTGTGAAGCTGCTTGTTGTGAAGCTGCTTCGGAGAGCGTCGGAGCGTGTTGCTGTTGTTGGACGTCTCCATGCTCCTATATGAGTTGGCGGGAAGAGACCTGAGATGTTCAGTTGGCAGATGAATCCCCCAAAAAAATGTTACCTGAAGGAGGAGGAGAGAGGAAGCAGCTGGATGTTTCTGTGAGGCTTCGTCGTGTCACCTGCTGCTTGATTTCTTAATTGTTTTCTTGTTAAACTGCCGCATTTAGTCACAGCGTGAGCGCTTCTATGTTCACACATAGACACACTTTAATGAAGTAAAAAAATTCCAACAATTAAATTCGTTTTTTTCCACCTTCGTAAACATCAATCCCTGTGGATCTCCTTTTACTTCAATACTAATACATGTTATATGTTCATAGAATCTAAATAAAACTGAAATAAAGCATGTTTGTTGTCCAGGAAATTAAGAAATGAGCACCTTTATATTCTAAGCACAAATTGTTTCATTTTATTCATTTTCTTTTTGCACAAATAATTAAATCTCTGAATTAATTTCAGTAAAAAAAGTCAGTTCTGCGACCGTTCAACAATAATCTATTATAGTTTGAGTGTTAATACCTTTATCAAAAATCATCCAGCAATTATCCTTTACATGTATTGTGACAAAAATGAGGATAATATATATAAAACAGTTTGAACACAGATATATAAATAATTAATATAGAATTAAAACTGAAGTGGAATTTCACATAAATCCACCAAAGTTTCTTTGTTACATCAGCTTTATGTCACATTTCTGTTTCTTTGAATTCTTCAACGAAACATATTGATTAGTTAGATTGTGTTATATTCTAATAACACGATGTTAATCTTTTTTATTTTATTTAATTCCATGAAGAGTTGTATTTCCTCCCTGACGGTTACTGACCTGCTGATGCAGGTGTGCTGTTTGTAGATGGTGTTTGTGGTATTTTCTCTTCACATACCTGAGATCTTATCTATTTAAACCAGTTTACTTTGGAAAAGCTTTGTTTAAAGAATAATAATCTTTGTAGTCATTTTAGTTTCACTTTTAGGTTGATGGACATGAAAACCTGAGAAACTTCCCTATGAGATGATTGTTATTTTAATATGCAGATTTTAACCAATAGTGTGTGTAAATATATAACATTAAATGCTCTATTTTTGCCTTGTTGTTTTCATTATGAATAATGTCAAATGAATGCCCCCCTCTGTTTGGCTTGGCTTCACATCTGTTTCTGTCAAATTCCCCTCTGACACTTCTCTTCTCTCACGTGGGACATTTTTCTCAGCGTCACGTTTTAAATGTCGGTAAAATAAAAAACAAACAGCCAGAGAGGCACGTTTATGATCGGCAGGCACCCCGGGGTGCTCCCTGCCTGCCTCTGGTCACTAACGGGGATTTCAAACTGTGAAAAGGTGCGATGAGGATGAGTTACTGGTCGATCCTCACTGCAAACAGTGACTTTTACATGTTGATCAAACCCCACAGGGAGCGGGTTAATAACTGCGCTTGGTTTTAAATGCATAATAATAATAATTTCGGAGATTTTCTGGATTCATTTGTCACTAAAACCGAGCACGAAAGAGAGATTTCTCCACTAGTTTCCAGGAAATAGCACCAAATTGAGAAGTGGGCTTTAGTCCCCCCTTCTCTGATTATTTATCAAGCTTTTATTAAAGAAAAGAAACATTTCAAAACTCGAAAGTGCATGAAATCATTTGAGCCGACGGATATTTCTTCCAGTGTGCAGCGCAGAAATGTCACCAAACTTTTCAGTTTTTTTATTTTTATTTATTTATTTTGTATTGACTGCTCCCTTCCCGGTATATACACTACCAAGTCTACCGTCATGACGTGGTGACGTGTCTAACGTATGGGCTGAGTTGCGAGTTTATTCTGGTATGGTAATTGAACGCTTCCGGGGACAAAATGCGCTGCTGCTTGTGCTCTCTCTCTCTCTCTCTCTCTCTCTCTCTCTCTCTCTCTCTCTCTCTCTCTCTCTCTCTCTCTCTCTCTCTCTCTCTCTCTCTCTCTCTCCGCTGGCGTCACTGTTCCGCTGCAGCAACTGCAGAAAATAAATAAAATAAAATAAAAACTTGACAAGTGTGTTAATGTCTTCGCAAGTTGTTTGACAACAGAATTAACCTCTTTTAATATTAGTTAAGAAAAGGTTCTTGATTGAATATTTTTACTTGGTGAAAAAAACCCCAATAAACTATGAATTTAATAATTAAATTAAACTCGAGCCATATTTTTAAACTTTAAAGGAAGCATGATTATACTGTTGTGGACGTTTTTGCAGGACATGCTGTTGGTTGTGATGTTGAATCATCGAACTGCAGCATATCTTTAAGTATTTTATATATTTTAAAAAATGACTTTAAATGACTGCTTGTAACGGAGTAAAAGAGACCATTACTGGCACCAGACGGTGGATCTGGGATGCGTAATTGCGCGTCCTGGTGAGCTGGAGCAGTTGATGCTGGTTTTGGATCACCTGCCTCTCCACCGCAGCACCCCGTCCCGACACATTTCATTTGGTTTGGCTTTCTTTCAAAACTCTCAACGAGTCGTTTTAATCAGAAATGGCACACCAACTTAGTCTGCATTCATTCCAAATTAAGAAAAAAAAAGTGTATTCTCATCAGACAGGTGTTGCACGTTAAACTTTAATAATGATTTTTTTTTCCCATTCAGAATGAAGAAATTTCGATTTTTCTTTTCATACTAAACATAATTTAATTTTTGAATTGGGAGTGTTTGTGTTTGAAGACACCTTTGACTTTTTACCAAGTCACCAAACTACCCAGGATGCACTGGAGGAGGACATGAGACTGCGTATATGAGACTTATATTATGAATATCATATAATGGGATTTCATTCAACTCCAAACCATGATTCCACTCACGTGACGCTCTGTTGCGCGTTAAAGCAGCAGACTGATAGATGACCACAGCAGAGGGGGGAGGGAGGGGGGGAGAGAGAGAGAGAGAGAGAGAGAGAGAGAGAGAGAGAGAGAGAGAGAGAGAGAGAGAGAGAGAGAGAGAGAGAGAGAGAGAGAGAGAGAGAGAGAGAGGTATAGAAGAAGTCTGCCCAGTAACAATCGCACAGCCTCGGTCGAGCGCTGAGGAACTATTGGCTATGCAAATAGACACAGGGAGGAGGAAACAACTTAGACTGGAAAAAAAAAAAACTTTAAAGAGACATTTCCCCTACTTTTCTCACAAGCACTGCCATATAGCCAACAGGCTTCGGGTGGAAATTAACAGCTCCAAAGCGCTGAGGACTTGCGGTCCCCAGTCCTGCCCTGATGCAAGTCTGAAGTCTCGCTTCATTCACGGCTCGCTCTTTGAAGTTGACTGAGAATAGCGCGGGGATTAACATATTTACCCATGCAGATTCCCTTTGTGACTGTATGTGAGGCTAAATCATTTGGCAGTCTTTTTTTTTTAATTATCTACTCAATGACTTAGCTTCGTGTCCACCTGCTTGTTTTCCATATAAATTATACCACAGAATCCTCTCTCTCTCTCTCTCTCTCTCTCTCTCTCTCTCTATATATATATATATATATATATATATATATATATATATATATATATATATTGATTCATAGCAGGAATTTTGATAAGTTTGTTGATAATATTTGAGTTGTGCAAAGTCAATGACTCTCATCTTTGTGTTATCTTTGACAGAAGATTGTGCAAAAAAAAAAAAACATTCAACGCTGCTTCACATTTCCTAGAAAGCTATCTCATAAACCACAAGCAGTTTGTGGCTGCAATGAATTAAATAGTTCGTAAGACCGTGTGTGGGTGTGTGTGGGTGGGAGGATGGGTCTGTCCTGTGCGCGCGTCCGTCCGTGCGCGCGCACGTGTCCCTGTAAGTTAACATGTAGTGTTTATGGCCACATACATACAGCATATCTACATGCGTCATGCTGCTGAGGTTCACTGAGTGCGTTTGAAAAAAAAAAGCTGCCTGACGAGTTAAGAATAAAGCAACAGGAATCAGTCGCTTCTTTTTCTTCCTTCTGAGTTAAACTCATATTCAAAACACCTTCACAAGGGGGGTCACTTCAACAAGTCGCCTCAAGTTAGTGTCCTGAAGGCTTTTTTATGCTGCAAACGTGCGTAATAATAAGACAACACCGAAAAGACACTCAGTCCTGTATTATGTTAAGTGTCACTTGTGCCTTCCGCTCTAATTATCGTCTCAAGGCAATCAAGCAGCAGAACAAAAAAATACATCAAAAACACAGAAAAGCATGTTTTATCTGAGCGCAGCCATCCATCAGTCGTGTTGAACATGTCCCTTAGAATGTATAGATATGTTATAGATATATACATATAGATATATGTTTAATTCAGCCTTAAACTTAAACTGAAAGCCGGTTAAAGTCCTGTTTTTTTATTATATAATGCATTTATTCTGCACACTTCACTATATTGTATTCACTTTCGGGAGCGTGTCCGCCTTATAAATGTTCAAATGCCACAAGTTTGGTGAAAGTTGTCGCGCATGCCAGGATTGAAGAAAGGAGGGGGGTGGAAGGGGGGGGGGGGGGCTGGAGTGCGGCATGTTGCTTCTGGTCTATGCAGAGGTAATGAAGTGAGTTGCGTCAGTGGCGCATGCAGGGCAGGCTTGAAATGCGCCTGATCTGGCCAGGCGGATGAAAGTAGAGGCGCACTGTGGGGAGAGAGGAAAAAGTTCTCAACAAGGAGAGGCAGGACTACTCTTACGGAGCCCCTGCAGTCTCACTTTTTATGCCTCTACAAGACTTTCCCTGCCATCCTTTTGCATTTTTTTGCTCTGCAACGCCGCTTTAACGTTTCCGAGAGAGAAATACTACTTTTTCCTTTTTTTTTTTTTTTTTTTTTTTTTTTTTTTTACTTAAGTGAAAGCACCAGCACCATGGAGCTGCTCTGCCTCGAAATGGACACCATCCGAGCTCGTCCCGATCCGAACCTCCTGTGCGATGACAGAGTCCTGCAGAGCTTGCTGACCATAGAGGAGAGGTTTCTACCCCAATATTCCTATTTCAAAGCCGTCCAGAAAGATATTCAGCCGTTCATGAGGAGGATGGTCGCGACTTGGATGTTGGAGGTATACCGAAACACCGAGTGCCGAAGTGTCTTATTATTTTCCGTGCTCGACTTTAAAGCCTCCCGATTTGTTTCGCTGCTGCTTTACTGGCGACTCTTTGCAATTTTCGGACAGCAGATAAGACCCGCAGCTCTCCTTTCTCGCCCGCTTATTCGTCATATTTCTCGCCCTTTTAAAAGTATACGCTCGCGAAGACTCTGTTTGTGAAACTTGGAGCCGTGGCATCCGTGACACCGGAGCATTTTCTGCGATATGCCTCGCGCGTTGTCTGCACGAGCTGCTCGTTGATTCTTTAAATGTTATTATTTTAGATAGCCTGAATATTTCCATGCACACGTATGCACTCCCCAATGCAATGCTGCCCTGCGCTGTCCTATCGCCATGTTGGTTTTTACAGGAGCGCTCGTGCTTTTAAGAGGACTTTACAGTGTCATAAACGCAATAACAGCCGCTGAGTCCCATCGGCAATGACAGAGGAGGGTCTTTTGTGTCCACCGAATGCGGACACGGTGTCGAAAAGCGTTGCAAACACTTTAGGTATCTATTATAAATGTCGGAAGGGGCGAGGGCCTTATCTGTTCTTTCGGTCTTCCCCCGATGCGATGCCTCACTCTGGAATTATGTTCGATTTTTGACACTAAGTCTAATATTTCTCGGCAACATCCACCTGCAAAGAACCGCGAGCCCCTGCGCTTTATTTTCATGTAAATATTGTCAGGGTCCGACTCACTGGGGATTTTTAATTAATTTTTGAAATAAATATATCGGATCGCCGGTGACGCACATCAGACCAACCTCATGCGACTTGTCTTTTATTTTGACGTTTTATTCCTATTTATCGCGCGCGGATTTGGTTCCGGATAGTCGGGACTGATACAGAAGACCCCAATGAAGATTATGATGCGAAGAAATCGGTCTAGATAATTTATCTATATTTTTAATTATTTTATGAAAATATGACGAATGAAAAAAAAAACGGTGTTTCCGTGTGCTGCGCTGTCGGGGTGTTTTTTTGGCTCGGCTGATTGTGACTTGAATTCATTTCTTAGTGAATGAACTGCAGGAATGTGACTCTATTGACAGTATGTGTCCGAGACTTATTTCATTCTTTGTCAAATCATCTATTTCGAATTAATTTATGATGTCGCAACCGATTAGGGCTGGGCGCAAATTCTTGGCCGTGCCCCAACTATGTGTGTCATTGAATTTATATGTGCTCTTTATGTGATTAGACTTTTGTTTCGTTTCCCCATAAAAGTTTTATATACATTTCAAGTGCTGGAAAATAAGGCAGGTTTCTGCAGGGTGGGTGACCGATTCCAAATGCTAAACATTGCTGCATTGTCTGCTCTTTACTCAGGTTTGTGAGGAGGAGAAGTGCGAGGAAGAAGTTTTCCCCTTGGCCATGAACTACTTGGACAGATTTTTAGCCGTGGTGCCCACCAAAAAGTGCAACCTGCAGCTGCTGGGAGCAGTGTGCATGTTTCTTGCATCCAAATTGAAAGAGACTCGTCCATTAACCGCAGAGAAGCTTTGCATCTACACAGATAACTCCATCAGACCACAAGAGCTGCTGGTAAGCAACAGTTAGTTCTGCACATTTCACAAAACTCACAGTCACACCTCCGAGGAGGATTCGTGTCGCCATCATCAGCTGGTTGAAGGCCTACGGCTGCGTGATACGTGTCTCCATCGTGTTTGCTTTTTGAAAGAAAGTGGGGCTAATATCTCAGTTGGTTCATGGTATAGATGCACTGAAAATATGTTCATTTTGACCATTCAGCTCCAAAGCATCTCAAGCCAAACTCCAGGGTTGTCCTCATCTCACTCGGACCGCGGCGTCATCAAAAGGTGCATGAAAAGCGAAAGCCTCACAGTGGATTGTTCCACAATGGCTCTCTTTACTGTACAAGACCCTCTGGGCTTTACAGTATCCAAGCAGCCTGTGCAGTGGTCTCCATCGCCATCTAGTGGCAGATATTTGCACAGAGCAACGAGGTCAGCTTGAACTCCAGCCAAAGTTCTGACTCTGTTCCTGTCAGCTAGAGAGGGAGAGACAAACACAAGTTTGCCTTTTACAGTTCAGCTTTCATCCAAAAATAACCGTCGATGCACACGTTTCTGATATTATGTCACGCTGAAATGCAGCTTGCAGCCACAATGGCACATGTAAGCGATGATGCAGGTGGGTCATTCGGAGTATAAAAAACATTCTTCTCTCTCGTGTGTGCTTTAAGGCGTCTTCGGCCCCGATAATACCAGCTGCCTTTACCAACTCAAACCAATTAATTAACTGAGTTTCACATCAGATAAGTGTTTCCCCCACTGCTCTGTGGTGCTACATAAACATTCCTCAGTAAACAACAGCCAATCCCACCCATGTTGTGAAAGAGGCCACATATTCGGATTCAGACGTGGCTGATGGTTGAAGGCCTGCCTCGCTGCCGGCTCGCCCCCCCCCCCCCCCCCCCCCCCCAAAACGGACTGCTGTCAGCGTTCTTCCACTTCCAATCCTGTCAAGCTGCTGTTGGTTTTGTTGGGTTCTGATGCATTTTCTGGAAATCCAATTTCGCTCTGGAGTATTGTGTCATGTTTAACCCCCCCTCACTTTCTCTTCTGTGCAACGGTCAGCAGACGAGTGAACAGAATGCACGTTAAAGTGCTGCGCCGTTCGCCGGGGACGGACTCGTATAACACAGTATGTCACGCTGCACTTTACAAGAAAACGTCCGAGCTTTATCTTCAGTGTGAAGACGAAAGCCCTCAGTCCTTGAACTGGTTTGCCGGGGCCTCTTCTCGCTGTTTCTGTATAAGGCAGTATTTTGGCTGACATGCAGATACAGGAAACAGAGATCAGCTGCTCGGGGCATGTGATCGTTTTTAGGTTTTTTTTTTAGGTTTTTTTTGTCCTCGTCTTTGGTAACCATTTCTTGTAAAGAGAACCGCAATGTTACAAAGAAGGTGTGACCAGAGGAAGGCAGTAGCAGAAGGAAGTGGGTGCCTGCCTGCCTGCCTGCCACTCTGTAAGCACAGAGTCTGTGTTGCAAGGGTTGTCGTAGCCGTCGCGAGGCTTGACTCTCGCTTGCTGGCGCTGATGGAAAAGGCTTTCGAGAGCAGGAGGCAGCCATATTGCAAACGTTACAGCAAATGCACTCGACAAACCCAGCCTCCATATGATTCACATCTTTGACATAATGGTTACGCATCTCCAAGCAAGCAGACACTTTGAACCTTAAGGTCAGAGGTGCTTTTATTTTCTTATTTCCTTCCATATAAGCATCTGTAGGTACAAACAGAATCTTGCTGAATGGCATCAGCGAGATCAGAAAACAATGCAAGGTTTGAAAAATGTCACTTTGATCAGAAATGTGCAGCTGGTGGCAGGGTCAGTGGCAGCCATGTTGTCTCGTGACTGAGTCCATGTGGTCTCTCGCTCACTGAAAAGGGAAAATGAAGAGCCAGTCCAGAACCATACCACGACATTTTTTCCCAAATTAGTCACCGAATCTTCCGTTAATCACCTCCCCCTCTAGGAAGTGAAAGTAACAATACACTCTAAGAGAAGAGAACACCACACCTAGTGTCCCCCCCCCCCCCCCCCCCCCACACACACACACACACACACACACACTAGTCACATTTTCCCAAGAGATCTACATTAATGTGATTTGAGAAGATTCCGATGATGCAGAAATAAGGTGTTGAGTAATGATTGATTCAGAGCCCAACGTTTCTGTTTCCTGCAAAGTCTTTAAGTGAAATGTGTTCATGAAGAATAATATGGGCTGAAAGGGTGAATTTAATATAGAAGGACCGAAGGGCTTTAACAGAATTGGCAGCAAAATGCAATAAAAAAAATAATCACGTAACCTTTCGCAACATACAATGGATGTGTTTCTTTAAGTCTAAATGATGAATGCATTGAGATAAAATTAGATAATGAAACACTGTTTACATTTATCAAACATAACAGATTTATTAGTGGTGCTGCTCGACGAGAACAGCCTTCTATACATTTTCACTCTGCGATCACACACACACACACACACACACACACACACACACACACACACACTGGAGAACCTCTGGTGGGCCTCTTTAGGAAAGTCCCCAGATGCCAGACAGACAGACGGGGAGGGAGACAGTGTTGTGAGGTCACCTGGGTTGGTGGCGCTGCTGGTGTTTCTCTCTCGGGGCTCCGGCCAAGCAGAGGACTTAACGTACGAACTATAATGCTAAAACCTCCACACGGACTAACGTAAGGGGGTAACGTAAGCGGCTGTATGCGGTTGTACTTTGTGTCACTTTCTAAATCTCATTTTTGGTTATCTCTCTCCTCTCTCCTCTCTCTCTCCAGGAATGGGAACTGGTGGTGTTGGGGAAATTGAAGTGGAACTTGGCAGCAGTTACGCCAAACGACTTCATTGAGCACATTGTGAGGAGGCTGCCGCTGCCCGAGGATAAGCTGGCACTTATACGCAAACATGTCCAGACCTTCATCGCCCTCTGTGCCACAGGTAGGACGCCACGGAGCTCACCTGACATACGCTTATCTATTATCTACAGATGCTTTGTCCAAATTCTGAGGTTTAATTGCGGAAACCGATCCATGAGATGACCGAGCAGCGTGCATCGTCATCTCTGTAGGGTGTTTTTTTTTTTCTTCTTTTTTTTGGGTGTTGCAAGTGACAGCCGAGACCAACCCAGCTATAACGGCTTACTACATACTTTCTCATGTTGCAAAATACCTTTATCTGCACATTCTTCCCTCAGCACCATACCAAAGCCCTCTTTCCCTCAGTAACATGCGGCAACAGCTCCGTGCAGAGGTGTGCTGTTGGGCCAGTCCCGGCCCGCCGTGACTTAAGTGAGACGCATTACCTCCGATGGGAAAATATTCTCCCTGAGAAAAGCATGTGTCATAGAAGACATTTCAGCCTTCAGACTCTTCGGGTTCTGACGTCCATCATTTGTCTTCTCCCAGGCTGGTATGTGGTCATGTTTTTAGAGGCATATCAGTGGCTTCCAGAGCATCCAGTAACACTTCAAAGCAGACTTCAGGCTGGTTTGAGGGGCATTCCCATGTCGCACGGGGTCGAGAAGAGGAATGGACAGGGGTGGAGGCGGGCGGGCCATTGTCTTTCTGCTCTTTAGGTGAATTGTTCTCTCGAGATCAAACATCCAGCAAGTCGTGGGAGGGACAGGGAGCCTTTAACATGATCCCAAAGAGACGGAGAAGATGCAGGAGGGGGAACAGGGGAGTTTGGAAAAGCCAGAGGAGTGTATTGTTTTTGCGCTGCCATTTCTAAGGCATGTCATGTTTTCATATCTCTTTCCCCTGCCGCCTTCCTTCCCTCTTTCTCCCCCCCCCCCCCCCCTCCTAACTTCTCACGCTTCCCCGCCCTACAGCTGGAGGACATGATAGCTTTCCCATGTTGAGATTCTCTATAAGGCAGGTTTCTCCTGTTTGCACCTCCTCCAGCTCCTCCTGCAGACGAGATAGAGACTCAGGGATTATATTAATATCAATGATGAAATTGTACAATTCACTCACAATAATTTGGCACTCTTCATTTGTGTGGGTGCCCCCCTCACACACACACACACACACACAAACACACACACACACACACACACACACACACACACACACACACATAACCGCCACCAGCAGCAGCTTCCTTTTCTTCAGGCCTCATACAGGAATGCTAACTACACCCCCTCATGGGAAACAGCCCCTTGTGCTGACATCATTCAGAGGAGTGTGTGTGTGTGTGTGTGTGTGTGTGTGTGTGTGTGTGTGTGTGTGTGTGTGTGTGTGTGTGTGTGTGTGTGTGTGTGTGTGTGTGTGTGTGTGTGTGTGTGTGTGTGTGTAGTTAGATGAATAGATACAAGGAGGCGACAGGTATTTACAATGTCATGTGATGGAATCCCCTGCAACCGTTGTGCAACAGATGACAGGGTGAGAAAAGTTTGCAAGAAAAAACTTGTTTGCAAAGTTTTGAAGAACATTTTCCCCTCAACCTTTCCTGCTATCTCACCCTGTCTCACCCCCACATGTCACCCCTTATTGTGTGCCAGTGGATTCATGTGTGGAATGACAACGTGTGGGTGATCAGACCTATTCCCAAAGCATTGTGAAAGACTCAGCACTCCCCCCCCCTTAATTGCTTCAATGAGGCAGTGGAAATAAATTTACGAGCCTCCCGGAGTCGTCCTCCTGACATTGTGTTTTAGGAGAGAGAGACTTTCTGGAGATAACTCTAGATTAGCAACAGGCCATTTATCTGTGTATGTTCTCCTCAGACTTGTATCCAGGCAAACAGAGAGTGAGGGCAAGACAGAGAGTCAACAATCCGGTGCATCTGAAGATCTCTGGGAATTCGAAAGCCCATTTGTGGAACGTTCCCAGCCTTAAATCTTTGGGGTTATCGGGTGAATCTCCTCCCAGACGTCGTCTGAGCCGGTGAAGGTGAAGACGACGGCAGACGGGAGATCTCCTCTGCGGATTTACATTTGTAAGACAGTTGACAACGGGTCACCTGTGGCCTCATTCAGCCCACCGCCACCCACCCACCCACCCACCACTACTCCCGCCGCCGCCGCTGAAAAAGAAAACACGCATAAAACCACGGCTCTCTGTTTTCAGGGGGGAACAAGAGAGAGACGAGGAGAAGTGGAGAATAAGGCCTCTCATTCCTAATGGCTCCTCTCTTTTGATGAAATAGTTCCGTTCGGGCCACTCGGTGGGATTTTGTCAGGTGGCGCAGGCTGGCTCTGTATTAATTAATAACATTGGCTGGTCCATTCAGCGCTATGCAAATGGCTCGGGGAGCTCAGCTAGAGGCTGGGAGAAAGGAGACAAAAGGCCTGGGCCCTTACATTTCATATGCAGAGCCATGCAAGGGTCAGTGCTGCGGGGCCACTTGATAGGAAACACCAGCGTTTCCCTCAGGCAGCCCGCCGGATAATAGCCCAGAAACAAGCTCATTAAGGGAGATTATCAACCTCCATTCCTGCACACAGACACCAAGCACTCCGAGCTTCCTCTTCTATTCTTATTCAATTGGGGTAAAGTGGGAGAATGGACGGGGTGCATGGGGCAGACAGATGCACCCCAACCTGTCTGCTGTGGTTATTGAGCTCCGTCTTCTTGCCATATTGGCAGGGATTATGCTCCATTTTTTTGTATATACCGACTCCAATAGCCCTCTCTGTAATGGTATGCATGGAATGGTGACAATAGTCATAGAAGTCGATCAAAAGGAAAGTCTGGATCCGGGCCAACACTTGCTCTCCTAGAGAGAGGATTGTCCTGGAGGGCACAATGGAGATTTTGCTACAAGTTGGGGTGTAAATAAAAAGCAATTTAAGCGAGTGAGTACTCACGCTTTTGTCCCAGAATTGATTACTTTTGGACCGTGTGATGTAACGTGATGATTGACTGGCTTCTCTGAGACATGATGGTAATGATTCTCAGACTAAGCCTTACAGCATGGGTTTATTTCCCTTTAGTAAATGAACATTTTATTCATATAGTTGTGCATACAGTGCTATGCATAAGTTTAGGCACCCCATGCCTAAGTTACGCTAAAGAGGAATAAAAAATCATCTTTTGTGAATTGATCTTAACGCCTTAATTAAACAAATTAGGAAAAATCCTACCTTTTAGGACACCAGTATGTTAAACTCCCATAGAGGCAGGCAGATTTTTATTTTTAAAGGCCAGTTATTACATGGATCCAGGATACTATGCATTCTGATAAAGTCACCTGGGCCTTTGGAGTTAATATAAAATCCAAATCCTACTCTTCACATACCTGGCATGGTGCTTTTCAGGTAGCCTATAGCATGCTAGTTAGCCTAATGATTTCTCAATGCAAATCAAACCAGCTAATAGGCTAACATTCACAAAGAAAATTGGTGTCCTAAAAGGTGGATTTTTCCTCATTTGTTTAATTAACGCATTAAGATCAATTCCCAAAAGATGATTTTTATTCCTCTTTAGCAAAACTTTAGCATGGGGTGCCTAAACGTATGCATAGCACTGTATATCTAGTCAAACGCTCATGGCTTTTTTGTCTATAGAGGAAGTGTCAAACTCATTATTTTTAGGAACCAGTCACCGGTCTAATATTCATTCACAAATCCTCTTTTCCAGCGGCCGGATGCTCCGTTCGGTTTCCCCTCCCAAGTACACGGAGAATCCCCTCCGGACTCCACATTCTGGAGATGAATGAGTCATCTCGCATGTGGTGAATGAAACGGCTCTTTACTGGTGTTTGTTTACGTACGACCTCCTTTCATGTTCGCTGACTCAAAAAGTCGAAACAAATTAGCAACGTCCGCCGACAAATTGTCATCCGTCCACGTGTCTGCGGGTCGGAATCCGCCGTCCGGTCCGTCGCCAGCGAGGGGAGACGCTTCCTGACAACATCTGCCCAAAAAATGTGACACGCAGCGTGAATCATCGGAGCTGCATGTCCTGAGTTCCCCTCCTCCACCTCGCTGGTGTAATCAGCACCACACTGTAAATACTGTGGCCAGCTGACTCACACCAGGAACACAATGAGAGATTTTTTTTTTGCTCTACAGGCTGCAATTATCCCACCGAAAAAACGTTTTTAAGCTTACATGTTTACCTTGGAGGAATATGTTCACCACAAAGACTAATATTTGTGATTCTGAAGGAAATGTGGCAGCGAGTTTGACCTCAACATGTTTTGCCGTGACGTCGGACTATTCCTTCTTTCTTCCTTTGATTTTGAAGATTTCCCCCCGTTGATCTGGATCCACTGACGTTATCGCTGCTCTGACAGCGGAGATGATGGTGCAACAGCGAGGAGAGCTGTCACGGCACGCTATTCTGTTTTCTGGCCAACGAGTGGAAATCGCAGTTTGAGCCGGTTGTGTGACTCAGACTCTCCCATGTGTTGTTTTGTTGTTTGTCTCCGGAGTGACGAGAGGTATTGGAATATGACGGATAGCAAGTTATCGATTCTAGATCAGGGATTTCTCCGCTTGTTGAAGATCTCCTGGAGTCCAGTCGGGAAGCCGTTGTGAGTCTCTCTGCAGACCTTGTTTTGACTACCAGGCTGTGTTGCATTACTGCCATGCCAATCCCTGAAATGATGTTTGTTTTTGACCTTAATCAGCCAAGGCCCTGGTCCCTCGTAATGCTGCTCCTTTAATAAACAAGGCCAATAAGCGCTACACGTATAGAATACAAGACCCTGATTTATAGCGCTGGAAAGTGAGGAGAGGGTGAAAAGGAGAGCTTTCTTCTTTTGGCTCTTGTTCAACTTTCCAACTTTTAATTAATTTACAAGTTTAATGTGCATACTGTGCATCACAGCCACCCAAGAGGAGCGGGCCATGTAGGGCAGCGGACTGTGTGACCAGAGGCCAGAGGATGAAGTTTTTCAGGCGGTAGGAACACGGAGGAATGGAGATGAGGGGGCACCGGGAGGAGAAAGGGCCATTGAAGGGGGTGAGAGGCGTGCAGGCCAGGCCAGCCAGCCGCTGCTGCTCACAGGGAGCTTTCCATCGCAGGCGTCCCCACTCAGCTACATACACTGTTTATCCTCCGCATGAATATCAATGAGGGCCTCCTAAAATACGGCCATTCTTCCCCCCGCATGCAGCAGCCACCAGGCCGGAGTGTCAGCCTGCATCGGCTGCACGCGCTCCTTCCTTGTTCCCGCTACAGACCTGTCTTGTCTCGAGTGCGAAAAATCAGCTTGCTGCCCACTGTCCGCCACTCAGCTCTCCCACAAACCTGCATCTGTGTGTGTGTGTGTGTGTGTGTGTGTGTGTGTGTGCGTCTTGAAGCATCAGTGCATTGTTTCTCGTAGGTGTCTGCCTCCCTGCCTGTCAGCCTGCGCTCACTGCACACGTACAGTAAATCCGTGTATGCCTTTGTCTGCGTACCCCTCTATAGAAAGTTTGCTCTTACAGCAGTGATGTAATGCCGAGGGGGGCTTTGTGCGCTCTTTCCTCTTGGCTCGAGGTATCCTTTAATAAATCGTCCCTTGGCGGAGGTCCAGCGGCTAACACAGGGGTGTATAATAAGTTCATTTATTTGTCAACACTGAGCCCACAAGATGAGAAAGCGCCTGGCTGTGCATGTTAAAAAGGCAGCGAGGGGGCTGCCTTTACAGCTATCAAAGGGCCTACCTCTTTGATTCCAGATTTAAGAAAAAAAAAGGAAGAAAAATCTCCTTCATGGCCATCGCACGCAGTTTGCTTTGCAACTGAATATGGCAATATGTTAATGTGCAGGCTGTTTCTATGCCCCCACTGCCCCACTCCACTAGCCCATAGGTGGCCGAGGAACAGAGGAATACTTGTGGGGGGGGTCGGAGGCAGGAGGTGAGGGTCGCTGGAGGGCGACTCTTTTCTTTCCTCAAAACCTCACAAGAGTCTGGACACGGACTTCAGAGTGATGTGCGTCGGGGGTTGTTCCCCCCCCTCCCTCTCACCACCATCCCTTCCTTTCTCCTCGTCGCCACTCCGTCCATCCCTCCTTCTTCATCTTCCTTCCCCCCCATCGACCCCGTGTCTCCCCCGTCTCCCCCCCCCCCCCCCGTCCAGCCACACTCTTTGTCCAGCCTGTCTCTCAGCAGAGAGGGGATGGGGATGCTGTGTGTCTCTCAATTGGGTGAAATGAGGTGATGACTCCGGACAATGGAGTCACACTCTTCTGCCTTCCCCTCTCGCGGGCCCGCCACTCTATTAATATGCTAACAGATAGGAGGGCCGCCAATGCAAACCGCTGGCCTGTTGTAGCAACAAAGACCAGGGCATGTGTGCCATTCACTGGCCCCCATCGAAGCATGTGTTGTCCAAGAGAGAAAGGTAGAAGTTGAGCAAGACATAAAGAGAGAATAGAGAAAGGAACTAAGTGTGTGAGTGAAGAGAGAAACTCTCCTGTCTGTCTGTCTGTCTGTCTGTCTCCCTCCCTCCCTCCCTCCCTCCCTCCCTCCCTGTATGCCAGTTGCCTTGCCTTTTCGGGCTTCTGGCCCGTTCACAAGCTGTCTCATTTGCATTATGAATGACAGTGAGGGGAGCTAACAAGGTTATTGGTCTTTGAGACGCACGCCTGTGACCACACGTGGAAAAAGGACCTACAGCAGTGAGCATTGGCAGAGGCACTGAGCCTCTTTATTCCTCCCTTTCCAAGCGCTATGGGGCTTTTTTTTTTTTTTTTTTTTTTTCAGCGAGCACACGATTTACTCAGGAGATGGAAGAAAAGGGGCCGGGCTGGGGAGAGGGGGGGTGGAGGGGTGGGGGAGCGGGGGAGCGGGTGAGGGTGGTTGCTTTTCAGCTCCTTTACAAGCCAAGTGAACCCTCATTATCCAGGCCCCTGGTCATTAGTGAGCGCTGTGCTCAGACCTGGTGCAATAGAAGGATTATTTATTAGCTGACTGCTAGATTACCAAATCATATTGTCTCTTGGAGGGACGTGTCTGTCCCAACTTTTTTTTTGTGCAAATGAATTGAAAAGTGAGATTTTTAGTGTAAATTTGGCCTCCCTTGCTTCGTGAAACAATAAATACTATCTTTGTGTCATTATTTGATGCATTTGACTCAATCAGTGTTTCTTCCCCCTCCGACAGATTTCGGCTTCGCCATGTACCCTCCCTCCATGATTGCCACAGGAAGTGTGGGGGCAGCGATCTGCGGCCTGCAGCTGGACTCAGCTGACCAGTCACAGTGGGGCGACAGTCTGACAGACCTGCTGGCCAAAATCACAAACACAGAAGTGGTGAGTTTGAGTTTCACTCCTCTGTCACATCCGGGACACTCACTGCAGCTCGGTTGGTCGTGGTTCAACGGGAAAGCTTGATATTTGTGGAGGGATGGTTCTGAGTAATGTTTTAATGAGGTGGGAACGTTATCTCCGTTCACTGGTATTCACGTACAATTCTTACAGTAATCTATGATTCACAGCTGAATAACTCTGTGTCATTTCCACTGAAACAGTCTCAAAGTTTGTTTTTCTTTCCACCAGACTTGCAATATCCATGTTATTTATGTCAAAAGTTAAGAAATGCCACATGTCTGCTGGAAGTTGTGTGTTTGCAACACAAGTTGAGATGTTGAAATGTCACACTTGGCATCTCAGCTGGGATTCGACTTTCCGCAAACCCATTTTGGAGTGTGGGTTTTTTTGCCAATATTTCCAAGAAAAAATTTTAAAAAATGGACCAAAACATTTCTTTATTATAAGAAAACCTGAAGTGCAGCAGTTCCTGGCATACCCTTGATTGGATGGAGGTAGTAGCGTGTGGAAGGTTTCTTTTCCTCTCCATCAGTCCGGTCCGGCTCGCTCGGAGCCCCCCCTCCTATAACGAATCCTCTGACTAAATGGAGCCAGGTCGACAGCATATACAGTACGCTCTGTCGCTGACAGGAATGCTGGCCAGGCCGTTGTGTGGCTGTCTGGGTACAGCGAATGTTGCGGTGGTGGGTGAGTTGAGTCCAAACACAGGCAGGGCTTCTACTGACTCTGAGATGCCTGGCTTTCATCACACAGATGGAAGAGGCCTTCAGCGTCGCTATATGGCTTACTGTAAGGGTGAGGATGTGGGCAGAGCTACAAAGGGTACGGGAGAGTGAGCCCGGGAGGTGATAAGTTAACTTATTCTTTATTAGGCTCTTTGGGGGAATTAGTCTTCTCTCTATTCAGGAGCAGTGGGCAGCCACATCACAGTGCCTGGGGGGAACCGGCTCCAGGCCTTGAGGCCGCCGCCGCCGCCTTGGCAGGTCATACTGAACATGATGAAAAGGGCTTTTACTTCGTTATTATTTCAACATGAACATTTGAGTTAATGTGTGCTCCCCTGCGTAGGGACCAAAGGGTGTGACAGGGACCCCAAAAGCCCTGGTACGTTACATTCTGTCCCCAAAGGAGGCAAAGTTGAAGAGAGTCGCTGAAGTGTGAAAAGGACACCGGGCGGAGGAGGGGTTCGGTGTCGTGCCTCCCCCCCCATCACGACAATCGAGGCCCTCTCTCCCTCGCCTCCTCCCATGGTCCATAATGCAGCGCTGCAGGAAAGCGTGGCTCCCTCTGGTGCGAGCTGTGTGAAGTCTCGCTCAGCAGCTGAGGGAAAAACAAATAGCTGACCTCAGCAGCACAGGGCCTCAGTGTGTTTAGGCTGCGAGGTCTTAGACTTGAGGGAATTAAGTCGCTCTGTGTCTCTATGATCAACTCCTCACATTCCTGGATTCAGACAAGCCATGGCTCGCAGTAAACACGGCAGGCAAAGCAGAGGGCACCCTTCCTAATTCAACATATATATGAGAGGCTTTAGTATATGAACTGCTGAGAGGCGAGCCAGAGCCGAAGTCATCGAGGATATTTCAGTGAAGAACTCGTATCAGAAATGTGCACCGCTCCTTAACTAATCGTGGGCCAACTGCCCAGAAGTGGCTGTCGGCATTAATAAGTGACTTCAGTGTTATTCACACTGTTGTCACACACACACACACACACACACACACACACACACACACACACACACACACACACGCAAAGAGGAAATGGTGATCATTGACTGTGTCATTTTACCACTTACTTACTAACTCCTTTTCCCATAAGTTCAACCACGTCAATTCAATCCCCCCAGAGACGCCTCAACCTCAATTTGGACTGCAGTCACCATGAACTAAATGTGTGTGTGTGTGTGTGTGTGTGTGTGTGTGTGTGTATTTGTGTGTGTGTGTGTGTGTGTGTGTGTGTGTGTGTGTGTGTGTGTGTGTGTGTGTGTGTGTGTGTGTGTGTGTGTGTGTGTGTGTGCACACGACATACTGTATTTGGCTTTGGACGGGTCAGAGCAGCGTATCGTAACCCGGCCGGGCCAACCAGCCAGGCAAAATATGAAGGCAGAGAGCAAGTTTCGCCAACCTCTGCAGCTGCTGCTGCCAACAGCATCATGGCCAACGCCCCCCCCCCCCCCCCCCCCCCCCCCCTCACACACACACACACACACACATACACACACACACACTCTGGCACCCTGCTGGCATCTGTGGTATCCAGAAGCTGTGGTTTTCCAGTGGAAATGTGATAGGGCCAAGTCACCATCTTGGGCCGCTGGAGGAATTTGTGTAGTCTCTCATACACCTGGTGTGGCCAAGGGGGGGGGGTCTATGTTGGGGGGACAGCAGAGAGGCTGTGAGCCCCGAGAGCCGAGTCATAATGTGCAAGAAATGTCACGGCGACATTAAGAAATACAAATAGGTTCCCTTTAAAAGTCAACGATAAAACAGGAAATGGAATTGGTTAGAAAAGTGCAAGGGTTTAACACCACTTCCTAGATTTTTGTTGGGGTTTTTTCGGTCGGGGTCACACACACACACACACACACACACACCAGAAACGTTCATCCCTGTTTTTTTTTAATCGTTTCCACTGTGGCCTAAATATCACAGAGATGGTCTCACGCAAGTTGCACGACGGACGGATGATGTTTTTTTTTCCTTGGAAGGAGGAATCCGACAGCAGTGTGTGTCGGCAGCCAGAACGCTTGCAACAAAGATGCATTTATTAAGAAAGATTATCTCTATTAACACAGCCTGTGGCGTCACCGCTTGCGGTGTTTCGGCATGCCGGCTGAAGAAAGACGAAGGTCACATTTTCTATTGTAGCTCGGGGGAAACTCAAAGTCATGTGGTGACTCCTTATTTCCAATGTCAGGCCCCCCCGGGAGATTTAGTTAAAGGATTCCCTGAGATCCATAGTGTGTGTGTGTGTGTGTGTGTGTGTGTGTGTGTGTGTGTGTGTGTGTGTGTGTGTGTGTGTGTGTGTGTGTGTGTGTGTGTGTGTGTGTGTGTGTGTGTGTGTGCGCTTCTTTCAGCTGTCTGACCACCAAGTCGTCCCAGAGTAGCTAACGCTGTCTTGTGTGGTACAGTCAGCAGTTAAAACACATTCCATGGCTTCACACATTTCTTCCTTTTGGTTTTGTCTGTCTGCACTACTCTCCCCCCCCTCCCCCCCTTACTGCCAGTGTCACAAGGGCCGCCCAGGGATAATGTGCATGCCTTGATTTGTCATTTGAAGACAGATTGTTGCAGCATGATGCATGTTTGAGGCAGGGCGGATGGAGGCCGGAACGACGAGGGAGGATCTGAGGTGGTTATGTGTTTTTCCGGGGGTTTGAGGCTGCAAAATAAGATGCTTTCAGTTTAGCGCTATACCTCCCATGGCAGTCGTATCCAAGCACCTAGAGCCCTTTTTTTAAAAACAGAATCGGTGTTTCCAGTAGTCACACATTGAAGTCATTAAAGCTTTCTCGAATAAAGCCCATGGGGCTTGGCATGGGATAGGAACTGCCGCTCTAAAGCAGCAGAGATGGTGGGAGAATGTCTTTTAAGAAGTGAAGGAGTGCATTCTTGCGGTCGAGACGCAGGCAGTTCCTTTATATGTTCTTCACTTTGGTTAATTTTCTCACAATTGAGATTTTGTGTGCGTGTGTGTGTGTGTGTGTGTGTGTGTGTGTGTGTGTGTGTGTGTGTGTGTGTGTGTGTGTGTGTGTGTGTGTGTGTGTGTGCACGCGCCCGTGTTAGCAGCCGACCTCTGGAGGAGATTAAGGGACAGACGCTGGTCGGGTTTCCTCCACGTCAGACCCAGATCTGGGGGAGACGCCCCCCCTCCCTCCTCCCTCCAGAGGCCCAGATCAGTCCAACCTCCTCAACATCAAATCACTCTTCATGGATTCTGACCCCCAAAAAACTCTCTCAAGCAAATTTTCTCTGCATGCTGGAGAACTCAAAGTAAAAGAGACGTCAAGAGCGGAATGACTTCATGCCGAAGTCAGATATCCGCAAAACCCCTCGAGGCTGAAGGGGAGAACTCCATTCGGCAACACATGCTTCACCCTGTAATGTGTCACGTTGTTTGACCTTTGACACTGTGACCTCTTTGGCACTCACCCTTGTGCATGCTCCTGAAGAGAGAAAGTTCTCATTTCTCACCAAGGCCCAATGACACCCGGAGCTGGAACACCGGTCCCATCAGGTTTTAATTAGCCGTAAATTTCTGAGGAATGTTTCCTCGGCTTCACAAGCGGCACACTTTCACCCATCCCTCCGGCCATGAGGTGCTCTCAGTCATGTTTCCCACGGACGCCCGGTGCTTTCAAGACAAAGGGGTGATGCATGGGTGCGTGTCGAGCAACACTGCAGTTGTGTTCTAGTGTTTGGCCACCAGAGGGCGGTGTGAAACACTTATCGACAGGAACTTTCACATTAGTTTGTTCTGTGAATTCCTTTTTTTGTCGTTGCGGTTCCTCACTCAAAAAACAGTTTGACCTTTTTTACTAACAGCTCATTTAGCACCGCTCTCCTCTTTAACCCCCCCTCCCTCCCCAGTGAGTGCGCTGTCCCCTCCGTCAACCCTCCATCAGGGGAGGATATGAGGGGCTCAGCGCTGTTGAGAGGCTCCTCTCCCAGGTGGATTCTCAGATTGCCGCCGCAGCCTTTGATGGTGAAAGGCAAGCCGGCCGGGTCTCAGATGGGATCCCCTGCAGGCAGGCAGGCACACAGACTGGCTCTCGTTAAAAAAGCACCACCTTTGTGTTCCCACAGGAGGTGGATGTAATTAACATAGCTTTAGTACTACCTGTGTTTTTTCGGCCGCCGTTGTCAAGGCGACTTCTGTTTGGGTTTGGGATTGTGGAGGCGGTGGGATACGGGTTATTGCGTATGTGTGTCGTGCACATGAGCTCTAAAGGGGTGTTGATCAACCCTGGTGGGCCTGATGTAATGCTGGAGTCTGGTCTGGGTCTGGAGCAGCTAGAAAGTCAGGGGTGGTCATTTAGGTTTATTTGGTTGCTGCTTAGGTTTTCAGATTTTCTTTTGTCACTCAAGATAGTAGATTTCCTTTGATTCAGATTAACCGTTTGATGAAAAGCAAGCTGAACAACCTTCTATCTACCCCCTAAATGTATTGTTTACAGCCCTCCCTCTCTTGTTGCTACAGGATGTTCTCAAAGAGTGCCAGGAGCAGATTGAGCGCGTGTTGGTGAGCAGCCTGCGTGAAGGGCGGCAGCAGCAGCAGCAGCAGCAGCAGACACAGAGAGGCACCAACGGGAAAGGCCTGGACGAGCTGGATCAATCCTCCACCCCGACAGACGTCCGCGATGTCAACTTGTGAACCACCAGAGGGCGTCGTCGCACAGGATTTTACAACAAAAAAAAAGCATCATGAAAAAAACGTCAATTTTCTTAAAAGCTGAAAAAAAGAACAAAAGGACAAAAAAATGTTTAAAAAAAAACACAAGCCCTTTAAAAGAAAAAGAATGCTTGCTAGTTTTTTTTTTTTTTTTTTTGTAGATTTAATGTTCTTAAAGTCAAAAACACCTGCCCATGAAAATAGATTTTCTATGATGTTCTAGGCTAAAAGCAAAAAATATATATATATTGATACAAGATGAAGCTCTGTGGTGCCTTGGATATACAGAAGGGAAGCCAATCATATTTTGCATTCTGCATAACTTAAAGATCATGGTGTGATCTCTAAGTTATATTTTAACTATAGCTTGATAACGAGGCAGTTATGGTAGAAGTTGTGGAAACCATTCAGAAAAATTACATGGGATCACAGTAGGGCTTACGTGTATGTCTCTCTCTCTCTCTCTCTCTCTCTCTCTCTCTCTCTCTCTCTCTCTCTCTCTCTCTCTGTTGTTTTGAGTATTATCATTACATTTGTGGCCGGTGTGATCGAGGACACGAGGTCCACATGAGACAGACGGAAGAAGAGAAAAAAAAAAAGTTGGTGGTTCCCAATTCCGTTGGAAGAGATGGGATGATAATGATTATTAGTAGTATTAGTAATTATTATTATTATTGATATTATTGTTGGACATATTTTGGAACTGAATAGGAGATCAATAAGCTTCTCTTGTCAGGCTGCTTGTGTGTGTCAGTGTGTGTTTGTGTGTGTGAATGCTACATGCGTCTTATTAGCAGTGTGCATTCTGGGCGTGCGGCACTTGAGCAAAGTCGAGTCGTAGACTTAGCGGTTCTATGTCAAAGAGACGATGGAGCGAGAGGAGGCTACACATACTTTGTCCATCAGTATAACAGGGCATCTATGCTATATCACTGCCTTCATGCATTAACAATGTATCACGGTTCATTGTTGGCCGACAGTAAACTCTCATGAGTGAGAGCGGAAAATTCAGATTCCAGCGAGGGAGGATACGGGCGAAGGGACTTTTTTTGTTGTTTTTTTTTTCACTTAGAGCCCCCTTATCTTTCTAAGAGCATTCTTCTCCCAGAGGTGTTACGCCTCGGACTCAGAGGTCACGTGACGTGTTTGGTCATTACTGCCATTCCTGTTGATGATTACAGAATTCCTTTTGTCCACGTTGTTACGATATGGTGTTTTCCTGAGTTTTTGAAAGGCTGCTTTTGGAGTCCAGGCGGAGGATAGTGATGACCTCACACAAAGCAATGTCTGGAGGACACTCTGTATTGATTAGCAGGTGTGTGTGTGAGTGTGTGTGTGTGTGTGTGTATGTGTGTGTGTGTGGCATGCAAATAATTAGAAAGAGGGGTAGTTTGTGCAACTGTGGAAGGCGCATGCTTGCACAGTACGGATGGCAGGAGGAGGAGAGGGTTGTCGTGGTGCAAGAGCATGCTTGCAAGGCAAACTTTGATATCTGCATATTTTGGATATTCATTTCTCGGATGTCTACAATGACACGTCTTAAGTGAACAAAAAAAATTGTTCTGGGTTTGGAAATGAAATGAGGAAGACTGTAACGCTGCCAGATCAGAGAGGATGGACTTTCTTTGGGGGGAGGCGGGTGGGGGGTTGTGGGTGGGGGGCGAGGGTTTGTTTGTGTAGTACAGGATGATAATATACTGTCAATGCATCTGGAGTCCCACAATAGGGTTGTTTTTTTTCATGCTCCCCTATTTGATTTCAATGGCAAAGCACTTTGAGAACATGCTCCCCAGGAGATGAGTAAAATGAAATGTGTCGGTGGTGATTTTGGAGGTGAATGGATGTTTTTTTTGTTTTTTTTAGTTCCTTGTTAGCCTTTTCTTTGGTTTACTTTGTAGGGCTGGTTTCCCAATCGTCAAGACATACCTTTGTCAAGCAAGAGTCGAGTTGCAAAAGGCTTTCCACAACTTGCGTTGAGAGGACATTCCGATCAAAACAAACAAACAAAGAAAAACACATTCCTGTTGACACAAAGTGCGAGTTGGTTCGGGGGAGGGGGGGGGGGGGGGTTCTGACCGTTCAGAGAATTTGAACAAATAGAAAAACGCCAATATGAATTGGAAAACGCCTACACACAGAGTTGATCCATGGGTCCTGTTTGATTTTTTTTTTTACTTTTACTTTGTCAAGAAATGAAATATTTGTTTTTACTTGAATTTTTCTTCATATTTATCTGCATCACAGCCACAGATAGTCACACAGGGGCGGCAACGAGCTATGAGAGAGGGTGGTGGTAACATCCAATATTTGCACATGTTCTTCAGAGGGCAATGAGGTTCGCATTTTTTTAAGACAGAGCAGAACCTTTTGGTGGAAACCACCTTAACTGATGTGTGTTGCAGTGGTTGGTCAGTTTTCTATGGTGCTGGCTTGTGTACTTCAGGCCGATTGTCTGTCAGTGAACACATCTGTCCCCTGTGAGCTTTGCTGCTTCAAATCATTGGCAAGGGGGTTCATCAGCCAAACAGACATCAGCACAAAACAAGAGGCGGATGATTTTATTTTTTTCTTCATTTTTGATTTTATTTTATTTTATTTGAATGGGACACATGGCTTTGCCACAGCAAGGTGTCTTTGACTTAATGCTTGAGTTGTTTTCATGACGGTATGTGACTTTGCTGAGTGTATGTTTGTCAGACTGAAGAAAATGTGGGGATCTAATGTTTAAGAGATGTTTTTTCAGTAAAACTGGGCAATTTAGTGACATATTTGCCAAAAAAACATCCCCGTTTGAATATTTGATATGACCTCTTCATTTTTGCCTCTGTTTGCCTGATGTAAGCTCTCTCCCAAACGTAATGGTTGTGATTTTTTCTTTCCTGCAATTTATTGTTGCATGTGTTATATATTGAGACCATCTTTTCAATTTGTGTTTGATATATTTTATGGGGTGACCAGACCCGCAAAGGGGGTTTTCTAAGATTTAGAGATACTGTATTCCAAAGTGAAGAGAGGACAGAGGAGGAGGTGTGAAGACATCAAGAAAAAAGTGTCAATATTTTTATTGAATTATTGTTGTCTTTTTGCGCTGCTAAAAGCTATGAATTTGTTTCATTTATACAAAAAATAACATTACCTAGTCGTGATGTGTCACTTGAGTGTGCTGCTATTTTATAAACATTTGTATTATAATATAATTATTTTACTGCTTAAGAGATACATTCAGAAAAACGAAGTAGATGGTGATAGAAGAACATGAAATGAGTATTCGACTGGAAATGTTCTTTGTACAGTTTGACAGTTTGCTTAGATAGCATGTCTCCTTTTCCCCCCTTTTTTATTATCTATTTTGCTCTCCTTCTTCAGTCACATTCTGCATCGGTGGTATTTCTTTATACCTCAGGATTACTGGACAAAATAAATAAAAAAACACACACAAAATTAATCACCTATACCTCTTCAGTTAGGTAGCCTGGAACGGAGGAGAACGAGTACAATGGGGGTGGGGAGGGGGGGTGAGCAACGACAAATTAGCATTTTTGCGGATGATTCCCACTGTTTTAGTGGAGGAAACAACTTGCTCACTGAGATGGGAAACAGGAAATATGCAAAAGTTTCCACTTGGACTATATCGGAGGGCGGCACAACGATATTGCAACACTTCTCGCGGGGTGTTTTATTCTGTTCGCCGTTCCAGCATGTTCGTTTCTGTTCATGTTAGCTCTACGTCCGACTTGTTGTGTGCGGGCGAGAGAGGGAAAACAGCATTCCTATGATGGCCAAAGTACAGTTCTTGCTTTATACAAACCACAGTCACTCTGAATGTCAGTAAATATGGATTCTGTATGTGAGAAAGATATGTTTTTTTGGTCTGAAATGTTGTGTATGCGCACCATTGTAACTTCCACATAATGGGCTGAGCTACAACTGTCATGTCCAACCATAAATACTCTGATATCTGGAAGTTTCAATGGTGCAGATTTCCCTTCGAGTTGCCCTGCCTCCACTATAACTCATATCATGTACCTCAAATGTCTGTTGCACAACCTCTGTTCAATAAACTTCTGCTTTAAAGGGTGTGACACCACATCAGCTCACTATTTCCCACGCCTGTGCTCCTTTTAAGCCGTGTGTCTTATTGTTTCATGATCGATAGACTAGTTTGGGTATGAGTCAGCGATGATAATGCAGAGCAAAGTTCAGCTGCGGCACTTAATCATTTGAAAGCTGCACAAAGCAGTGATTACGAACGTGGGACAATATGAGTTCCCTCGGCTAGAATGTAAGGAAGACCAGTTATAAACACTCCCTGCAAATGTGCACTCACGAAAAAATGGGATGTATTGATAGTTCAGCTCAGGTCAATAAACCCCCCAAAACCTAATATGTTAACAAAGGGGATTCTCGACCACATTAGTCCACAATCCCTGATGAGAGAGATATTCTAAATTCGTGCAGTTTGTAGTTCTTTATCATATACATACATACATATACATTGTATATATATACTGTATATGCATATATATACATATATATATATATATATATGTATGTATGTGTATATATATATACTGTATATATATATATATATATATATATATATATATATATATATATATATATATATATATACTGTATATGCGTATATGCATATATATACATATATATATATGTATATACACATACATACATATATATATATATGCAGAAATGACACAAATAAAGCTGGAGTTTTCAGAGAATGTTAAGTGTGTTGACGTACACCCTCTAGTGGCAGCATTAATTGAAGCACAGTTATCTGATATCCAGACATCACAATGAGCAACAGACCTGTTGGACCTATTTTTCGACCCTCCGTTCCCGAAATATGAGCAGAAATGTGAAAATTGGGGTTGGGTTAGGGTAAGGGTTGGGTTTTGGGTTGTTGTTAGGGTTAGGGTTAGGTTATACAGTGAGCGATGGTAGTTAGACCCCCCTCTAATCCTCTAATCAGTGAATAACTCTTGATAGGAAGGTGCTAGAGACTTGAAACCAAAAGTTTTAACTATTAAGTTGGGCATGGGCTTTCGATTGTGTGCTTTTTTTAGGCTCCACCCCCTTCCAGTCCGTAGATACGCCCCTTTTCTTGGTGAAAAGTGTGTGTATCTCCGGAACGGAAGGTCGTAGAGACATGGTTTGAAGTCTGGCGTGTTCAGAAGGGTCGAATTATGTCTGACGCGACCACTTTCCAAGTCTCTGGGACTTACGGTTCCCGAGATATACGCGAAAAAGCGTCGTCCAATCAGAATGAGCGGTGCAAGAAGAAGTGAAACGTTTTTGATCTCCTCAAGCTGAAATGCTACATTAACAGTGGTTTGTTTTTTTGTTTTTATTTAGATCCCCATTAGCTTTTGCAAAGCAGCCGCTATTCTTCCTGGGGTCTATCATATTTCAATGTGACAAATACAATGTAGAAATACACAGAAAGATAACAGTCATGACATACATTACATGAATACAACATAAAACAAAAGGAACACACAGTCAAATGTAATTACATTTCACATAAAACATGGTTGACATCATCAAACAAATACAAAATAAAACAACACAAAAGGATAGTAGATGGTAGGCTGGTTAAAATGTGCCGTTGACCGTTTATTGTGCAATTGTTCAGTTTAAGACACAATGAGAAAGAATACGCGTCGCGTATGTTACGTCACGGCATCACCCTTTCTCACCTACAAAGGGCAAAGGGCATCTCGAGCAACAGGAGAGGCCAAAATTACCTCTACCTATACTACTCGCTAAGTACTTTCTCTGTGTATATACATCTTAAATTTTGGTGGGACTTTCTAAAGTGTGTCGACTTTAATTTTTTCCTGTTCAGTAGTTTGACACCCACACTTAAGCTATCTGTGCCTCATAGCTGCAACACTGAAGAGAGGAATTTGTCACAGCATGTGTGAAGATGGCTCTCTGTACCTGTAACCTCTCACTGAATTCTGTTGTGTTCTTTTACAGCTAATGGATGACATATTTGGCCGTTCGGGGTGGGGAGTGCACCTGTGGGACCAGCATCGACGAGCCGCAGCCTGGTCCCTCAACTGCCACTCCATCGGTCGGAAAATCCACTGGCAAAAAAAAAAGGACGGCATTAGCAGCAAAGATTTGCACGACACTTACCTGTTGCAGGCTGATTGCTTTGATGGCGTCACAAATGTTCAAAAATATTTACATTTACATTTACATTTAGGTCATTTAGCAGATGGTTTTGTCCAAAGCGACTTACAATAAGTACATTTGTCAAAAGAAGGAAACAAAGAAACCACAACGTATCATTGCTGATAAAGTAAGAGCTAAAAATAGAACAAGTGTTAGGTCCTCATCTGAATAAAGTAGTACTTCAAGAGCAACAGTGCTACGATCACGATTTTTGGGGGGGTGTTAGTGGGTCATGCTATGTAGAGTCGAGGTGAAGTCTGAACAGGTGAGTCTTGAGCCTTTTTCGGAAAATGGCAAATGACTCAGCTGTCCTGACATTAGTCGGGAGTTTGTTCCACCACTGAGGCGCCAGAACAGAGAAGAGTCTGGACTTTGCTGAGCGACATTTGTTTGATTTCAGCGATGGTGGTACCAGCCGGCCAGCTGAAGTAGAGGAGCGAAGTGCTCGCTTCGGGGCATGAGGTTTGACCAGTGTTTGAAGGTAGATGGGTGCTGTTCCATTGATGGCCCTGAAGGCCAGTGTCATCGTCTTGAATTAATGCGTGCTGCAACAGGGAGCCAGTGGAGGTCACGGAGGAGGGGGGTCACATGGGAGAATTTGGGTAGATTGAAGATAAGGCGTGTTGCAGCATTCTGGATACGCTGCAATGGTTTAATCGCAGAGGCCGGGAGTCCGGCCAGGAGAGAGTTGAAGTAGACAAGGCGGGAGATGACCAGTGCTTGGACCAAGAGTTGCGTTGCATCCTTTGTGAGGAAGGTCCGAATCCTGCGGATATTGTAGAGGGCAAATCTGCAGGATCGGGCCACAGCAGTGATGTTGGGGGTGCAGGATAGTTGGTCATCGAGGATTACACCCAGGTTCCTCGCAGTTGACGACGGCAATACTGTGATGCAGGTTAAGCTTGAGGTGATTTGCAGTTGTCCAGATTAATGGGGAGGAATAATGTACCGAAATAACACTTCCAAAATTTTTTGAGGAGTTATATATATACATATATGTGTGTGTATGTATTTACATGCATACACACATATATGAACCCTCACCTTCTACCTGTATGTTTTTTTTCATTCACTAAATGTGGGCAAACCGGAGCGCCCGGCGAAAACCCAAAACTGCTACCAGAGTAGCCGTCAAATAAAGCTCAGAAAGCCTCACCTTCTACCTGTATGGTTTTTTTCATTCACTAAATGTGGGCAAACCGGAGCGCCCGGCGAAAACCCAAACTGCTACCAGAGTAGCCGTCAAATGAAGCTCAGAAAGCCTCACCTTCTACCTGTATGTTTTTTTTAATTCTCTAAATGTGGGACAAACCGGAGCGCCCGGCGAAAACCCCAAACTGCTACCAGAGTAGCCGTCAAATAAAGCTCAGAAAGCCTCACCTTCTACCTGTATGTTTTTTTTCATTCACGAAATGTGGGCAAACCGGAGCACCCGGCGAAAACCCAAAACTGCTACCAGAGTAGCCGTCAAATAAAGCTCAGAAAGCCTCACCTTCTACCTGTATGTTTTTTTTCATTCACTAAATGTGGGCAAACCGGAGCACCCGGCGAAAACCCAAAACTGCTACCAGAGTAGCCGTCAAATAAAGCTCAGAAAGCCTCACCTTCTACCTGTATGTTTTTTTTTTTTCATTCACTAAATGTGGGCAAACCGGAGCGCCCGGCGAAAACCCAAACTGCTACCAGAGTAGCCGTCAAATGAAGCTCAGAAAGCCTCACCTTCTACCTGTATGTTTTTTTTAATTCTCTGAATGTGGGACAAACCGGAGCGCCCGGCGAAAACCCCAAACTGCTACCAGAGTAGCCGTCAAATAAAGCTCAGAAAGCCTCACCTTCTACCTGTATGGTTTTTTTCATTCACGAAATGTGGGCAAACCGGAGCACCCGGCGAAAACCCAAAACTGCTACCAGAGTAGCCGTCAAATAAAGCTCAGAAAGCCTCACCTTCTACCTGTATGGTTTTTTTCATTCACTAAATGTGGGCAAACCGGAGCACCCGGCGAAAACCCAAAACTGCTACCAGAGTAGCCGTCAAATAAAGCTCAGAAAGCCTCACCTTCTACCTGTATGGTTTTTTTTTTTCATTCACTAAATGTGGGACAAACCGGAGCGCCCGGCGAAAAAACCCTTTCCTTTTTGTTTGTTGTGCGTTTAGACCGGTGAAACCGATCTGAAGCACCTGCGGCAGACTTTGCCGACTGACAGGAAGAACCTGCAGACGACGTTACGCTTTTTCTGGGTCAGGTGACGTTTGACGAGGCAGGCGAAGCGTTCTTCAAGTGCTGGGTCACCTGATGTCAAGTCAAGCAGCAACATGGCCCTGTCACTGCCCAGATCCTGGACAAGCGACTTGAGATTTTTGAAAATCTTTCCATTAATATCAAAATCAACACCCTCGACTTCGAGCAACGTTCTTTCGGTCAGGCGCTTGATGATGTCCTCGATTTGTTTTGGGGCGGTGAGCACATTTGCTTTCAGGTAAATGTGCGAAACCAGCGTCTGCACGATTAACTCCACGGCACACTCCCTTCTCCGCTGCGCTGCAGCATCCTGCTGATGTTCGGCAGGAGTTGGCGAAGCTATGCTGACCTTGGTGACCTCTGCAGGGCCCATTATAGCCCGCGGTGGCGTTGTTTCAGGGCCCATTATAGCCAACACCATGTTGTCAACGTGTGTGTTGACCTGAGTGCTTAAATAGTACGCCATGACTCCCAGGAAAGTCAGCACTCTGTTGTGGATCTCATGGTACTGTTGGGCATTTCGCTGGGTCCTTGGTCTTGCGAGGGTGCCGGGTTCCTGTCTGGGTCTCAAGTGATGATAGAGGAAATCACTCATTGCTTGTGTGATTACCAGGGTTCTACCTGCTTGAGCGTTCATGCGGTTTGGCATCTCACAGAGCACATTTACAGCCTGGGCTCCCTCAGCAGTCTCTTCCACAAACTGGCTGACGACCTCAGTTATGTCTGATGACTTGCTTGACTGTTTGCGTGGTGTAAAGCACAGGAACGCCTTCCTCAGTTGTGCCAGCAGCCGAGCGAGCATCACCTTGACAAAGAGCTTTGCAGAAGACTTCTTGATTTTCTTCTGGATTTCCTGCGTGGACAATTCCCTCATCTGTTGGGATGCTGGACTTGCAGCTCTTGATGTTTGACTTGTAGCTTCTGATGCTGGAGTTGCAGCTTTTGATGCTCGACTTGTAGCTTTTGATGCTCGACTTGTAGCTTTTGATGCTTGACTTGTAGCTTCTGATGCTAGACTTGTAGCTTCTGACGACTCCAAACTCTTCAGTTCTTCAGCAATTTCTCCTGCAACGCTTGAAATCTGCAGAGAACATTCTGATTCCATGGACTCATAGTCAGACTCTGGTAAGTTATCTAAGAGAGGCTGAATGAAATCCCTCATCTGGGTCTCAATTCTGTCCTGCAGGGATTCCGCTTTGTCAGACTCCTGTGATGACAGAGAGGACTGATCAACTTCAGATTCAGTCACAAGTGTGACCTGCGACTCGGTGACTTTCGGACGGGGACTCCGCCTATGCAATCGTGGTGTCAACGCGGTTTTCATTTTCTTCATGAAAGCCTTCATCATGGTGGCGGCGTGACTGACCATTTTGTTGAGTCGGCGAGGTGGAGTGTTGTGCAGGATGAATTCAGAGCTTTGATTCTCGGAGAGGGCAGTTTTGACGCTGACTGCGACATCTTTCCCAATCAAGTCTTCCAAGCTCTGACTGCTGGCACAACTGAGTTCCTCACCAACATCCATGACATCTTTGAAAGTCTGTGTGACTTTGTTGCACAGGTTGGCCTTGATGTCTTCCTCGGTCGGACTGACATTCCCACCCTGCGGAGCATGAGTCCCTTCCCTGGTCTCTGTGGCATTCATGCTCCTCACCGCTGACAGGAACATCAATGACACCGCTCTCACGATGTCCAGCAGCAGCTCTGCCAGCAGGAGTTGAGTATTGACATCTGGATTACCAGTTTTCAACACTGTGTACTGTTCATGTGTCAGCCTTTCAAAGAAGCCTTCGATCAGTGGACGAATGGTGTGTGAGATGTCTGGTTGCTCCGTCATTGTAGATGCTTCTGAATTGAATGTGAACTGAACCTTTGTTGAATGTGGATGGAAATCTGGTGGATTGTTGATCATTGATGTGTGGAAGTTTCTTCCTTCTTCACTCTGTCTCGTAATGTCTTCTACTGAAAACTGTCTAAATGTCTTTGCTGTTGCATCTTATTTATAACCTTTTTTCATGACGTCACCGGTAGATCAGAGCCAGATGGAATGTCGCTGTCGAGATCAAAGCTCCACCGACTTCACAGCTGAGATCAAAGCTCCACTGACGTCACAGCTGTCTCCGACATCTGAGCACGCGACACAGCGCTCTACACGACGTCTGGCTTGACAGCGCAGGTTTGCAGCGGTTGCTAGGCAACGGCGCCGCCCACTCGCCACAGCGGTGAAACTATCGAGCGAGTGTTGTCATTTCAGCCGCAAAAATGGACTAAAAGTGAGACTCTTGTGTCTGAAGTGAAATGTCTGTGAATGCGCAGCAAAGCGTTTGTTCTCTCTGACTTCTTCCAGGAAGCTCTGCAGCTCCGTCTCCACACAACGAGCCACAAAGAGACAAAGCAATGACAAAGAGACACAACATGACGACACAACGAGGCTGAACACAGGGTCTCTGCAGGTTTCAACAAGCCAAATTTAAGACTTTTTAAGACTTTTTTAAGACCATAATGAATACAATTTAAGACCCGTTTCACATCGATACTGGCAAAAAAGTACAAAAGACTTGAAGGAAAACTGGAGGCCCGGAATTACTTGCAAATTATATGAATTTATTCACAGGTCTTTCACATTGGAATACAAAACGATTAACCTAACTAAAAACACCAGAAACCTCTGAACCAAGATTTGTTTGGAAGTTAGAATAAAAAAATTGCCAAACTATATTGGTAAACTGGCAAAACAAGTAAACAGGCAACGGCCATTATGTGTGTGTGTGCCTGCCTGCGTGTGCATGCAAAAAGGACTATCTGAGCTCTTGGTCCCGTGGCTGCAATCTCCTCCACAATATTCTTGAGCTCTGCTAATTTTTCCTTGTAGCTCCTCCTCAGAGCATTTGATTTCGTGATGAGCTGGGCCATCTGAGTGCCCGCCTTGCCCTCCGCCTCTTCTGCAAGCTTGTCTGCATCTCTGGCCAGACTTTCAGAAACCTCTTGGACAGTTTTCCTTTTTTTTTTTAGTTCTTCCAGGTGATCCTCTAAAGCCTTTCGCTTCTTTCCCTGTTCATCAGACTCCTTCTTCCTTCTCTCTTGATCAAGGTAGACGCGGTACTTGGACCTGGCTGATGCTGCAGAAGTCAAGAGCTCTTTCGTGATGGGAATCTTGGTCACCCCACCATGTTGAGTGACATAATCACACACATAGACCCCAAGACACACACCCACACATACACACAAGCTGTCACTAAAGAGTGGTATTTTTATCTAGTATGTGCTGATAAGGAAAAAAATCATGAAAAATAAAAATAAAAATTATGCAATGCTATGTTCAGTATTTCTGGTATTATGTCCTGATGATAAGAAAAAAAATCATGAAAAAAGTTTATTTTTAAATTATGCAATGTTACTTACCTTGACATGTTTCAGTAAGTCCTGAGCCGTTGCATGCCCCATAAACTGGGATCCGAGGTACCTTGACTGGACCCGCTCGCCTTCCCAAAAACGCACATGCAGTTTCCAACTGCTTGGTCTTGTTCGTTTGATTCAGGCTTTCGTCGAACATCAGCACGAACGGTCCCTTAACTTTGGAGATGAGGTCTCTCTTGATGTAATCGGCTAATCCAAATCGCGCTATGTACGCCGTCTTGTCTTTTCCACACTTAAATGTTTTTGCTATTTCTGAATCCGGGAACATCATCTGGAACAGCTCATCAATGTTCTCATTACCAGTATATGACTGGTGCTTAGTTACCGTATGAAAAGTCCATAGCACCTCCGCTTTTAGTGTCGGCGTAGACCCAAACGCTGTCCGGAGATCGACTGGAGTTGCAGCAGACTGGGTCGCGCTGGACCTTGATGCTCCGGCTCCTGATGTGGAGCAATAGTGGCTAATTGGCGGCGTTTTCTGCTGGCATTTTATGACCGCCTTGTGCTTCTCTGATTTGCAGTGGGACTCCAATGCCTTAACGCCCAATGTTCCGAGCTTTAAAGTTTTCTTGCACAACGTGCAGTTCGCTTCATAAGCGTTTCCCTCCACCGGCTTCAACCATGCACTGAACTGCTCGTTCTGAAGCCACAAATCATTAAACTTGCACTTACCCATGCATGCAAGTGCTGTAATTCGCCTCTGTTTAATGTTTTCTCCGCTGCTATGCTAACTAAGCTGTCACAGAGCTGCACCGAGCTGCGCGCGCAAAGCAATTGTGACCGGGCAGCACAGGTAGCCTACATTTAGTTCCGCCTCGTAGTTAGGTTATAGCGTCCTCAAAAATCGAAACATTTCAAAGCGAGACTGAAGTTTATCCATGTTTTAAGTAAAAGTAACGTCAATAGATTTTTAAGACCTTTCAAAATCGTATTTAAGACCCTTTATGAGATTTTAGGAGAATTTTAGACATTTTAAGGCCTTAAATTGAAATCATTGGATTTAAGACTTTTTTAGACTTTTTAAGACCCCGCGGATACCCTGTGAACAACTAGGACGTCGTCCGTTGTCTCGTCTGTCCACTGCAGGTCACAGACGCAGTGACACACTCCAGACCAGAATCCAGAATTCAGAAATGATTTTAGCTGAAGAAGGGATGGGACTAGAAAGAATAGATTAATGTTGATTAGACAAGGACTCTCTAATCTGATGTTACTGCTTCCAGGAAAGTGTGGATTGGATACAAAAAATAGGGGACCAAGTATAATTCAAAATGCATTGAAATATTTTATAAAGCCATTGTTTATTAATTAATTTATGTTTATTAATTATTAATATTATTAAATGGTAAATACCAAAATTAAACCCTTCTCTACATTGATTTGACTTGACATTAAATAGTATTTCAAGGCTTATTAATTTATGAATTGGTGCATTCAATCCATACATACCATGCAAATAGATCTATGTTAAATCATAAATCTATGTTTTATCATGAGCTCACAATTTTGATCCTTCTACAAATATATGTTGCACATAAAATACGGTGTTAAAATAGATGTTTTTCATAGTGAAGCCTGAGGTTGTATTTCTTAATTTCGCGTGTTGCCCTCCAAACTTCTCGGATACGTTTCGTATTGAAAGAACCACGTTTTCCAGATTTCTACTGTGAAATCACATATGTGTGCACATAAATTAATTAATAAACATAAAATAAATGTCTCTTTGTGGCTCGTTGTGTGGAGACGGAGCTGCAGAGCTTCCTGGAAGAAGTCAGAGAGAACAAACGCTTTGCTGCGGATTCACAGACATTTCACTTCAGACACAAGAGTCTCACTTTTAGTCCATTTTTGCGGCTGAAATGACAACACTCGCTCGATAGTTTCACCGCTGTGGCGAGTAGGCGGCGCCGTTGCCTAGCAACCGCTGCAAACCTGCGCTGTCAAGCCAGACGTCGGGTGGAGCGCGTCACAGCTGTGTCGCGTGCTCAGATGTCGGAGACAGCTGTGACGTCAGTGGAGCTTTGATCTCAGCTGTGAAGTCGGTGGAGCTTTGATCTCGACAGCGACATTCCATCTGGCTCTGATCTACCTGTGACGTCATGAAAAAAGGTTATAAATAAGATGCAACAGCAAAGACATTTAGACAGTTTTCAGTAGAAGACATTACGAGACAGAGTGAAGAAGGAAGAAACTTCCACACATCAATGATCAACAATCCACCAGATTTCCATCCACATTCAACAAAGATTCAGTTCACATTCAATTCAGAAGCATCTACAATGACGGAGCAACCAGACATCTCACACACCATTCGTCCACTGATCGAAGGCTTCTTTGAAAGGCTGACACATGAACAGTACACAGTGTTGAAAACTGGTAATCCAGATGTCAATACTCAACTCCTGCTGGCAGAGCTGCTGCTGGACATCGTGAGAGCGGTGTCATTGATGTTCCTGTCAGCGGTGAGGAGCATGAATGCCACAGAGACCAGGGAAGGGAATGTCAGTCCGACCGAGGAAGACATCAAGGCCAACCTGTGCAACAAAGTCACACAGACTTTCAAAGATGTCATGGATGTTGGTGAGGAACTCAGTTGTGCCAGCAGTCAGAGCTTGGAAGACTTGATTGGGAAAGATGTCGCAGTCAGCGTCAAAACTGCCCTCTCCGAGAATCAAAGCTCTGAATTCATCCTGCACAACACTCCACCTCGCCGACTCAACAAAATGGTCAGTCACGCCGCCACCATGATGAAGGCTTTCATGAAGAAAATGAAAACCGCGTTGACACCACGATTGCATAGGCGGAGTCCCCGTCCGAAAGTCACCGAGTTGCAGGTCACACTTGTGACTGAATCTGAAGTGGATCAGTCCTCTCTGTCATCACAGGAGTCTGACAAAGCGGAATCCCTGCAGGACAGAATTGAGACCCAGATGAGGGATTTCATACAGCCTCTCTTGGATAACTTACCAGAGTCTGACTATGAGTCCATGGAATCAGAATGTTCTCTGCAGATTTCAAGCGTTGCAGGAGAAATTGCTGAAGAACTGAAGAGTTTGGAGTCGTCAGAAACTACAAGTCTAGCATCAGAAGCTACAAGTCAAGCATCAAAAGCTACAAGTCGAGCATCAAAAGCTACAAGTCGAGCATCAAAAGCTGCAACTCCAGCATCAGAAGCTACAAGTCAAACATCAAGAGCTGCAAGTCCAGCATCCCAACAGATGAGGGAATTGTCCATGCAGGAAATCCAGAAGAAAATCAAGAAGTGTTCTGCAAAGCTCTTTGTCAAGGTGATGCTCGCTCGGCTGCTGGCACAACTGAGGAAGGCGTTCCTGTGCTTTACACCACGCAAACAGTCAAGCAAGTCATCAGACATAACTGAGGTCGTCAGCCAGTTTGTGGAAGAGACTGCTGAGGGAGCCCAGGCTGTAAATGTGCTCTGTGAGATGCCAAACCGCATGAACGCTCAAGCAGGTAGAACCCTGGTAATCACACAAGCAATGAGTGATTTTCTCTATCATCACTTGAGACCCAGACAGGAACCCGGCACCCTCGCAAGACCAAGGACCCAGCGAAATGCCCAACAGTACCATGAGATCCACAACAGAGTGCTGACTTTCCTGGGAGTCATGGCGTACTATTTAAGCACTCAGGTCAACACACACGTTGACAACATGGTGTTGGCTATAATGGGCCCTGAAACAACGCCAACGCGGGCTATAATGGGCCCTGCAGAGGTCACCAAGGTCAGCATAGCTTCGCCAACTCCTGCCGAACATCAGCAGGATGCTGCAGTGCAGCGGAGAAGGGAGATTGCCGTGGAGTTAATCGTGCAGACGCTGGTTTCGCACATTTACCTGAAAGCAAATGTGCTCACCGCCCCAAAACAAATCGAGGACATCATCAAGCGCCTGACCGAAAGAACGTTGCTCGAAGTCGAGGGTGTTGATTTTGATATTAACGGAAAGATTTTCAAAAATCTCACGTCGCTTGTCCAGGATCTGGGCAGTGACAGGGCCATGTTGCTGCTTGACTTGACATCAGGTGACCCAGCACTTGAAGAACGCTTCGCCTGCCTCGTCAAACGTCACCTGACGCAGAAAAAGCGTAACGTCGTCTGCAGGTTCTTCCTGTCAGTCGGCAAAGCCTGCCGCAGGTGCTTCAGATCGGTTTCACCGGTCTAAACGCACAACAAACAAAAAGGAAAGGGTTTTTTCGCCGGGCGCTCCGGTTTGTCCCACATTTAGTGAATGAAAAAAAAAACCATACAGGTAGAAGGTGAGGCTTTCTGAGCTTTATTTGACGGCTACTCTGGTAGCAGTTTGGGTTTTCGCCGGGCGCTCCGGTTTGCCCACATTTAGTGAATGAAAAAAACCATACAGGTAGAAGGTGAGGCTTTCTGAGCTTTATTTGACGGCTACTCTGGTAGCAGTTTTGGGTTTTCGCCGGGCGCTCCGGTTTGCCCACATTTAGTGAATGAAAAAAGCCATACAGGTAGAAGGTGAGGCTTTCTGAGCTTTATTTGACAGCTACTCTGGTAGCAGTTTTGGGTTTTCGCCGGGCGCTCCGGTTTGCCCACATTTAGTGAATGAAAAAAAACATACAGGTAGAAGGTGAGGCTTTCTGAGCTTTATTTGACGGCTACTCTGGTAGCAGTTTGGGTTTTCGCCGGGCGCTCCGGTTTGCCCACATTTAGTGAATGAAAAAAACCATACAGGTAGAAGGTGAGGCTTTCTGAGCTTTATTTGACGGCTACTCTAGGAGCAGTTTTGGGTTTTCGCCGGGCGCTCCGGTTTGTCCCACATTTAGTGAATGAAAAAAAACATACAGGTAGAAGGTGAGGGTTCATATATGTGTGTATGCATGTAAATACATACACACACATATATGTATATATTCAAAAAAGTTTGGAAACGTTATTTCGGTACATTATTCCTCCCCTTTGATAATACCAATTGGTATTGTATTTATATCATTGGAAAGCCTGATTAGTCACCTTTACAACGAGGTACAACTTGTAAGGATCATCCATTCATGGAATGAGCAACACAGCTAACCGTGTTGGTAGTGGCCCCAAAGAAATGTGCCAAATCCCCTGCAATGTTCTTCTGTTGGTATTCACTCTCATGTCACATCTCAGTCACAGGTGTGTGACTGGCACCTGATTGGCACCTTATTGACAGCACTTGTGTGCATGGGTCCTGCAACTTTGAGTTAGTGTGCTCCAAGCATAAACATGCTTCCCTTCAGGATAAGGCCCGTGCAATAGGGCAAGTGGAAGCTGGTGTTCCGGTCAGCATTATTTGGTGTCAGCCCTGATACCATTTCCAAACGTAGGACCAAGGTCGCCTGGACGCCTCCCTCGGGAGGTGTTCCAGGCATGCCCCACCGGGAGGAGACCCAGAGGAAGACCCAGGACACGCTGGAGTGACTATGTCACCCGGCTGGCCTGGGAACGCCTTGGGGTCCTCCCGGAGGAGCTAGGGGAAGTGTCCGGGGAGAGAGAAGTCTGGTTGCAGTCGGTTGAGAGCAACTGCGACGCCTGGCTCTGAAAACTGCGGCTGGCTTGATCTCGTGAGATTATCGTTGCCCACGTGTGCATGATGTTGGAGCAAGTCGGGATCAAGTCGGACACAAAACTACCCAGCATGCGAGGTGCGACGATCGCCGGCGATCGATTCTGCGCAGGCCTGGCTCATCTCCAACAAGCCTATTTTCTAATGCATGTATTCCTATGGCGAGATCGAAATAATTTTCTGGTCCCGTTTGAATTGTTCCATGAATTTCCATGAAAAAAAAAAAATCTGATTTATCGCGAAGAAGTTTGATAATGGTTTGTGTGAGGCCGCTTTGTGGACTACAGCTCTTCACTGCTCTCGGCGTGAATGATATCCGTCAGTTTGAGTCAGCGATTCCGCGTCATCTCATCGGGAACCGAGAGCATGAACAGTCGTACCTACTGGAACGGAACATTCAGGATCAAAACACACCGCCATCTTTGTTTGATCGGCACTGAATCGCTGTGAGAAAGGGTGATGCCGTGACGTAACATACGCAACGTGTAGTCTTTCTGGAACTGGGACCAGCAAATAATTATTTTAGCTCAATGTCAGAGGTCCGATGGGAGTCTAGCGGAAGGGGCGGGACTTTGCCACTCAATAGGCTCGTTGGAGATGAGTCAGGCCTGCGCAGAATCGATCGCCGCACAATGCATGCCGGTTGGTTTTGTGTCCGACTTGCTCCGACATCATGCACACGTGGGCAAAAATAATCTCACGACATCAAGACGGCTGCAGTAGAGCCAGGCGCCGCAGTTGCCCAACCGACTGCCGGGGCACTTTTAGGTACAATTTCTTTGTGAGTTGGTGAGCAATATGCCACAGGGTGATGAGAGGCACTTCAGGTCAAAACTAAAAGTGGAAGGTAACCTTTGATAAGGCATTACCTATTGATTGAAGTGCCTCTACATCACCAAGACTCCTGCTGTGCCTCCATGTGGCAGCTCACGGTAAGTGGGTACAAGAACCCAGGCAAAATCAGCAGGGGATCGATGATCAGTATTCTCAGCACCATTGTACATTTTAACCAGCCTACCATCTACTATCCTTTTGTGTTGTTTTATTTTGTATTTGTTTTGTGATGTCAACCATGTTTTATGTGAAATGTAATTACATTTGACTGTGTGTTCTTTTTGTTTTATGTTGTATTCATGTAATGTATGTCATGTCTGTTATCTTTCTGTGTATTTCTACATTGTATTTGTCACATTGAAATATGATAGACCCCAGGAAGAATAGCTGCTGCTTTGTAAAAGCTAATGGGGATCTAAATAAAAACAAAAAAACAAACCACTGCTAATGTAGCATTTCAGCTTGAGGAGATCAAAAACACACAAAAATATTTTTGAACATTAGTGACGCCATCAAAGCAATCAGCCTGCAACAGGTAAGTGTCGTGCAAATCTTTGCTGCTAATGCCGTCCTTCATTTTTTGCCAGTGGATTTTCCGACCGATGGAGTGGCAGTTGAGGGACCAGGCTGCGGCTCGTCGATGCTGCATGGTCCCACAGGTGCACTCCCCACCCCGAACGGCCAAATATGTCATCCATTAGCTGTAAAAGAACACAACAGAATTCAGTGAGAGATTACAGGTACAGAGAGCCATCTTCACACATGCTGTGACAAATTCCTCTCTTCAGTGTTGCAGCTATGAGGCACAGATAGCTTAAGTGTGGGTGTCAAACTACTGAACAGGAAAAAATTAAAGTCGACACACTTTAGAAAGTCCCACCAAAATGTAAGATGTATATACACAGAGAAAGTACTTAGCGAGTAGTATAGGAAGAGGTCATTTTGGCCTCTCCTGTTGCTCGAGATGCCCTTTGCCCTTTGTAGGTGAGAAAGGGTGATGCCGTGACGTAACATACGCAACGCGTATTCTTTCTCATCTTTCTCAACATTTTCTCAGTGTTCTCAGTTCACGGTAACTGGGTACAAGAAACCCACACTCTTAGAAATAAGGGTTCCAATAGGGTTCTTCTACAAGGGAGCTATCCAGCAGAATGTGTAGATCAGGGACTCCTCTGACTCGCCACACTCACTCACACGGCCAGGTTGACAGCTCCTTCATGTCAGTGGTCAGACAGAGGGAGCTGATCATGTGTTTAGCTCTGTCTGTACAAACTGTGACTTCTGCTTTTAGGTCACAGGTTCAATTCCCATGTTGACAGATATCATATGTTACTGGCTGCACTACCAGACAATTAGCTCAGTTGGCTAGGAGCTGGTTCTTGGTGCCAGATGATGTGGGTTCAAGCCCCTGCAAGGGTGATAGTTGTAATACATCAAAATACCTGGTAGTTTTTGTGTAACAAATGTACACAATTTTAGAGTCATGGATTAGTGACAGACAATTTGAAAAATATTAAACACTTCTTTTACAGACAATTTTACTCATGTATTTGTCTCCTCCTCATACTTCTCCATGATCGGCTTCATCCCATGGCTGCTGTACCCTGCTGACTGGCTTAGTCAAGTTGTGAAGCTGCACATAAGTTCAGTGATAGAGGAAGGTCTTTGATGTCAAGCCTTAACTGATGAAAAAATCATATTGTAACACTGACTTTGGGGCTACCGCATCAGGGTTTCTTGATGCCGGGAATTGAACCTTGATCTCCCAGGGGAAAGGGCGAGGTTTGGTGTGTTGGGCCTGCGAGCTGGCCCCATGGTGGCTGTCATGTGTGAGTTAAGAGCTGGTTGCCCCATGGTTTGCACCATATGGTCTGGTCTTCCCCCTCTACAAACCAGGTGTGACATACCAATAGTGATTACTGTGAACAGAACAGAACAAAGAAGAACAGAAGAGAGAGAGAACAGAAGAAACTTCAGAGAATCAAGGTGAGCTAAATATAATATCTTATTTCAGCATGCTCGACCCTAGCTGAGGACTTTTATGGTGAAAGTTGGACTAAGCATTTGTTTCTTGTTATGTTTTGTTTGTTTGTTTTCTTGTAGAAATTACTTACACAGCTTGGACGAAAGCCGAAGTGTGCCATTGGCTTGAAAAAGAGGATTTTGCCGACATTTTGAGTACTTGTTACATAACACTGAAAAGTCTTTTAACATTATTTAAATCAATGCGAAAACTTTGTGGGGTTCCCTCACTTTCTCATGATTCTGTTCCACTGTCACAGTTACTATGTACAGTATGTTCCTTTCATTGGACCATGCATTATTTTATTGTTTGTAGATAGCTAACAATAAGGCTCAGTAAATGCAGTGCCAAGTGCACCTTGGATTGATGGAACTAACACTTTTTTGCCTCCCCTTTCTGCCATGTCACCGTTGCTGGAGATTACACAAGTTCACCTACTGAGAACAGCATGATGTGTCTGGCCTGTAGTGATGTGACTTCCGAAACGGGCTTGTCGGCGCTTCTCTGAAGTCCCGGATCGAAACGTTTCGAAACGCTGTGCCGAAAAGCGGTTCTGAAACGCCCATGTCACGTGACTGTAGTTCAGTGATTGAAGGAACGCCTCTATGTTTCTAAACGGCTATTCCAAGACGGGCAGATCATTTGAAATACTGGCAAGAGCGACGTGCTGTCTTCCCTAATTTGTACCAACTGACTAAGACATTTTTAAGTGTCAGACTCAGCTCAAAAAGAGCTGAACAAATATTATTTCTGAATAAAAATCTTTGATTATTGTATTGCATATAACAATGTGTCATTTATTTATTTTTAATAATGTTTCTGTAACTCAGCCTGTATTCTACTTAAATTAAGGAAACCTAAGACCGGCTCATTTCATAGTGGCACATAATTAGGAGTTTTCTTTGGCCAGACATGTAGTTCACAGAAGTGGCCACTAGATGCCACTGTAGAGTCCGGTTTCATATTCGTTTCAAGGCTTCAACACATACTGAAACATCGCTTCGAACTGTTTCGAAGCTTCCCTTTGCCCATCACTATGTTGAAGCCTTGAAACGAATATGAAACCTGACTCTACAGTGGCATCTAGTGGCCACTTCTGTGAACTACATGTCTGGCCAAAGAAAACTCCTAATTATGTGCCACTATGAAATGAGCCGGTCTTAGGTGTCCTTAATTTAAGTAGAATACAGGTTGAATTAAAGAAACATTATTAAAAATAAACAAATGACACATTGTTATATGCAATATATGCAATTGTTATATTCCGTTTCGGAAGTCACATCACTACTGTCGTGATCGCCGTCGGCTTTTTGGCCCACACGGGATGCCGTAGTCGGAAAGATGGCGGCCGTAGCGCTGGTTAGCCGTCCTGCGAGTGTCCTTCCAAGGATTTCAAGTGAGTAACGTTACCAGGACGGGTGTTTGAATATTAAATTAACACGCTAGACTATAATGTTGTGATTTCAGATACGTATACGCATACGTCATGCTAACCCAGACTCACAGTTAGACCGCACACTCGGCTTCAGTGACCTTGCTAACAGGCTCGGCTAGCAAGGGCTTCAGCTAGCTAGTAGTATCTTTGAATATCTGTGTTATTATCAGCTACCTGTCAGTTAGTGCGTTAATAAAGTAACGTTAAAGGCTGAGCTGTAGCTATGATCCTTCCCTGTCGGTTTTCATAAACATAGTTAACGTTTCAATAACGCAACAGCTTTTAATTTGACGACCTGTGTTATAATAGAACAGTTTCTCAGTGTCACCGTTTAATTATCTCCAATTTGAAGTAATTCAAATATGTAGTTGGTGATGGTGTTGAAATGTATTGTTTTCTTTCACAATTTATATGAACAGTTAAATCACGGAATAAGTAACACACCTCGGTATGCCATACAATTTAAGAGACCAGACAGAACAGTTTAAACAAAAAGGAAAATAATTATTATGATTAAAGATCGACTGGTTTTAGAATACATTGACAAGTGGTATTCTCCCGGTTGATGCTGCCTGTGTTGTTGTTTTTGTTGTGTCCTCTGAACAGACAGCTGCTCCACGGCCGTGTGGTCAGCTGCCTCCGTCACCACCGTCCAGCAGAGGAAGCTCCACGATGCCGTCATCCCCAAAGGGAAAGGAGGACGCTCCTCCTCCAGCGGAATAGCGGCAACAGTGTTTGGAGCCACCGGATTTCTGGGTCGATATGTCGTCAACAGGCTGGGTGAGTTAGTGTAAATAAGTAATGAAGTTATATACACATACTAATGTATGCTAAATGTTCAGCAAACTTGTGTATTTTGAGCTTGTGCTTGTAAACATCTCGGGTATCCCAGATAAGATCTCATGGGAGAAGAGTTAGGCCTATGTATTATATTGTTGTCTGAGTCTAAATGTTGTTTGAATGGTAGTCGGTATCCCAGCAGGATTTATGGAACCTGCTTGCAACAAAATTGTGAGAAACGTAATTACTTTACGCTCTTGGTCAAGTCAAGTAGCAGTGAAGTGAAAAAACAACACATAAACATATTCTGACGGGTTTCCCACGCATCCTGGAAAACATTTGACCAATGGAAAATGAGGAGAGAGAGAAAAGTCCTGGAAAAATCTTGTATTGTCCTGAAAAGTTATTTCAACATTCTCCTATTTTGCTTCAGCTGAGAATGAATTTGTGTTTATTAACTTTGCAGGTCGTATTGGCTCTCAGATCATAGTCCCTCACCGCTGTGATCAGTATGACCTCATGTACTTGAGGCCCATGGGTGATCTTGGACAGATAATCTTCATGGTAAGATGCACCCAGAAACACAAACACACACGGGTATCTTGAAGAAATCTTGCAGCCCTCATGAATGTAGGAATCTTTTGAATGTAGGGCCTTTAATGAACTGCACATTATCTCTGCTCTGTCTTGCTGCAGGAATGGGACGCCAGGAACAAAGACTCCATCAAACGGGCCTTGGAGCACTCTAACGTTGTCATCAACCTCGTGGGCAGAGAGTGGGAGACGAGGTAGGCTGGGAAAATATCTGGAAGTATCTGATTCATGTATTCATGTTCACATGAAATAGAATTTTGGAAATGAAGTATCGGTGAATGTTGCTTGCAGGACATTTCTGTGAATTGCAGGCAAGCGTTCTGAAATATTTCTCTTTTGTGTGTACAGGAACTATGGCTTTGATGATGTCTTCGTCACCATCCCTCAGCAGATTGCCAAGGCAGCCAGACAGGCCGGCATTACAAAGCTGGTCCACATGTCTCACCTCAATGCCGACATACGCAGTCAGTCCAAATACCTGAGGAACAAGGTGAAGAGCTCTTTCGACACAGTGCACACAGTATAATGACGAAAACGCCAGTGAGGGTTAACCTGTAGAAATGTGCTTGGTCATTGTATGTAATGTCCCTTTATCATAGGCTGTAGGAGAGAACGCGGTGAGAGATGAGTTTCCTGACGCCATCATCATGAAGCCCGCTGAGGTCTTTGGGAGGGAGGACAGATTCTTCAACTATTATGCAAGTAAGACAGCCGTTTTGTGTGAGTTAAAGGTGTGGTTGTTTCAGGGAATGTTGCCTCCTTTTCAGTGATGTTTGCCGTCCATTTAGTGCTCCGTCATGGACACTCCTAATTTGTGCTACTTAATTAAATGCATTGGCATCCCTTCATCAAGCACAAGTGGAGCTGTTGCTAAAACAATTCGACTTCTTGTTCCACAGTATTCAAAATGTTTTCGTTAACAGCTAACCAGTGAAAATGTCATTCTTCTCAAGACATGCGCTGGTTTGGCAATGCTGTTCCACTCATCGGCATGGGGAAGAAGACTGTGAAGCAGCCTGTTCATGTAAGTTTGTTGATGGGAAGCAGCTGTTTTAATATTTTATAATACATTTAAACTTTCAGAAGTATTTTGTAAAATATTGCGTGGCTGGCAGTAATGCGTTTCCAGTTCAAAAGAATATGATTACTAAGAAGTTCATTCTGTTCTCATTGCCTTACTGGGCATCATCATTGGTTTGAAGCATGACTGCAGCAAATATGGTCCAATCACAATGTACTTTGAAACAAATGTATTGGCTTTCCAATATCTCACAGTCCTATTTTGTCTAAAGGGAACCACACACACTAAATACCTCTACTCAGTGAATGTGCTCATCAAATGAACCCAACTAACACGTCTCTTTTATCAGGTGGTGGATGTGGCCAAGGCCATAATTAATGCCGTCAGAGACCCCGATGCTAATGGGAAGACGTATGCATTAGTTGGGTAGGTGGTCAGTTCCCTTATTTATGTTAAAATCATTTGACTTGTTTTACCTACGATGCTCCGAGAGCTGCTGGTATTAAAATCTTTAAACAATAATTCAAGACTTACCTATTCACTTATTTTACTGTAATGAGTTGACGTTTTATTTGTTTTTATTTCATACTGTTGTGTAACTATTAGGGCTGTCAAAAGATTGATTTTTTTAATCGCGATTAATCGCATTTTGTCCATAGTTAACTCGCGATTAATTGCAAATTAATCGCATTTTTTGGCAAATGCGAGCGTTCCCGAGGCGGCGAGTCGAGCCCGGCGCCTCTGATTAGCATAAAGTAGATTCGACTTATACTTTAGGCAAATGAGGAGCGGCCAACTCGCGCGCAGTCTCTCGACATTCGCCGCAACGCTACCAGAATGCATTGCACGGCTTTTCACATAGACAATGAATGGGACGCGGGGAAACACCGCTGCCTGTGGACAGGCACCTTCCCTCTGGATCAAGACTACAGGTGCCACAGATGGCCATAAATCATACAATGCGCGTTTTTTTTTTTTTAAATACCGAGCGTTAATCGCGCGTTAAAAAAATTAACGGCGTTAAGAGGATGTTGCGTTAACGCGTTATTAACGCGTTAACTTTGACAGCCCTAGTAACTATTATTTTTTACTTTTAATTATGTTTTTTTTTTGCATATTATTGTTTCATGTGCATTAGTCAATAACTGTCATTGATTAAGTGTGTTAGTTTTTTCTGGCGTTTTCACATTCCAAACGTATTCAATATTATTTTAGACCTGTCATTCATCATGTGATGTACACTCCCCATATGAATGGTGTTTACAAAACGGTTGGATTGGAATAATGAGGTGGGACAAAGGTGCATACCTTGTGTCTTGCACAGGAACGTTGTTTTGAAGGCTGGGTAGCCTTGTGTCTGTGATTTATGACCTGGATTTGTATCACCTGTGAGATCTACATGATGAATGCTCTCCTTCATAAATGGGTTTCTGTTGTCGTCTAGTCCCAACCGTTACCTCCTTCATGACCTGGTGGAGTACATCTACGCCGTGGCACACAGACCGTTTGTGCCCTACCCTCTGCCCCGCCCACTCTATCAGTAAGTGCTTTTTTATGTACGTAAGCCAACCAACTACACCAGAAGCTTGTAGATTGCAAAGTGTAAACCCAACATTAATACACATGAGCTGTTTCTGTATTTGTTTCTCGTCGATCCTATTTCCCATTCTGCAGAAATGTTTTACATGTTACCCAATGTTTGTGGTGTGCAAATTGAACACATACAAACAAATCAGCAACCCGCTCATCAGAGTGTTCCCCTACAGAGCCATAAATAATGCAAACCTCTGCAGGGTGCTGTTGTGGTATACCACTGTACTCTTGTGTAATAGTTTCTGTTTTTTGTTTCAGCCTCGCTGCTCAGTTTTTCTCAATGAACCCCTTTGAGCCGTGGACAACCGCAGACAAAGTCGACAGGGTGAGACGACCAACATCTTGATATAATGTGAAACATTTTGACACGTAACTGCAGCCTCCACGGAGAACTCTAATTCCGTACTGCGCTTTTTATTTCCCAGTTTCACACAACAGACATGAAGTACCCAGGACTTCCTGGTCTGGAGGATCTGGGCATCACTCCTTCCACTGTAGAACAAAGGGCAATCGAGATTCTGCGTCGCCATCGCCGATTCCGTTACCTGGAAGCTGACCTGGATGAGACGAAGCCGGCCAAGACGGTCAACTATTAAACTATCAAGAACACCAGCCAGAGGATGTCAGTACCTTTGCTTGTTTGGTCTTTAACTATATTCTGTACATAAATAGAAAAATATCCTCCAAGGTTGTCTCCAAGTGTTTTCTTTAGATATGACTTTACCATTCCACCCGTTCTTCATGTTCGCCCCATTAGACTTTTACATTTCATAGTTGCACTACAGAACACACACAATCCAAGCCATGTAGACCAACAGTAAACTCTGCTGTCTGCAGGAAAACTGCAATGTTTATTTTCCATCAAGACAACAGAAAACCTTAACAACAATGTAAATGTCCTCGAGGGGTCAAGTTTGGGCTCAGAACTAAATACAATAGAGAGTAATACTTACAAATAGCTGGCAGAGCCTGAACAGTTGTAATAAGACATAACACAAGGGTGTAATTATGTACCTTTATTCATCCCTAAAGGAAGTTGGCAGTGTACCAGCAGCCACTTTACATAAATCATTAACAACAAATGAGCTAGTAAGAAACACAAGTGAAATAATTATATACAATTACTAAAATAGAACAAACACAGACAACACATAGGATGAATATGTATTTAAGGTAGTAGAGTTGCTTTAATATTGCAGTATTTAAGCCCGGCCCACATCTAATCAAGGTTGTTGCTAATAGCAAAGATATACTTGGAGTGCAATAAAACAATAAAAATGTCAAGGGAGAATGAACAGGCTTTGTAGTCGCACTAAATACCCAAGTGTACTTTGAAACCATGATATGTACTGCTTGATAGATAATGTCAGTCCACCGCTCCACACTCAAGTCACTAGGTCGCTACTAGGCTGTAGTTTACACGTTAGCCTCGTTAAGCTTTTGTAGATTTCCATAAACAAATGTCAGCCGAAAGTCGTTTATCTTCCAGATAAGATGCGTTTCTGTACAGCTTGAGCTAACGTGGCTGGCATAGAAGAGACAGAACTACACGCTCTGATCCTTCACGAGGACCTACCATGAAGACGTACCTGCGGAGAGCTGGAATCATTGGAGCCTTTTTACTCTTGATATACATCATGATTTACCTGCTGGCCAGTTGGACAACAGGCAGATCTTTTCCAGTGGAGATCTCAGAGCCAGAGGTTGTGAGGACCAAACTGGACCGGATCGAAAAGACCCTGAACAAGCTGAGTGAGTGTCAATTCAGAAGCAACCTAAATATAAATACTTGGCAAAAGGATTGGGATGATGTAAGCTTGTGTTTTATTAAAGGTCTGACATTTACAGCTCAGAGGTCTTCAACCTTTTCCAGGCCAAGGACCCCCAAGGCTGATAGTGACCCAGTAGAGGGACCCCCCCCCCCATTACATATTGTGTTGCTTATTAAACCGGGCCAATAATAATGTGAAGTGCAGCTCATAGGGCAGTTTATAAAGGTACTTTGTAATGATGTATGTAGGCCTATACAAGGCTAAGCTATTAAAATAATAATTGTTGACTGATTCATATATTTATAGAACATATTGAAATTCTATATCGGCATTTCTACATCACAATTTCACATTTACACAACAATTATTAACATTTATATGTTGGATTAATGTAAATGTGTATTTTTTTATATATATATTTTAAATTTTGGAAGAAAAACAGTTTGGGATAAAATAATCTTGGGGACCCCCTTTTGAAGATCTCTGGTTTAGAGACTGGGTGCAGGTTTCTGGAGTTGAGATCAACATAACGGTCTGTCTGTAGAACAGATGAGCACATAGAGGGGGTTTCCAGTCTCTTTATTACTTCTTTAGCTGGTTTCTCTGACAACAAAGGATGTCAGATCCAATAAACATTTCCTGGTTGAATAAACCACAAGTGAACAAAAGGTATTCTAGGTCAATCTTTACAAACGTAGGAAAAATGAATAAACTAAACCAAGGAGAGAGGGATGCGGGCTTGCCAGCTTCTTTGTTGTCAATGTAAGGCTGATACAGGTGAGAAGCTGACCCTTAAATGACCTCTGGGCTCCACCCAGAAGCAGAGGGGGCGGGCTCAGGAAGGCTGGAGGGGGAGGGGGTTTTCTACAGAGATGCTTCATTGGCAGTGATTGGCAGTAACTCAGTAATGTGTTAGTTCTTCTATTTCTCATGCAGAACAGGACTGTAGATTACATATTGAAGCATGTATCACCTTCTCAAACATAACATTATTTCTATTTTAACCTGACATACAATTGAAGGTGTGCTGAGAAGCTCTACTTAAAGGGGACACGTTACGCTCATTCCCAATGATTCAAAGAACACATTATTTTTCCTCAAGCTGTCTGTCTGAATATACCTTTGCTCATCTGTCTGAAACGCTCACAGATATACAAAATGTATATTCGGTATATACCCCCATTAAATGACAAAATAAATCTCCTTGGAAAGTTTCAATCCAACATTTTACGGTCCATTACGGACAATATTAATGGGAAACTTGCATCCAATGAGAATGGTGATGATTCTCATTGTGTATATGAACTTTAATGACGCGTTCGGACATTGATGCTCGATTTTCATATGATTTCTGAAGTGAAAAAGTGAATCATTAATGTCTATATAGTTGGTGTATTGTGTCTAATGTTTCAAATATTGCAACTGCTCAGCATTGAAATTGTCATTGGAAAAACAGGAAAAATGAACCTTTATTATATTAGATGTTTTTGTACATTTGATTTTACTGAGGGAGTAAGATTTGGCTTTCAAACTTTCCAGCTAAGTTGCCAGAACAGATTTATACTATTTTTTTACTGACGCTGTTTATGATTTCTGTCTTTTTTTTGGTGTTTTTATTAACACGATTCACCAAAGCAAAGCTGATAGAAGTATCTGGTCGAAAGAGCTCCGTCGGTGAACCTCTTCCAAACGTGGACCAGGAAGAGAAAGTGAAGATCGTGATGCCAAAATTATATCCAAACTCCGTCCTGTTTGCCCAGTGGGGCGATGACCTGCCCAAGGAGGAACAGAAGGAGGCTGAAGCTCTCTTCCAGATTTACGGATACAACGCCTTCCTGAGCAACAGGCTGCCACTGGACAGGAAGCTTCCAGACACAAGAGACAGCAGGTAGCCTTTCTTCACAACTACTCTAGAAGGGGGTTTGAACATGTTTGCAGTAACTTGTGATGCATTGAAGTCTAACGTCTTCTACTAGTGTTTTATATGCAGTAAATCTAATAAATCATAAAAAGAATACTGATGATTGGCTGCATTTTGAATATGCGAAAAACTGTATCAAAGCAATATTAAAGTCCCAGTCGGCAACATATTCACTGAAGCCGACACTACGCTCCGATAGAACAACATAAATCATCAGTTTTTTGGAAAAAAAAAGCGTGCCTCTACATGCACGTAGAGACTGTTGTTTGTTTTGCAAAGTTCTACAGCGCCCGGATCATCCTGACCAATCAGCACGCAGGGCTGTGTTCGTGCACACACAGAGCCCCTCCCCCCTCGGGTCGTACCACTATAACAGGGGGGAGGTGGAGGGAAGTAGCAACAAGCTTCTAATTCCTCGTTAAAAACCGAAACGAGGAGGTCCAAAACAACCAAGGAAAAGAAAACTCCGGTGGAAAAGAAGGAAAAAAAGAAAGATGGTGACGGTGCCCGTGATAAAACCAGAGTCAACATCGGACCCGCGTTTCAAAGGTGGCGTGATCTAAGGGATTTCAAAGGGCACGAAGTCGAGGGGGAGGAGCTCGGTGGTCGAGGGGGAGGAGTTCGGTGGTCGTGGGGGAGGAGCGTGAGAGTTGGAAACATTCAAAAAGTCAGAAATACATGAAGTCAATGTGCTGTGACGAGGCATAAAAGTCCTTTATCCAGAATAAGACACACAACTACGGACAAATAATGATCTAAAGTTCTTTGTAATCTTTACCTGCGTCCGCTCATAATACCCACGATGCAACACTGAGACTGAGACCTTAACTCTATGTTTGGTTCCACTCAGATGCCTGATGAAGACCTACCCCAGCGACCTGCCGACCGTCAGCGTGGTGCTGATCTACATAGACGAAGCTCTTTCGATCATTAAAAGGGCGATACGAAGCATCATCACCCACACGCCGAAGCACCTGCTGAGGGAAATCATCCTCGTGGACGACTGTAGCACTTACAGTACGTTTAACGGTGCACTTTAAAGCACGAGGATGTTCCTCTAAAACCATGAGCCATGCATTTTCAATTAATTCATTCACACATTTGACTGTGTGGACTATATTCCCAGATGACCTGGGGAAGCCGTTGCAGGACTACATTACTCAGATTCACTCAGAGCGACCCGGACTCATAAAGAAAGTGCGTCACGTGCGACAAATGGGCTTGTCCCAGTCCCGGATCTCGGGTTGGGAGCACGCCTCTGCTGATGTCGTGGTCATTTTGGACGCCCACGTTGAAGCCACAGAGGGATGGTATGTACACTTTAACGCTTCCTTCGCTGCCTGGTTCTAATCCCACATTTGAGAACTCATTTGGGTGTCCTTCCCAGGGCCGAACCTTTACTGGCCCGCATCAAAGCCGACAGGACGGTGGTGGTGTCGCCCGTGTTTGATAAGGTGCACTTTGATGACCTGCATGTGGAAAGATACATCACGTCCGCTCACGGCTTTGACTGGGCTTTGTGGTGCATATATGAGTCCTTTAGGCCGGAGTGGATGAAGACGGGGGACGAATCGCAGCCTGGAAAGTATGTGGAACACATTATTTTACCCTGTGAGTGGGATGATTAAAGTAGACCCTGACCTATGAAGAAGCACTTTTCTTACCACTGTGAAATACTGTTTCTGTGTTTAATGGTAATTACCAGTGTTTACATTACTTTGACAGTTTATCTTACCCTGTTCTTTCTATTAAATACAAAATAATTATTGTATCGCTGCTTTTTAAAGGCAGCGTTCATTTTTGCATGAGACTATGGGACTGATTGTCTGTTTCGGACAGGAGTCCCTCTCTTATGGGAATCTTTGCAGCAGACAGAAGCTTCCTCGGAGAAATCGGTGGGCTCGATGGTGGGATGACAGTTTACGGGGGAGAAAATGTCGAGCTTGGGATTCGCGTGAGTAGCCGAAACGGTTAAGCAAATAAGAAAATAATTAAATTTAAATAATATTAATAATAACATTTAAATAAAAAAAATAATAAGAAGAAGAAGAAATAATGATTTAAAATAATTTCCAGCTGAACTTCCAATGACAATGTGATGTGTGTCTTTCCTGCTGCAGGTGTGGCTGTGTGGAGGGAGCGTAGAGGTGGTGCCTTGCTCAAAGGTCGCTCACATCGAGAGGTCACATAAACCGTATGCAAACGACCTCAACGCTGCCATGAGGAGAAACGCCCTGAGGGTTGCCGAAATCTGGCTGGATGAGTACAAGCCAAATGTGTTCATCGCCTGGAACATTCCTCTTCAGGTTAACTCCCTCTGGTGATTTATGGACGTGGGCTTTCTAGCTAACCCATTCATTATGTTTTAAATCTTTTTTTATTTTTATTTTATTTCATGTTTATCCTTTGCCTTTTCATCATCACTGCTCCGGTTTCAGGCTCCTGGTGTTGTGCATGCTGCATGTTGTCGTCCGTGCTCATCTCTTACCACTTTATGACACACAGAATCACGGGATCGATATTGGCGACGTGTCCGAGAGGAAGAAGCTGAGAGAAAAGCTGCAGTGTAAACCTTTCAAGTGGTACCTGGACAACGTTTATCCAAGTCTGGAAACGTGGGAGAACCTCTTGGGCTACGGTGTGGTGAGGGAGATGATCAGAAATCGGTATTTGATGACTTCTATCCCTAATATAAAATCAATGAATGTTCACATGGTCATAACACTGTACAGCTGCAGAACACCCTCCTCAGGGACTACTGTGTGGACCAGGGGGACATCCCAGGAAACATACCCGTCCTGTATGGATGCCACCTCCAGCAGCCACAGGTGATCTGAGAAAATACTGAAATGATGAATTGTCTTTCTTCCCATACTCACAACTACACTAAACACATGCTTCTCCGAAACACTCTAAAAACGCAGTAGCTGCATTATATCTTTATTATTCGCCTGTTTAAACTTTTTAATTTCTTTAATTTTATTTTAGTTATTTTTTATGGCTTTCTACTGTTAGTTTTACCTTATCTTAACTCTTAAACTCTACCTATCATTTCTCCTGCTCTGCTAATGTGTAGTTGTATTTGTGTATAGACCCGTTTGTGTTTGTAAACTGTTGTTTTTAAAGGAGCTATATACATTTAATATAATAAAATAATATATGATAAAATATAAGTTATTTTTAATATTATTATTTAAAAACACTTAATATAATACTAGATTTATTTTCTTTCTTTCTCTTTTTTTGTAGTTTTTTTTGTTTTCATTCTTTTTTCCCCTCCTCATTTTTATTTATTTTTATCTTTATTGTTGTCAAATCACTACTGTTTGTTTTTGCTTCACAAAAAAACAAACAAATAATACAAATAAAATTGAAATGTTTAAATCACAACTCATTCTTTTTCACCAGCATTGCTTCTACAACACGGATGGTGAAATCTTCATCGGGGGGATTAAATCTCACAAATATAATAATAACCGCTGCCTGGTGGATCCGGGCTCCGGCAGCACTCCCACGCTGCACGACTGTCAGCTGGCAACACGAAGCCAACTCCACATGCACTGGGACTTCCGACAAGTAAGACCTCAGATACAGAAACTATCTGAACGATGCTGCCAGTACCAACGTCATAAATGTCCAATCCAACACGAAAGGTTCTTGAACATATTATTGTATGTCATCATTTTCTTCTGCAGGGTCATTCGATCAGAAACAGAGCAACAAATAGATGTCTGGAAGTGGCCCAGGGAGAAAACTCTTACTACCAGCTCGTCATTCAGCGGTGCACGGGACAGAGCTGGAGGATCGAGCATCTCCTCAAAAGCTTTTGATGTGGAGCTTAAACCGAATTCATAACGTATTAACAAAGTATAATAACAAACTGCGTCTCATTTACATTTTTTTATACAAAATGTAAAAAAAAATGTGCCAAGCTTCGATTGAGTTTGTTTTGTCTCATTATTTCTTTTGTAAAAGATGAGCAACAACACTTTATATACGCGGCACATAATGTGCTGTATTATGCAAACGCTCATGATGAACACTAAATGCAACATCCACCATTTGGGGGCGGGTTAATGGGTTGCAGTTCAACGTTGTGCCCATTGTCTGTCCTTGTTTTGTAAAAAAAGATATTGATCACATTGTTACCCTCCCTTCTGTTATGTGATCTGACTTGATTGCTCAGGTATGTAGCTCTTACACTAAAGGGCACTTAAGCTATGTGTATATAATGACATTATGTAGATTAATATTATTGTATTGAAATTGTTGATGCATTAATGTGTTGATCACTTTAATGTTGCAGCTGTAATCAATAATGATACATGCCTGATAAATGTGGTGCTAAAGAAAAAAGTACAATGTTTCCCTCTAAGATGTGGTGGAGTACAAGAATAAACCAGCATAAAATGGAATTATTCAATAAGTACTTCAACATTGTACTTTAGTGCAGTAATTGAGTAAAATTACTTACATTCCACCATTGATAACATAAATACATTAAATCACTGTTTTTCCCATCGAATATGACTCTTTTGCTCAATATAATAATTATTAACACATTTTAACATCAAAATTCATAATTGATCTGTAATGTGAACAACCTTTTTTGTAGCAGGTATTTTCACTTATTAGCACAGTGCCAGAATGTTCCAGAGTACAGATTATAATTAGGTTTTTCTGTAAAAACATTCCAAACAGAAAAACAATGCATTGTGTGTGTTCGATGCCAGACTATTTCTGGCCTTCCTGGCAACACCATTTTTGAGAGTAACTGGCACACCTTTACGCACGAGAAGCCACGCCCATTTTACCCTCATCAGCAACACCTGGTCATCTTACAGACACGCAGGACAGGAAGGCTCACCCCGCGTGCTCAACTATTAGAGGAATCACATTCCCGGATGTCATCATGTCTTTGTCATCACACGTCTGTGTGGTTGAACCCTGTCCAATGATCTGAATTTGTTATTATCATCATTATTTTTAATTTTTTTTATTCCCTTGACTGGAGCGTCATTCGGTGAGCTATCAATGAGACCCAGGCAGCCGATGCTCCTCGTGGGGGGCCTCGCGCTCATCCTCTACTTGGGCACGTATCTGAAGAGCGAGTACGAGCGCACGGAGCTGGACACGCCGCGCATTGTGCGGAGTTTTTCTGACCTGGAGAGGAGCGTCGACAGGCTGTGTGAGTGGAGGCAACGTTCAGTCCTTCTCTGTTTATACAAGTTATTCTGATTTATTTATTTGTATCGGCTGTAAAAAAAAAAAAAAAAAAAATGGAGAAATGGAAAGAAAGTTGGGGTCAGTTTGAACTAAATTCAAGTTTAAATGTTTGGTGTGTGTGTTTAGACATCGTCTGTGTGTCTGCAAACAAAATAATGACACTCGGGGGAAAAAAAATGTATATAAATAAAACATAACGTTATATATAGAAAACGTAATAATTTTTGCGCATATAGAAAACGTAATAATGTTTGCGCATTTTTCCTTTCCTTTCCTTTTTCTAAACAAATACATTTGTGACTCTGGCGTAGGAAAAGAAAGGAGCAATGCGCAAAAATGATTTTTTGGTACGTTTTCAGTATATTAATGATAAATTAGGTCAAACTTTATATTTTTTTCTTTTTATATTGTTTGTGTCATGTCTTTGTCTATTGTGTGTTTCTTAGGCTAATGGCCCAATTTACCTCCTGGATATCAATAAAAAGTTGTTTTTTATGTAATCAATCAAGAGAACATGAAGGAAGACGTTTTATTTTGATTATGAAAAACAACAGTATTTTCTGCAAATGGTGATAATGTCTCTCTCTCTCTCTCTCTCCCTCCTTCCTTTCCTCAAGACAATGTTGTCAAGGCTTTTGAGCAGAAGCAGGAAGCCATGCAGAAAATGCTTGAAGAGGACAAACAGAGAAACGTTGCAAAGGTTGAACAGCCGGCGGTTATAAAGCCGCCGGAGCAGAACGAGCAACCCGGAGCAAAGAGCCTGCAGGATAAAAAGGAGGAGGCTGCCAAAGAGAAAAAGTCCACTAAACTGTTCCCCAACTCCTACCTGTTCAAGGAGTGGGGGGACAATCTGTCCGAGGAGGACCAGAGGGAGGCTCAGGGTTTGTTTGAGAAATACGGATACAACGTTTTTCTTAGCGACCGCCTTCCTCTAGACCGACCTCTCCCAGATACCAGGGACAAAAGGTGCAACTTGTCATTTTCCATTCCTGTGATGACGAATTTCATATACGGAAAAGTTCTCAATAGTTCATCGATTCCCTTCTTTTTTTAAGTTTGGCCAACCCTTCTGTCTCTGAATAGGTGTCTCAAAAAGCAGTACCCAAAGGACCTGCCGAGCCTAGCAGTTATCCTAATCTACCTCAATGAGGCCTTGTCTATCATCAAAAGAGCTGTCCGCAGCATCGTCGACCGCACCCCCAAAAACCTGTTGAAGGAGATCATACTGGTGGATGACAATAGCTCCAATGGTTGGTTGACTGCAAATGAATCAGACTGTGCAAAGATATGTTTTTCCACTGTTTGAGAAGCTACAAATAAGACTAGGAGGGCAGGTCAGGCTGGTAAACATGCATCATTGTGCCTGGGCTGCTCATATTACTACATCAATGGCCAAATGTCTTTTTTGTGTACCATTAGGCTTATTTGCTTTCTTCTTGTACGGGGAATGATGAAGCTACAGTCAGACCTTGGTTAGCTTAAAGACTGGATGAGGACATATCTTCCACCGCTAGCACATCTAAACTTCTGAAATTAAAGCTAAAATGCAGAGTTTGAGTGGTTTTCATATGGGAAACCATAGCGACGGAGACGTCGGACCTCCACGACTCTGCTATAACACAATGCAGATCGCTTTCCCCCTTTTAATCGGCAATGTGTGAACTTGTTTGGTGACGGTTTCATTGTAACATGTTCATTAATGTGTAAAAGTTTGTTCTTATATAAAACGTTCAGTAGAACGCAATCAGGACATCACAAACTACAACTTCAATTTGACCCGATGTATAATGTAGTTTATGAGCATCTGATGCATGTCTTTGATCAGATCTATGGCTCCCTCTTTGCATTCTTGGTAATCGGTTCCCAAACAGGTTTCACAGCCGGACCCAGACCACAACGCACCTTGTGGTCTGGGTCCGGCGCACACATTACGTCCGTGCACGGCAGTGTGCATGTCGTAGCCGGTGCACCGCTCTTTTTTGTGATTTTAGTAATAGGGAGCCTGTGCCTCCGTAGAGCTTTGTCTAGCAACGCCCCGGCGTGCCAACAATATATATCGCTGATCTCTGTTTAATCGGTGCCCAAACAGGTTTCACAGCCTCTTCCAAAGCATGTATGTGCCAACAATATGTATCGCTGATCTCTGTTTATTTATCCCTTAATCTCGTAACACGTGCCGCCATTCTCCTCTCCATGCAGACGACCTGAAGGAGGCCCTGGACACGTACGTGAAGTTAATCGAGCAGCAGAACCCAAGTCTCCGTATTACAAGAGTGAGGCACAAGGAGCAGCAAGGCCTTGCGTTCTCCAGGGCTTCTGGGTGGAGGGCTGCTACCGCCGACGTGGTCGCCATCCTGGACGCGCACATCGAAGTCCACGAGCTGTGGTATGGCAATTCACTTACAGCCAGCTTATTTATACTATTTAAGAAAGTAGATTGTTTGCTGTATACACCCTTGGATTTTTGCAATTTACTTGCAATTCTCAAGCATAGTTTATTTTTTTTATTTATTAGTTTATTTAAAGGGCAACAGTGCACTTTTAGAAACATTATGAATACACCACAGTAAGCCAAGAAGCTGTGACTTGTTTTTTTCTTCTAAAGTCCCCGGACAAATGATGGTCACACTAAAAAAGACACACAGGCTCACGATACAAGACATGCATAATGTTAAAAAATAATAATAATAATAAAAAAAGACTTGAATTATGAGACACTTCATTAAGGTGCATATAATGAGATGGCCCTAAAATAATAATTTCTTTGTTTTTTCATATAAAGATGTGTGATTAAAACATATACGTTAATACGTATGTTAATATTGTCCAATGTCAAGTTTGATCATGTGATGAGACGATAACATGCGGTACTTAGTTAAGGACCAGGTTGATGGTTTGGACCTGTCGTAATACTTTTTCTACAGTAATTAAATGGTACTCGGGTAGGATTCCATATCAGCTGTGGTCACAGATTCTAAAGTCAAACCAGCGGCATAGCTCAACCTTTGTTTAATCACAAACGTTGCTGACTTTTTCAGGAATGCCATTTAACCAGTCACACACATTTGTGGCAACAACCACTATCTGATTCCAGTACAGCCTCACTGACGGAACCAGGGCTTGGAGCTGCTCAGCAACTTTCTCGTCATTCGCCACTAGTATGGTGCTGATTTGCAATTGTGCTTGAGCAAAATAAATCTAAAAAATCCAACACCTCTAGACCTTTTCAAATGCTGCATCAATGGGCACTTGGGTTGTGTACAATTTAAAACGGAAGTGCATGTGAGATGAATGTTCTGCCTTCTTTTGGAAACCTAAATCTCAGTGACTCACAGTCAAAAATACAAGATATTCAAGCAGCAGAAGTTATAAAACACAAATTGTTTCAGTGATACCCATCTCCTCTCTCACCTTCATGCAGGGCTGAACCCCTGCTGACACAGATCAAAGGTGACCGAACGGTGGTGACCTCCCCTGTGTTTGACAAAGTCTACTACGACGACCTCAGGGTCGTCGAATATCAACCGGCAGCACACGCCTTCGACTGGGCCTTGTGGTGCATGTACGAGGGTTTTTCAGACGAGTATTACAACCTCAAAGACGGCTCATTGCCTGGAAAGTAAGTTCATTTTACAATGCAGCGAAAAACACCTGGACCTGGTGTAAGTGGTTGTTGTACTAACGGCTCTCTTCTTTCACGACAGAAGTCCGTCTGTCATGGGGATCCTAGTCGCTGACAGGAAGTTTCTAGGAGAAATCGGGCTCCTCGATGAAGGAATGAAAATTTACGGTGGAGAAAATGTTGAGCTAGGAATCCGCGTGAGTAAGCTTCAGATAACTCACCAGATCGCGTGGTCGATGGCCAACTTGGAGGGACAAAGAGCACAGATCATAGTAGAGTAGGAGCCAGACTGTTTCTGGCTGGTTTTATGCAAATTTACCAGGAAGACATGGGGCTTTTTTTTTTTTTTGCTCTTATAGGTGTGGACATGTGGAGGCAGTATTGAGGTCGTTCCATGCTCCAAGATTGCCCACATCGAGAGAGCCCACAAGCCCTACTTACTTGATCTGAGCATAGCCATGAAGAGAAACGCCCTGAGGGTAGCAGAAATCTGGATGGACGAATACAAACACAACGTCAACTTGGCCTGGAACTTGCCATTCGAGGTACTTGAAATGTCATCATGAAGAGCAAAAAAACAAACGACAAAAAAAAAAAAAGCCTTTTTGATTTTCCCATGTCGTTCTTCCACACACGGGATGAAGGACGAACGTCCGAGGCTTCGTAGAATAGTTATGAGCACATTTTGTATTATTTCACAAACGAATTACGCCCCACTCTCTGCAGAATCACGGACTTGACATCGGGAATGTCACGGAGAGGAAGAAACTCAGGGAAAGGTTGAAATGTAAACCTTTCAAATGGTACCTGGAAAATGTGTATCCCAAGTTGGACCCCTGGGACGACCTACTGGCTTATGGAGGAGTAAGTTAAGTGTGTGTGCCACAGCCACATGCATTTCCACATTTTACATACCATAGTGTTGGATACATTTTCACTAGATTGGACAGAAATGATGATCTCCCCCCACTTACAGATGAAGAATCTCGATGCTGACGTATGCTTAGACCAGGGCCCGGTGCCAGGTCACACACCCATCGCCTTCAATTGCTACTACTATGGACCTCAAGTAAGTCGAGGAGCTAATTATGGTTGAAAGGTGACAATTTTAAATCATGTTCGTTTGTTGGCTTTTGATTATAAAACCTCTCAATCCGGTTTTTTTTTTTTTAGATCTGTTATTATCGCTCCAACGGCGAGCTCTACATTGGTGGCATAAAGTCCCACAAGTACAATGACAACCGGTGCATAGCAGACGTGGGGAAGCAAGATACAGAGCCTGGCCTGTACAACTGCAAAGAGGCCATGCAGAAAGTAATGGGGATCTACTGGGACTTCAGTCAGGTACGAGTTCACCTATCAGTAAAAACATACAGCAAAGTATCTGAAAGTCAAGGACAAGATGAAGCGATTAATTTTTTTAAATTATAGTAACCAGATTCGAGGGTGGATGGGTTTAGGGAGACTCATAGCTGTCTGAATGTTGCCTTTGCATTCCTGACAAGTGTTCTATTTTCCAGGGGAAAGAGCTGAAGAACAGACAGACAAAAAGATGTCTGGAAATTAAAAGCGGCAAACTTGTCATACAGGAATGTTCTGGCCAAAGATGGGAAATCCAAAACATAATTAAGCCCTTTTAAGTGTGTGTGTTGTGTGTATGTCGAACAATAATTGCACTTTTGTGCTCATGAGTCGGTGGATAATAACACCCGAGTGTGAAAAAGGAATTAAATCAGAATACTGCTATGACCTTTGTAATTATTGAAAGATACTCTACTTGACCGATTTGGTAAGTCATGTGGAATGGATATACTTTTTTTCCCTGAAAACAGAATTTTGGAAATTTGCTCTACTTATGAATGTCTACAAGTAATATTTTTTTTCTACCATTTATTAATCTGACTGTTTTGGGGGGGGGGGGGGGTGACCATATTTAACCAAAGTGTTAAAATGTCTTCTTGGACAAGGAGACTGGTAAAATGCCATGGTTTTGGAGAATAATACATCATTTAGTTAAGTTAATTTTCAGAATCAGAAACATTTATTGCCAAGAAGGATTTTACAACAATGGGGAGTTTGTCTTGGTGACGAAGGTGCATACATTGAGGACAATAACAATAAACAAACTGTGACAAGTAAATGTGGTAAAAGTCAATGGAAAAACTTGTTTGTATGCTGAATGTCTTGTTGTAACTTAGAACAAACTTGATAGAGCGGTTTTTAAAACGAACCAGAACAGTATGTTTTTGACATCTCCCCCAAGTACATTCTCGACTCTGGTCCAACTTAAAAACCGCTCTATCAAGTTTGTTCTACATTTAGCCTACAGTTAATGCATTTAGCAGACGCTTTTGTCCAAAGCCAATAAGCCAATACCAATAAGTACATTTGTCCAAAGAAAGAAACCACAACATATCATTGCCGATAAAGTAAGAGCTAAAAAAATAGAAACAAGTGTTAGGTCCTCCTCTGAGTAAAGTAGTAGCTGTTCAGCAAACATATCTTAAGAACAGTGCTATGATCAAAGTGCTATAGGTACCCAGCAAACATTTTGACGTCTATTTGATGTCTAATCAACATCGGTCAGGCAGGTCGATTCGACGTCTACCAGAGGTGCTGAAATGAATTTTTCTTGATTCTACTTCAATCTATCGGCGCGTTTCGAATCAAGCATGCGCATGTCACATGTCACATGACTTTAAAAACTTGCGGTATCTCCAGGGTACCTCCCTCCGCATGCTTTTCTGTGCAGATGGTCTGAAATAAGTGCGGACATAAGACACTCCCCTCAACGTTGCCCTAGTTGGTTAGAATTCCCACGTGAGAAAATTCCTCAGCCTCCGTCAACAAGGGGAGTTCAAATGCCTCGGCTCGAATTTGTCAGCGACGAAGAAAGCCAGCGCCACTGGGTAGGCCATATTCTTTGTGCAAAGTCCGTGAAGTTTCCCCTGGAGCGACAGTTTTTGTTATGTATATAATTATTAATCAAGTTTAAATTTAAAAAAATTAAAAAAAGGTCCGTGAAGTGCACCTGTGTCCGACTTGACGTGGTGGGAACTTGGCGTGTTATACCACGTGGTAATTCTAACCAACTAGGGCAACGTTGAGGGGAGTGTCTTATGTCCGCACTTATTTCAGACCAACTGCACGGAAAAGCATGCAGAGGGAGGTACCCTGGAGATACCGCAAGTTTTTAAAGTCATGTGATATGTCGCAAAGGGAAGTTATCACCAGCTTTTGTGACGTTTTTTTCCCAGAATGCCTGGTTTTGCGAGGCAAATGCATGCGCATGCTTAGGCGAATTCGACTTGATATATATATATATATATATATATATATATATATATATATATATATATATATATATATATATATATTCAATTCAATTTTATTTATAGTGTCAAATCACAACAGAAGTCATCTCAGGACATTGAGCAGGACTAGAATATATATATATATATATATATATATACACACACACACACACACACACACACACTTTATATATAACATATCCTCTTTGGTTTGCTGCTGTGTTCTATCGCTTGAGCACCATAGTCACGTTGACTTTGTTGTCCGACTTGAGGGCGTTTGGCTGCCATCTCTTTTAGAGCTCGCCCCCTCAGACACCTGCAGCTCTCTTCGGCGTGATAAGTCAAGTCAAGTCAAGCCAAGACCATCCTGAACAAGCCTCTTGATTCGAAACGCGCCTTATGTCATTAGGCGCGTTTTGAATCAAGCATGCGCATGCATTTGCCTCGCAAAACCAGGCATTCTGGGGAAAAAAACGTCACAAATGCTGTTTTTTGTTGTTTTTTTTGTTGTTTTTTTAATTAAACTTTATTAATAATTATTATACATATCAAAAACTGTCGAGCCAGGGGAAGAGAGAAAATAAATAAAGGTATAAATATACAAAGAGAGAGAAAAGGAAAAAACAATCATATTAATTAAATAAAAACTTATTCGGTCGGTGCTGTATTGATACAGTTCCTGCAAAAAAAGTGTAAAATTTCTTTTTATGTATGTGAAATTTACCTAAATATAAAACAAGTTGTACAAAAAAAATAAAATCATTTTCCATTTTGTTATTTTCAAAGTAAAACAAAATGTCCTTTTCGTGTAGTTTTAGTGAATGTCCAGTTTTGTTTTCAATAAACTTTTGTACATTTAACCAAAACATTTGACAATATAAACAATGAAAAAATAAATGTGTTATAGATTCATCAAACAAACCACAGAAATCACAGGAATACTCAATATCAAGTTTAAATCTTTCTAGTGTTTTTTTTGCTGGATATATTTTATGTATAATTTTGTAAGATACTTCCTTGATCTTGTTATTCAGACAAAATGTATTACTAATCAACCACATTTTTTTTCCAATTCACTTCTTTATAAAGAGACTTCCAAAAAAAAATAGCAGAAGGAATAGATACATTTATCAAAAGGTTCCTGATGTATTTATTTGTACATTTGTGAGTTGTGATATCAACATTCCCGAGAAAAATATTGTTTATAGGAGCTGTCCTATAATGATCAGTTGTATAACCAAAAAGAAGTTGCAACACATTCCTGGGGATAGCATTAAAGATTACATCATATTCTTTTGACGTAACTTCTATACTAAATTTAGAAATAAATTCTTCATAAAGTAATAACTGACCATTAGTTTTCATGAGTTGTAAAACTAAAAAAATACCATTATTGATCCAGTTTTTGTTATACAAAGATCTATTTTCATATTGAATACTCCTGTTGTTCCAAATGTAATAGTTTGTAGGTGAAAAATTGTGTTTGTACACCATTTTCCAAGCCAGCAGAGCTTGCTTGTGAAAATTGGCCAACTTCACAGGTAATTTATCAGGGTTATAATCACATTTTAGCAAGAATTTGAGACCTCCAATTGAATTAAAAATGAATTTAGGGAAAGCATTCCAAATATTATCATCTTCATTAATTAATTTTGTTAGCCATTTAATTTTAAAAGTATTATTTAATGTTTCAAAACTTAGGACTTCCAGGCCTCCATTTTGTCTTGTGTTACATAATATCTCTTTTTTTAGATAATGACATTTATTTCTCCATATAAAATTGAATAAAATGTTATCAAGATTTTTATATATTGTATTACACAAACCCAAAGTCAGAGACACGTAAACGGCTCGTGACACTCCTTCAGCCTTGGAAAGTAAAACTCGGCCATTTAATGAAAGATCTCTCATTAACCACATGTTAAATTTCATTTTAATTTGTTCAACAATTGGGTCGAGGTTTGAGTTGTTACGGAATTTTTCATTTTTATTAATCACAATACCCAAATATGTGAATGTAGTCTTTACAGGAATACCATTTATCTCCAACAAGTCACATTCTTTAAGTGGAAACAACACTGATTTACCTAAATTTATTTTTAATCCCGATACCTTGGAAAACATCTCTATACATTGGACTGCTTTGGCAACTTCATGTTTATTTGATAAAAAAATTGTAGTATCGTCAGCAAGTTGTGATAATTTAAATTCTCTATCTACTGCCATAATACCATTAAATGAAGCTTTTTTTATGTGTGTAGCCATAATTTGTGTGACAAGAATAAATAAAAAGGGACTTAATGGACAACCTTGTCTTATACCACGGTTAATGTTAAATCTTGGAGTAGTGCCATGGGCCAGTCCAATAGAGCTGTTGCAATTTTTATAAAGTGTATTGACTGCTTTTAAAAACCTTTCACCAAAACCAAAGCTGTGTATAGTTTTGAACATAAATCGATGACTTATTGTATCGAATGCTTTATAAAAATCGACAAATAAAATAAAACTATCATCTTAAAATCTTTATAATCAATGATGTCCAAAACTAAACGGATGTTATTACATATATTTCTGCCAGGCATAAAACCTGATTGTTCCTCGTCAATCATATCTTCTAATCCTAGTTTTAATCTTTTAGCAAAGATCATAGCAAAAATCTTGGCATCATTATTTAAAAGGCTAATTGGTCTCCAATTCTCGATACTTAATTGATCTTTTTTTGGTTTAGGAATCAATTTAATAAGCCCTTGTCGAAGAGTAGGTGGTAATTCTCCTTTGTCTATGGCTTCTTCGAATACAGCAACTAATAACGGGGCTAAGTTTTTGACAAATGTTTTATAAAATTTATTTATCAGACCATCACTACCAGGAGACTTGTTGTCTTTAAGGGAACCAATACACTTCTGAACTTCAATCAAATCTATCTTCCGGTCACAGGTTAATTTAAATCCTTCATCAATACCTCTGATGTCATTTTCAATTCCTTTAATAAATAAATCAATGTTATCTCCACTTTCATTATCATTAGAATATAATCTCTGATAGAAATCAGCAACATGTTGAGAAATATTTTTTTTGTCTTCACAAATCTGGTCATTCATTTTAAGTTTAGATAGGGAAGAAACTTCATAGTTCCTTTTTTCTAAATTAAAAAAATATTTTGTACACTTTTCCCCTTGTTCTAACCATTTCCGTCTGGACCTAATAAAGGCACCTCTGGCTTTTTCTTCATACATTTTGTCTAATTTGAGTTGTAGAGCTGCTAATTCTCCAAGTTCCCTTTCAGAAAGACCTACTTTTTCAGATAATCGAATTATTCCTGTAATTATTTGGGTTTCATTCTCTCTTTTACTTTTAGCAATTTTCTTCCCAGTGATTATAGCTAAATTCCTAATCTCAAATTTCATTAATTCCCAACACTTTCCAAAATTGTTTAATGTATTAGCTTGTCTCCAATATTTTTCAATAATATCCTGGGTATCCTTTTTAAATTGTTTGTTCTGTAATAGTGTTTTATTTAATTTCCAGTAATCTCTATTGGAATTACTTTTTAATAAAGCCATGTTGACCTTAATCATAACAGCTTGGTGATCAGTGAAAACCGCGGGCTCTATTATAATTGATTCCACTCTATTTTCAATGTCTGAGGAGATCAACCAAAAGTCCAAACGAGATAGTTGAGATTTGTCCTTGTTTGACCATGTATATGAGTTTTGGTTTGGATTTTTGTGTCTCCAGATATCAATGAGGTCCATACTACTACAGATATTGACTAATTCATTCCCTACTTTGTTCTTTGGGGGCCATCTGTCCATGGAATCATCCAACACTGTATTGAAATCACCTCCCCATAATACCTTGGCAGTAGGAAATGTTAATAATAGTTTACTTATTTTACCTTCAATTGTTGTAAACAAAGTTGTGTTATTTTGTTTATTGTTATAGCCATATATATTAGTGATGACAAATTGAGAATGGTCAATGTCCACAAGAAGTATTAACCACCTACCATTTTTGTCCGAGAGATGTTTAATTATTTTGCCTTTAAAATGTCCCTGTAATATAGCGACCCCTGCTGACCTGTTACTTCCAAATGATAACCACACATTTTTCCCCCATTGATTCCTCCAAAACGCAACATCTGCTTCTGAAGCATGGGTTTCCTGAATAAAATAAAAATCAGCACCTTTGTTTTGACAATACAAAAATAAACACTTTCTCTTTAACACGTTTCTAATACCCCTGGCATTTACAGAAAGAATGGAAATTGACATTAAGAACACGAACAACCCAGAAAAAAAAAACAACTTTAACCAATCGTTAGTTTTTCTTAAACTTAACTGTACCTGCAGGAAACACTGCACTAATAAACCTTATTGCCATATTGATAACTCGTGTACTTCATAAAGCTATAAACATATTGGAATAAAAGATTCCAAAACATAGCAGTACACTTTACTTCCGCTTACATTGTACTTTACCTGTCACATTATTTTATTTCTTTCCCATTCACAAACGCCCTGTTTCCAACAAAGTAGGCCTTGTCACCCCTCTTTCTTGCTTCTTCCACTGTTGGCCATAAACGACTGCGTGCGTCTCGGTCAGCTGCTGTCAAATCCTCTTTGAAGTGGAGTCGGTGGTTCTTCAGGTAGTTGTTAGCCTTGGAGCCTTTCCATAGGACATCTCTGGCCGTCCTGGATAAGAACCTGATGATCACTGGACGCAGTAGCTGGTCCTTTCCTCCATCCTTTGGTCTCCCTATTCTGTGAACAACGTCCACCGCTGCTACGACCAGCTCAGCCTCCGCGACAGGTAGCACAGCTCGACAGATGTCCTGGACTTGAGATTTGATGTTGGTATCATCTTTTTGGGGAACCCCGTGCAGTCGGAGATTATGCCGTCTACTGTAGCGGTCAGTCTCATTCACTTTCTGCTCCATCTCGTTCACTTTCTTCTTAAGCAGCTCACAAGAGTTTTTTAGAGCTACGTTTTGTTTTTTAAGTCGACAACTTCTTGATGACAGAAATCCAGTGACTTTTTCAAACCGTCAATTTGGACGGTGTTGTAGTGGACAGCTTTATCCGTTTGGTCTGCCCTTTCATTTATCTTCTCGGTGAAAGCTGAGATTATTGTGTTTTGTAGCTCGAACAGTGACGGTTGCTCTTGTGACTCATTCCTGCTGCTTTTGCTTTTTTTTGCAGTGTGCTTCGTTGGAGTGTTCGGAGAAGAAATGCATTCGTCCCCTGAGTCAGCTCGGCAGGCATAAGAGTGCATGTCTTTAATGTTTCGTTTGTCTTTAAGAGCAACCTCCATATTTTCGACCTGGGACAATTCATCTTCACCGGAGTTTTCCATCTTTAGCTTGCGGCTAATGCTAGTTCCTCTTCAATTTGTTATGAATGTGGTTCTATAAATAGACAGTTTGTGATGGTTTTTAATTCCTTCAAAGTGTTTTCTCACCTCGGTTGGCAATAAAAGAGTCCAAAAGAAAGTTTGTGCAGTATTTCCTACATGGAACCGCGGACACCGTTAAAATACGTCTGGTCCTGTTATGGCGTTATATTTGTGCCACATTCATGAAGGAGCAATGTGAGATTTTGAGCGCAGAAAAATATATTTTGCGAGCACAGAAATTATATTTTGAAGAGAAATGATAGGCGAGCAAAACATAATGTCATTTGAGCAGGCAAAAATATATTACTCTCACTCAGTTTTTCTCATGCCCTCTCTCAAACTCTTGCTCGCTGCGCTGCAGACCGCTGCACGCGCGCTCTCAATCTGTCCCTTCTGTGCGCGCTCAACTTTGTCTTTACGCTCGCTCAACCTGGCACAGCGTTACAAATGTGCTACCATAGCAACCAATCAGAGACTTGGAGAAGCTCAATTCTGATTCGCTGTTACGTATCCAATCACAACGCTTCCATAACACGCCGAACGAGTGGGATTTTATACTGTGTCCGAAATCATTCCCTACTCCCTACTCCCTATATAGGGGAGTTCTATGGAGGGCACTATATAGTGGACTCAAAGGCAAAATGAAAAAACACTTTCGGACACTACTCGGGGGATTTCTTTATTTTTTTAATACATATTCGTTGCGAAAATTTACAAAACCAAAAGAACGAGTCCTCCAGCAAGAGGGGGATTCCATGGCCGTCTCATTTCTTGAGAAAAAAATAATTTTCAATAATGAGACGATCACTACATCGTCCTCACTGCTATTTTTATTTTCAACGATCCCGATCGGATCCAGGTGGACTTCAGGACCAGGTTGCAGCACTACCGGCACCCCACGCGATCCACCAGACCTGCCAGGCTGCAGTCCATCCCCGTTCCCAAAACTCCTCGGCGATC